>NW_021144778.1:3158575-3492666 GCF_900634625.1 Parambassis ranga
GGAGGATCTGGACTGAAAGACCAGACTCAGACCTCCTGATCTATCCTGATATTGTTCCACTGTTACTATTGTAAATACTTATTCCGCTTCTGTATTATTCTCCTTCTTCTGGACACATTTTCAGCAGAACTAGTCCCACAGCTTTAATGTGAGCGACCTGAAACTTTTACAGGACGTCCGGCTGTACCGGGACACCTGTGCTATGACTTTTCTTTCCGCTCCGACGTACGGTTTTCACGTAAATCGCCAAAAACCAGTGGGCGAACAACATAGGCGGTGAATGGGGAGAGAGAGAGAAAAAGGCAAAAGTCACAAAACCAGGAAGCCGAAAACTGAGGGAGCCGTTTCCATGGTAACCTCCACAGGTGCTCTGACTGACTTCTCTGATGACATCATCAAAGATGGCCGCTCCCATTAACAATGCATTGGGTTCATTCAAACCAATGTAACTTCACTGTATTGATCCATACAGAGGCAGACACACACACACACACACACACACACACACACACACACACACACACACACACTGATTTAAACAATTTCCCCCCGGGGATCAATAAAGTATTTCTGATTCTGATTCTGATTCTGATTCTGATTTTCAAAATAAAAGCCTCCAAATCATTACACACCTTACTAGGCCTGGTAAACTACACACAAGCCACCCAGAAATATGCAGACACACACTATACACACCTGCCAACACACAGACACACAAACATGGATTTTCAAAATAAAAGACCCTGCACAATGACAGGATATTCTGACGTGTAGATTTTCAAAATAAAACACTTAAACATGTTTTAACATGCATTAGGGAGTGTCCCCCCCCCCCCCCCCCACACACACACACACTTACACAGACACACACTGATTTTCAAAATAAAAGCCTCTAATTCATTACACAGCTAACTAGCGCTAGCCACCCCTACAAATTATACATCAAATCGACCGGCTCGGTCAGGACTACTACCCTCTGAGGTTTGGTAGTGATCGGATAAACGGTGTTTGAAAAAATCCAGAAAAACTGCGATCGACCCTCCCCACAGGCATCAAATCACTGTCAAACTTTGAAGGCATGGCGTTTGGGCATGCTTTCACACAGAACCTTCATTCAAAATGTAAAATGTAGATAAACATTAGACCTCTGACATATTGAGTCCCCATGTCTGTGCCACTTTTTGTTTTGACAGGCAAGCCACTTAAGCTGACCTAACCCCCCTCATAGGAAATAATGGGAAACTGGTGAGATCCCTGACAAAACCCAGCTAACTTTGGAAGCCTATCAGTCTGGCATGCCTCTACACAGAATATTCATTTCAACTGCAAACTGCTCATAAGGAGTTGGACTTTATCATACTGAGTCCTCATGTTCATGTCTTTTACCAAACTTCATAAAATAGCAGCCAAAGTCACATCCACATCTTTAGGATTCCTCCATTCAGAATGAATGGAGAAGCTTGGGGCCTATTAAACCTTATATAAAACCAAGCAGAAACACTGTAAAAGCATGAAATGTCATCAGTGGCATCTTTCACATCTGCCGGTGATCAGGAATGAGGTTTGGTGGTATATAATGGGGCGGACCGGCAGCAGAGTGTGGGTGAGTGCGCATTGGCCCACTCAAAATTTCTTGTGAAATTTTCTAGGTTATATAAACAATAGTTATTTCTATTTTCTTTCCTGTTTGGTTCTTCTGTCCTTATGTTCCTTTCTTTGGTTGGGATTGTTGGTGCATTATCATTGAGGGTTTTTCCTGTAGAACAGACCAAAAGTCCAGTTCATATGTTCACTGGGCCGAAGCCTCTGTCATAAAATCAATAATGTCATAATATGCCACCAGTACTGTTGTCCACAGGATGAAATCACACGTTTAAAAATGATTATTATTTATATATATTTAACATTTCACCACAAGATGGCAGCAAACATGGTCAAACTCTCACCACCCTGTTTGCCAGTGATCTGTGTTTTTTTATTGCCCATTTCTAAAATGGCAAGTGTGAGTAAGAAAAGGAAGGTTGACAGCGAAGGCCGAAGTTTCAGGACAAGTGGAAATGGAAGAAGAATGTGAGGGCAAGACATCTTGCACATTGAAACCTGTGTTGGAGCCAGACCTGCCCCCTTTACTGCAGCTGAGAGCCCAGTCTCTTCCTTCTCATCAGAGGTCCCTCGTTAATCGCAGGGTTACGTTCCAAAAATAACCCGCAAAAGGTGAAATCCGTGAAGTGATGGGCTTTATTTTTTACAGTTATTCTAGATGCTTTAAGGCTGTGAACCCCTCACTACACACTTTATACTCCTTTCTCTCCTGTTCAAACACTGTCAGAGTTCAAACCTTCATAAAAATAAGTCCAGTGTTACAGAATGAAACCAAAGCACAAAGCAAAATAAAAGGAAATATAATAACTGAAGATTAAACAATGGTTTGTGAAATGGAAGTTGTGGCGGCTGCACTAAAATGAATGATAAGTTAATGTGGTCTGTTCAGAGCTGTCAGTAAAAGCTTGTTTAACTGGTTTCGGCTGTCCCGCCTAACAAATGAAGAGATTGCTTCCAAAACGCTATAAATCCAGAAAAAAGTGTTTTCTTTCCAAAAAGGGTTTATATGAAACTTCTAGTTTATGTTTCAAACTGTAATATATCATCATGAGTTTGTCATAACATCAAAAAATCTGATCTATATTTTGATTTTAAACATTTATTAAACACCCAAAAAGCTATAAATCCATTTCATCATAAAACTCATTTTATGTATTTATATATGTATTTCTAATAATATTATTTCGCCGGCTGTCAGTTGATCCGCATGACAAAAGTTTTTCTCTTTAGTATGTGAACAGGAAGTGGCCGGTATTTTCCCTCCAGCTGAGTTTCGGGATTCTGTATGGAAGGCTTCCACTTTTTTCCCATGGAAGGAAAGAGGACTGCCTCATGGATACTGTCAAAGTTATTCATGTCACACAGCTAAAACACTCATTTAAAAGACGACTGGACATACTTTCTATCTACTGACAGGGCTCCGCCATGACAGTTGAAAAGCTGCCCCGTGATTGGTTGAATGGAAATGCTGCATTGTGCTGAAAATCAGGGTGTTTGTAGCAGATTGGGGAAAAAGGGAAGAAGCGGTGCAGGGAAACATGGCGGATAACGTGTTTTGTTACTAATTGATTACAAACTTTAAACAGACCCCGTGTGAAACTTATTTTGGTGGTAACTCGTTTTCTTAAACAGTGGCGTTTCTCGCCCTAACCCTAACCCTAATAATGCTGCTCACAGCTCAGTGTCTCAGTGTCTTCACTCTTCAGTCCATCAGTCCAGTCTGACCCTTTGGATGAGATTCTTTGTGTCTGAGTCCTGCCTGCTTTTTGACTGTGGAGCTGTTTATTCCTGTGTTTGGACCTTTTCAACCCTTTGTGGTCTCTTATTGGATTTTGTCTTTTGTCTGCTTTGGTTGTCTCTGTTATGTCCCAGGCTGAGGGGAAACCCACACACAGCATGTCTGCACCTCCCCACTCGTCCCCACTCTCAGATCGGCAGCTACACAGGCTGGTTTCAGTGTTAGGCTGCAGTTCATGAACTCAGAGCTGAGCAGTGCCCAAACAAACACAGAGACACTACAACACACTAAAGCTCCCTAACAAGAGAAAAAAGGAAAACCAATGACAAAGCTGGAACCTAAAGCTCCTGCTGGGGAGTAATAAACTCCAGTAAACACCAAAGAAATCCAACCGCCGAGGCTGCGCTACAACAGCTCTGATGGACTGATAGAACACTGACTCATGCACAATAACATGAGGAAAGACTGAGTCAAACTTACACCTCCTTGGAACAGGTTTTAACCTCTGCTCTCCACCATGCTCCACCCTGCAGGAAGAAACACAGTCAGAATGATTTTCTAACCAACATGAGTCCAAACTGCTGATCAACATGAAGCAGAGTTCCTCAGTTTGTCAGAGACACACAAACAGACTGAAACTCATCTGTGTCGACTCCAGAAGAGTCTCTCCTGATCTGCTCTGTGTTTATTCATGTCCTCCATTCTGTGAAATATTGCTCTCTGTCAGTGCTTTACTGTAAAATCCTCTTCATGCAGCAACAGTGTAGGTTTGATCTCAGCATTGTGCATTTATCCAAAGCAGCAAACAAGCCACACTGTCTCTGACTGTTTGTTCCTTTCACTCTATATGCAAACACAAGCCTGGTTCACATGTGTCATGGATGGAAGAGTTTCTGACACACTTCAAATAAATACATTCACTCATGTCTGTGTGTAGTTTTTACAGTGATAATATTGTAGTGTCTCCCTGCTCTCTGTCTCTGACTGAAGGAACTCCTCCTTCTACCATTGTGTTGTTGTCTCCTCTGAAGCTTCACATATGGATTGTTTCAGGAACATTTGTTTGTGGAAATAATTCAGTGGTTCTTACAGCTGAGGACATTAATAAGTAGGGCATCATTTTGTATTTGATCTGCACTAAGTGTGACTGAAAATCAGTCTGTATGTATTTTGACATGAAGAACGTGTATAAAGAAAAGTGAAGTTAACATGATGGACACTTAATGATGGAGGAAGATGAACATCAGGGATCAGTGATTATTTCTTCTCTGCAGTTTCAGTCCATCCATCAACAGCTGTGGATATATGAGCTAAACTGACAGACTGAGGAGGACTCATGCTCTGTGGTCTCTGTGTACCTGAGAGTCTTCAGACTACAATCTGGACTGTTGAGTAAAGCAGACAGCAGCTCCACTCCTGAGTCTCCTGGATGATTGTAGCTCAGGTCCAGCTCTCTCAGATAGGAGGGGTTGGAGGTCAGAGCCGAGGCCAGAGAAGCACAGCCCTCCTGTGTGATCAGACAACCTGACAGACTGGAGGTACAAAACATGTCATGAACTCAAGAAGAAAGAAGGAAAATCCAACAGATCTTCAACATGAACATGAAGCAGAATTTAACTGATGATCAAAAAGCTGGATCCTGACCTGAGAGTCTCCAGTCTGCAGTCTGGACCCCCTAATCCGTGAGACAGCTGCTTCACTCCTGAATCCTGCAGGTCATTATTATCCAGATCCAGCTCTCTCAGACTAGAGGACTGGGAGCTGAGGACTGAGGACAGAGCTTCACAGCTTCTCTCTGAGAGGTTACAGCTGCTCAGCCTGAAAGAAATGAAATGTGTACATTTAACAATACTGAATAATTGTAAAAAGTAGAGCAGTGCAATGAAAAAAACAATTCTACAACATGAAAGGACACTATTGTCTAAGCTTAGTAATGTCAGTGGTTATAATTTGTGAATTATGTTTGTACATTTTTTATTATTAATCATCTGTCATTTCTATGGCAGAGAACAGGAATCAGCCAATCAGAAAAAAATGTATTGTTGCCAGGTGAGGTCTGAGATTCAGCTGCAAGCACACGGTGCAGCAGACGTTATGGCATATAGGGCAGGCCAGGAGTGAGAGACAGGGAGCGGGTTTCCTTCTATATTGATCCTCCCTTTGTGTTTCAGTCACTTCATGTGAACTGATTGTGTGCTGATCAACACAAGCAGACACATCAGCACAGATTCATGTGAACTAAGTTACCTGTTGTGCAGCTTTTTTTGGAGGCTTTGGGTAATCTGTTTCTAATCTGTTTAATCTGATCTGTTCTGTGAAGTCTCTAAAACCTGACAGTGCAGCTGATGGCCTCATTGGGAATACAGTGAAACAGAAATGTGGTTTTTGTGGTTAAAGTCATGGTGGCACAGAGGTAGACAGTAACAGATGTAAACATTTTGTTCTAATAACCTGTTAGTGTAGTGCCACCATGAGGCTGACAGAACTGTTTCATTTTCAGTTGGTTTTATATTTGTCATCATGGCTTAAAATAAATAAGGAGTTATTGAATCTCTCAGTGATAGTTGTTGAGTTAACCCTTTACTTCTGTCAGTATAATAGCTGTTGAAATCCACCAGAATGCAGGAAATGGCTTCTACTTCATCCAAAATGTTCTGGGGGAGGTAACTGATACTTTTCCACATTAAAACCATACAGCCTGTCCTTATTAGCTTTAGATATGATTCCAGCCTCAGACCTTTATGGTGTATTTCCAGGCTATTCTTTAAGGTCAGTGACTTCATATTGTTCATCTTCAGCAGTTTCTGTTTCATAACTTCCTAATGTTCAAAGGTTTTCTACTTTTCACAATAAAACAGCTTCATCTATTCAAAGTGTTTCAGCAACTTAAATTCAGACTGCAGATTCTCCAGCAATTCAGAGCAATCCTTCACATCATTCAGAGCAATGCTTCAGCTGCAGCAACCAAACTCACATTTTCTGCAGGAAATGCTTTCTAGTTAACTTTGTGTTCATAGTGTGTCAATTCATATTTTCGTCTTGTTTAATGAGTTGCAGTTTAATGTTATAGATGTACTTGCACAATCCATCATCATTTAATCTCTTGAGTGAAGCCTACATCTAGAAGGTTTCATTCCTAAATGTGTTTTGTTTGTAACCCAGTTTAAAATCCCCACATGTTTTAATGAGTGTTGATCATTTCAGTTCAAGTTTAAATGTGTAAGCATTTAAAATGTGATTTCAAAGGGTAAAAAGTGTTACATGTTTGTTGTGTTATGTTAAAGAATGTTGCTGAAAGATGTCCCACCAGCATAGATGGGGTTAATAACAAGTGACAGGACCGTGAGCACAGTGTGACACAGACTAGGAGAGGTGTGTCGGAGAAACATGTGTAACAGAGATTTTCTGTGTTCATTTCTAAGTTAGCAGTGCACAAAACGGTGTGTAACTTGTGTCTTAAGGTTGTTGACAGGACAATCTGTGAGAAGAAGTCTAGCAGCATACTGAGAGGCGGGAAGACTTTCAGCACGAAGTTCAGACGGTTTATGTTTGGTGCTAATGCTAAAGCTAGCTGTTAGCCACCTGGAAGAATAGATTCAAGTCAGTTGATGACAAGTGAAGGGACTTTTTCTAGCTCTAGTTGGACTCACTCAGTCGACTGTTTGAGGAGCTCATCTGCTGTTTTCCACCTGAGGACAGAGAAGAGACACGGACGGAGGTTGGAGCCACTAGGACTTGGGAGTTTCTTCCGGCAAGAAGAGAGGATAGAGACAGTAGACGGAGTCTGTGGTGAGATGCTGATGCTGAGCCTGCTCCTGTGACTGTTGGAGGACGGGACTGGAACACCTCAGGTGCTTGTTTTATTTTGCTCACAGAGTGAAGCGGCCATTAAGTTTTGGGCGTCCACGAACACAAGCACCGCATCAGGCCTGCTGCGGTATATGTCAGTCTGTAATCATTTAAGTTGCTGCTTTATAGAGTGTATTAAGGTGTGGGGGCCACAACTTTTGTTTAAGTGACCTTGAGGTTGGTAAACTGAGTTTCTGAATTCATTAGAGGGTTAAGAAAAAAGGTTATATTGTGTTTTTGCCTCCAAACAGCTGGAGTGTTTTTCTTTAAAAAAGTGACATTTGATGTTTAAGGCTCCAAAACAATATTCTAATTTTATTTTCATGTTCTTAGTTCACCAGCATTAACCTTTTCTTAAATAACAGAATTATTTTTCTAAAACCTTGTGTTGTGTTACTTATTACTCACCTGAGAAAGGGCAGGGATTCAATTGCAGAGACATATGCAGACGTAGTTAAGATCGTCATTAAAAATATAATTTAAAGATGGCCATTTGATTGATGGGTCAAACACTGCACTTGTGTGTATTAAAGGGACATCCAAGATAATAATTAAAACTGAGTTAATCAGGGTTAAGAAACATTGGATAAATGCTTTAAAAGAACCTAAAAGCCTGCCCTCATCTGTAATGTGGTGAGAGTTGCTCCTCTGGCACTTCCTGTGTTTTTCATTTCTTGCTCGTTTCCTTGTTTTTGTTCTTTCCAGGCGCGATGGTCCAGCTGGGTGGAGTCGTGGCTTCTTCTCACCTGGGTTCCGTTTCCCGTCATTCCGCCGGCTACTTAAGCGCCGCCTCCCTTCTCCTCGGCGCCAGTTCTTCACTGCTATTTTCGTACTAAGCAACCAGCCACCTTTCTGTCCGTTCTAAGTGACCAGTGACTTACCTTGTTTTTTGCCTAGGCCTCCAGCCACGCCACCCGGTTGTTTCTCGCCCTGGACCTGAGTTGTGCTTCGCCCTCGTGGTTGTTTTTCGTTCCTCCTTCAAGTTACCTCGTAGTTCGCCCTTGTGGTTGTTTTTGGTTATATTTTGGACTCAGCTCAGTTTTCGCCTCAGTGGTAGTTTTTTGTTTTCTCTATTAAAGTGAGTAAATGTACCTGCTTCTGGATCTCCGTCTGTGATCGCACATAACATCATCAATATGACTACAGAGGGGAGCGCTACATGTTGTTGAAGTGTTTTCTATATTCACATATGTTTGTCGGAAATATTTTACACCAGAAAGTTCCAACAATTTTATCTTGGAACTCATTTGTACTAGTTATATCTGCAACTCATGCTGATATACAACTGAAAACAAAACCATGCTGCATCTCAAAGAGCTTTAGTAAACCCAAACCTCCCTCATTGATCAGACAACTTGACAAGAGTAGAGTTACAAAATCATAAACTCAAAAAGCAAGAACTAAACCCCTACAGACATTCAACATCTGGGGTTGGGTGGGTTAGTAATGCATCATCAGTTCAAAACAAAAGCAGCAAATTCCAACCGATCAACCAATGAAATGTGAAGACTGGATCAACACCCAGATTTACCCTGACCCGAGGATCTGCAGTCTTGGGACTTCAGAGCTCACCCCACCACAAACTTTACATCACAACACATAAAACTATTGAGACTGACCTCAGAGTCTGCAGTCCACAACTCTCCAGAAAACCACGTAGCTGCTCTACATCCTGCAGGTGGTTCCCACTGAGGTCCAGATATCTCAGCTGGGAGGGGTTAGCCTTCAGAGCTGATCCCAGAGAGCTGATCTCTGACAAACCACAGCCACACAACCTAATAAAACAATACAAGACATTGATAGAGCCATTGATACCACTGACCATCTAATAATATGGGATAACATTAAAACATACAGATGACTGTTACTGGGAGGGAAGAAAATAATAATTATTCACTGAATTACTGAGCAACATTTGAACATATGAGTAGATCTGATTTGTCATCAGAGCAACAGTGACTGAAGATACACATGTCTGTGGTCCTTTTCTGTCTGTCAGTCCTGACAGATGATTTAAACACTGGACCTCAGCCTAATAATAACATTAACTGACCTGAGAACCTGCAGTATGCAGTGAGGACTGTCCAGTCCAGCACATAGCTGCTTCAGTCCTGAATCCTGCAGCCTGTTCCGGTTCATGTCGAGCTCTGTCAGATGGGAGGGGTCGGACTTCAGAGCTGAGGCCACAACTTCCCAGTGAGTCTCTGAGAGGTCACAGTCAGAAAGTCTGTGATGACAGAAATATCAGAACATTATGAAAGGGACACTTTAAGTAGTAGCAGTGATCTCATTTGATCTGACTGTTTGACATGTAACAATAGTTCTGATCATTCTCATCGTCTCATTTTGACAGTGTATTTCACTTTATTCCTCTGTTGTAGGTTCTTCCAGCTGATATTGCTGAAAGATAAATTCTTCTCTTTCATGCAGAGACTTTAAAGAGTTATTCTGTTGTGTGACATCCTGATTGAACTGTTTGTGTAATGGTATGTGTCTGCATGTTTGCATACCATGATGTTGTGCTGCAGTTTTTGCAGTCTTTGTATCTATGTAGTTTGTGCAGCTCTTTGGCCACATGCAGCTGTTTTAACTACAAATAAAGACACATTTATTGTCCATTCATTTAACAGCTTCAAACAGAAACATACAAAACAATGTTTTCACAGTAGAAGAACATCTGAGACAAAAACACAGCTGATGTGATGTGTCAATGAACACAAGGAGCTCTGTTAGAGAGAAACACACAGTGTGAATGTGTCTAAGAACTAAACCAGTAATCTGCACTGATTGGTCACATCTGGACTCACCTGAACTTTCTGCAGTTCCTCACAGCTGGAAGCAGTCTCAATCGTCCTTCTGTTGTTGTGTTGTACTTCATCAGGTCTAGCTCATCAAGAACCTCCTCTGACATCTGCAGCATGTAGGCCAGAGCTGAGCAGTGGATCTCAGAGAGTTCCTTCTCTGATCTGGTCTCTGACTGCAGGAACTCTTGGATCTCCTGATGCACTGAGAGGTCGTTCATCTCCATCAGACAGTGGAAGATGTTGATGCTTCTGTCAGGGGACACTGTATCAGTGCGTCTCCGTTTCAGGTTGTTGATGGCTCTCTGGATGGTCTCTGAACTGATCTCTGTCTGACCCAGCAGGTCTTTTAAAAGTCTCTGGTTTGACTGCAGGGAGAGACCATGAAGGAAGCGAACCATCAGGTCCAGGTGGCCAGTTTCACTGTTCAGAGATTTCTCCATGACTCTGTCCAGGATGTCATCCAGAGATGACCAACTTTTCTTTCCCAGGAAGTTCACCAGCTCTTCATCGTCCCCATCAATGAAACAGCGTATGAGGTGGAAAGCAGCCAGAAACTCCTGAACGCTCAAGTGAACAAAGCAGAATGTTGCGTCTTCCTGTTTCTTTCTCTTCTCTTCTTTGAAGATCTCTGTGAACACTCCTGAGTACACTGAGGCGTCACTGATATCGATGCCACACTCTTTCAGATCCTTCTCATAGAAGATCATGTTGCCCTTTTCCAGCTGCTGAAGAGCCAGTTTTGCTAGTGAAAAAATGCACTGACTGGACTCTGGTCCATATTTCACTTTGGTCCGATTTGCCTGAAACTTCAGAAACTCTGCATACATCTCAGTCAGGGTCTTGGGCAGGTCTCTGGTTTCCAACCTGTCCTCCAGAACTGTGGCAGTGATCCAGCAGAAGACTGGGATGTGGCACATGATGTGGAGGCTTCGTGATGTCTTGATGTGGGAGATGATCCTGCTGGCCTGCTCCTCCTCTCTGAACCTCTTCCTGAAGTACTCCTCCTTCTGTGGGTCAGTGAACCCTCTGACCTCTGTCACCACATCCACACAGTCAGTGGGGATCTGTTTGGCTGCTGCAGGTCGTGTGGTTATCCATATGCGAGCAGAGCGCAGCAGTTTTCCATTGATGAGGTTTTTCACCAAGATATCGGTGGTGGTGGACTCAGTTACATCAACAGAGTGACTATCATCAACATGAAGGTCCAGATGAAGGCGGCTCTCATCCAGTCCATCAAACACAAACAGAAGCTTGAATTCACTCTTGTCGTAGTTGCTGTATCCTGATGATTCTAAAGCAGTAAAGATGCAATTAAGAGCCTCCTCTTTGATGCCCTTAGCCTCTGGGATACATTTATGAATGAGGTTTGCCAAACTGAACTGTTTTCCCATCAGTGGATTCAGCTGACGGAAGGAGAAGGGGAAAATGAGATGCACATCTTGATTGGCTGTTCCTTCAGCCCAGTCCAGCATAAACTTTTGCACCAGGAAGGTCTTTCCAATTCCTGCGATTCCATTGGTCAGCACTGTTTTTACGGGTCTTTTTTTTCCAGAAGGATGTTGGAACATGTCTCTGGGTTTGACAGATGTCTCAGTGTCTCTGGGCCTCCAGACTTTCTGGATCTGTTGGACCTCATGCTGTGTGTTGATGTGTATGTCACGGCCGGCTGTGATGTACAGCTCTGTGTAGATATCAACCAGACACTCTTTATCTTTTGCCCAGCCTTCTTGTGCATACAGAAACCTGTCCTGGAAGTGTGATCGGAGTTTCTGTTGGTAATATGTGATGTGGCGTGGCTCTGGTACTGGAACCAACCCATCTGTCAAAGACAGGGAGTAGGTTAGTGTGTGTACACATACAGACATTGAGCATTAACTTTTAGAGGCAGCCCAGTCTGTTCCTACAAAGCAATACAGATCCATCATTGTCCAAAACACGTCTCTGATGCAGATGATTCAACATGGCCGACACAAAAGTGCCACACTGTTCTCATGCGAAAGTGTTAAAGCTACAGAACATCTCATCAGTGTGAATCAGGTTCCTCAGTCTCACTCCTCCTTTCATGACAGATTAGTGCCCCCTGCAGCGCGACCATGGAAACAGCAAAACAGACCTGAAAGTGGCATGTTGGGATAAAACAAATACACACCTGGTCCCACCAAGGATTCACAACCCGATCCAATCACATGACTCGACTGCTTCAAACGTCACTGAAGTGGTTCAAACGTCACTAGTCACGTGACAGTGGTTCCAAACAATTGCTTCATGAGCTTCCGCGCATGTGTCGGAGCCTCGGGTGTCAGAGGACCGTCCTTACCTGTCTCTACTCCACTACAAATGTGAAGTCTGTAGTTAAATGTACATTTATGAATACCAAACAGGAGAGTGGTGGTTGTCTCCAGGAGTGTGGTGGTTTAGAGCGGCAAGGTGAGTTCCAGTTAAAGAACTAGGATGCACATGTCCTGTTAAAGGCTGATTTGTTATTTAACAACAAAGGAAAAACAGAATTCAATAAACTAAATTGCAAGTAACTGTATTCAGCACTCAAATATGTAACACAAATCATGAACCGTAAACGAATCCTCTCACACGAAGCTCACGTATCCCGCATATTAGCTTGTTAGCTATTAGCTTACCAACATAGTAACACAAGATAGCATTAACTAATGCATAACTAAAACTACACAATAATAGCACAAGACGGCCGTTTATAACGTCATTTATCTCACCTTCTGGCATCTACGCACAGCAATAAACCAGGGAGACACACGGTGATTAGGAACTTCTAATCATCCCCTGGAGACACACTCAGAACACGGACCTGTTCTCCGACATGGGTGTGATGCGTTCAATGACGTCAGAGCTGCTATGGTGCGTTCATGAACGTCAGACATGTAAAACTTAAACTTACAAGGAAACAAACTAATACTGAAAGAAACTCAGTAAATAAGGTAATAACAGTCACACTTTCTAACAAACAACAACTCACAGTTGTGTTTCTTACAGTCCGATAGCAACCGATTAGTTCGCAGTTTCTCTTTAAAACGCAGAATATGAACCATCTGAAGCTATAAAACATAAAAACATCAGCCAATCCTCCGGGTGGACCCTGTAGGAGTATTGGCTGGTCGTCCCTCTCTACGTGCATGATGGCCGAAGCCACAGACCGCAGACCGCACCGTCTTCAGGTGATTTGCATCCATGTGATTGGAGGCAAATCAGGGTGAGGTCCGAGAGAAAGGGGCGTGTGTTTAAATCTGGCTGACTCTCACTGAGTTTTCAAAACCTCCTACCCTACCTTTAAAATGATTTCTTTGATTATTTTATCCTGTTCAGATCCTTTGCAATGGAAATCAATAATATATATTTGGTGCGTGAGTACTTTTAATACTTTAAGTACATTTAAAAGTAAGTACTTAAGTAGGATTGTTCTGCACTTCTACTTTTATTTAAGTATATATTTTGCTGGGTATTTGTACTTTTACTTAAGTACCAAGCTTCAGTACTTCCTCCACCACTGGTATATATGTGTATTTGCCAAAGTCAAGGTTGGTGAAGGCCTGGGTGGTTGAGTTAATCCACACTCTCCACCTGGATTGCTATACTGCTAAAGTGGAAATTAAGTCTTGCAGTCAAGTCTCTTATGTTGTCATGAGGTCATAACACATATGAGTATGAGTCAGGGCTGTGCGATTTGACGATAAATGATCGTGAAGGATTTGAACGTATCGGCGATCTACCAGAACGGACAGATCGTTTTATCGTCCATAGAGCACGTTCTATTAATTGCAGTTCTATGTTCGCGCAGACGCATGAGTTTTTTTCACTCGGCCAACTCTCAGTGCGCTTAATGTGAACACGACCAACCAGTGACAGCCTCCCTGTTAGGAAGCTACAGCTGAAAACGAAAAGAGAACGGAGGAACTGGTCCCTAAAACGAACTCCACCTTTATGTTCGGTGCTGTTTCTGCCGGCAGCAGCGAAGTGTCTTT
The DNA here is from genome assembly GCF_900634625.1 of Parambassis ranga. NCBI lineage: Eukaryota > Metazoa > Chordata > Actinopteri > Ambassidae > Parambassis > Parambassis ranga. The sequence continues at coordinate 3,172,561 of NW_021144778.1, forward strand.
TAAGCCTGTGTGCATGTGTGTGTGTGTGTGTGGCATGTGTTGCAGTGGAAGGGCCGCGTGTATACGAATGTATTATAATGGTACCAGCACGTACGCGCCCACCTCTCTGAACATTACCAGCTCGTTATATTGAGGTTCACTGCTGTTGTTCGCTGCTGTTGCTGCCAGTCATTGTGGGTTTAGGAGCGAGAGGCACACACAAACAGAGACTTTGTCTATCCAAGAGAAACGTGATAACATTTATATTTTGATATTAATAATAAAATAAATGTTGAAAGTTTGTATCTAATTAATATATTTAACTCATATCTAATCAATGTATCAGTGTATCTAATATATTTCACTAATTAATTAATATATTACTATATATTGATATATCTACATTAAATAAGGGATGTCCTATCCCTGAACACACTCGATCACCAAGTGATTCACAACCCGAACCAATCACATGACTCGTATGCACTCAACTGCTTTGAACGTCACTGGGTGTCAGAGAACCATCTTTATTGACAGTTCTCAGCTGCTGCTCAACATGCTTCACATGTCTTAATTAAACTTACCAACATCTCTGTGTTAGTACCTGCAACACTGCAAGACTTAAAGGTCCACTTCCATGGCTTAGCCACAGAAGGAACCAGGTGGCAAGAACATTTAACTCTAACTCTGGAAATTTCTAGAGGGCCTTTTAATAAAGAGAGTTAATTACAAACCAAAAACTGGGGCCTTCCAGTCTACAGGACCCCATACCTACATCAGATGTGTTTAAATTCAACATAACATGTTTCACTCATAATGTATTAAACACTAACATAGCATTGGCTCTGTAGTCATGGAAATAAAGGGTGTGACAGAGCTAGATGTTGGTCTGCAGAGCTCCATGCTTTTCATCTGTTTGCTCCATTGTGTTAGTGTTAACACTGACCTTTGACATTAAGCGTCACTCTTTTCTTCATCAGGATGCGTCCCCCACTGCTGTAGGCGGTGCAGGTGTAGATGTTGTTGTCTTCACCTGTGGGGTGTCTCAGGGTCAGACTGAAGTCTCCAGGTTTCATTGGGTCTTTATTCATCTTTGCTCTTTGTGTGTATAATGCATCCTGTTGTTCAGGTCGATCAGAGCCGTTCTCATGCACGTGAACCGTCTGGTTTTTACTGTCCATCCACTCCACTTTACCTTTTTTAGGCAGGCAGACTATGGTTTTGCAGGGCAGCAGGACAGAGTCGACATGTGAATCCACTTCCATGTAGTAATCTGAGGGACAACAAATAGCAACATGGGCAGTAAAGACATAGTAACTGCTCTGTAGTGCTTCCTATGTACCTAATGCACTTTTCTTTGCATTCATCCTTTCACATGCAGAATTCCCCCCATCTATTGTTGAAGGATTTCACTCAACATTGTATTCCAAGTTTACAATAACAGAGTGTGGGTCTGAAATGATAAGCCGACCCAGAGCGGTGTGAAGATACAGCTTTTATACAGGTGGGGTAGTGGGTGTTTTCAAAGGTAGGGCTCAGGAAGACAACTTACAAAGAATGAAGGGAGCAAAAGAGTAGGTGAGGAAGAAACAATAACAGGAGAAGGAAGACCTTAGGGATATCCAGGGGCCGTATTCACAAAGATTCTTAGAATTCCCTTATCTTAGCCTAAAAAAAATGAGTAAGGACTAGCTTGAAAATGATTCAACATTCCCAGAGCGACTCTGAGGAAGGAGCAGACTAAAGGTTTTAAAGAGGTGTGGTTGGCCCAGTTGTTTTAGCAGATGTGATTGGTTGACAGAAAAACATGAGAATATGTTGCTAATATATAAGCAGCATTAATTGGACAGTGACAGTGGCCGTATGCCCCTTAAATCACCTTTAAGATAACAGTCCTTACTAAGATTTGTAGTCTTCATATTCAACCACAGATTCCCGCTATAGTTCTAATCTGTAACTTTTTATGAGTTCAGCGTCATTCACAGTTTGGAGAACGTTTCTCCTCTCTGTCGCTCTGCCATGTTCTCCCTGTTCAAGGAACGATTAAACCCTCTATTAAGTCCTCCTCTCCTCTCTTGACAGTTTTTTACCTTAAGACAACTTTTATCTTTACTGGGATTTAGTCTTAATTATAAGGGAAGAATTTCAACACTAAGGGAAACTGTTAGCACTAAAAAGCCTTCTTTTTGAGTCACCTTCCGTGTTCCTGTGTTCTTGTATGTTTTGGATTATTCTTTACTTGGGTTTTTCTTAGTTTGATTTAGTATTTAGAGTAGTGTTTTGTTTTTGAAATAATACTTCACCTGGCATGCTGAATCCTGCCTGCACCTGAGTCCTCGTTCAACAACTCTCCCTGACACCCTCTGTTTTCCACAACAACACACTGAAAAAAGTGAACTCAGTGAGTTGTTGGATCAAATGTCCAATTTAATTATGTGTGTGCTCCTTGTTAATGCAACACAAACCAACTAAGTAAATTCAACACAACACTGTTGATTAAATCGCACAATCACCAATGTGATACCTATACCAGTTGTTGGCTGTGTGACATGCACAGTTCCCCTGATGACGTACACTCAAAAAGTGAACTCAGTGGGTTGTTGGATCAAATAAACGTAATTATGTCCAATTTCATTTTTGTGTTTTGTGTCTGGGTAGGTCTTTCCTGCCACCTAGTTCCCTCTATGACTATGCTCATGCTGAACCTCTAAGTCTTGCAGTCTGACAGGTATTAACAAACAGATGTTGGTAAATTTCATTAAGACATATGATGCACATTCTGAAATACTGTAAAGTCATGGTCTTCAAGTCTTATTCATCAGGGTGTTTTTATAGTCATGAGATTGATTTAATGCAACTGGGCTCAAAGTTTTTCTGTAGACATTTCGTCTTCTGTATTTCCGCCAGACTAGATGCCATATGGCATGTTGCTGCCTCCCACAGGTCAGGTTTGGTAATGGCTCGATGTATGTACGTTCATTTCAGAGGGAGAGAACTCCTGTTGCTGTGATAAAATTCAAAACTGCTTTCACAATGTGTGGCTGGTTTTCAGATGGGTTTAACATGCCTCGCAGTGATGATCTGATAATTCCAGTGTCCAGTAGAGCATAAATAATTGCTCTCTCTGATCTTTATATAACCAACAGTCCATCAACACATGCTCAACTGTTTGGAATGTATTGCAGACTCTGCAAAGACCGTCTTCATGCTTCCCAATCTTTTGAAGATCCCATGCCAAACCACAATGACCTAATCTGAGTCTGGTCATAATTACAGCCTGTCTTCTTCCTTGACCAAGATAACATGGTTTTGTATTTACTTTGTTTTGAATAGAAATGTGGAATGTGGAATATTCTTTTATGACAGACCCCACTCACTCACACCCATACACACTGATAAATTAGGCTTCATTCTTAAGGCCATTTTGGCGCCCAGAGAAACCCCACTGACACTCAGCCTTCTCAGTTCTATACAGCATTATTAGTAATTCAATAATAAGATCTGGCCGGGCTCCCAGACTACCCTTCTCCAACACTTCTGGCACAATCAGAACATATAACCTCCTCCACCCATTTTAACGCCCAGCAGCAGTCAGCTCTGTTGTATAGACTGAAACCCCCTCAGACATTCGGATGAGCTTTACAATATCATACTGTGGTAGGTAAAAAGCAAAGCCAGCTGCACCACTCTTTGGGTCCTTAGCTCCATCAGTGTAAATCTGAAGGAACCCATTCCAACCAGTTTCAAGTCTGTGTCTCACCATGCTATTATATCCAGAGTTTTGATCAGTTTTAATGTTAAAATCAACTTCTGGAGCGGGCAGAAGCCATGCTGGTAAAACTGGCCAGAGGATCCAAGGAGCCACCCCCTCTCCATTTCTTGACCTTTTTATTCGTCCCACTCCCCACTCCCAGGTATCATGCATCTCTGATTTGTTGGATGTTTTCCTTCATAACCTTTCAGTTTAACTATATATTGCAATGCAAGTCTGTCCCTTCTCAAGAATAAAGGTGTTTCAGCCATCTCAACAAGTAAGGCTGGGATTGGAGTAGCACGGAGGGCCCCACAGCACACTCTGAGGGCTTTTGCCTGGACGACATCAAGTTTTTTCAGTGCTGACTCAGCTATCTGTGGACACTGCACATACACATATTTACACACTCTAACAGCCCTCCTCACTGATGGTGCAAATCAATAAATCTCATAACTATTAGTGTTGGTAAGTTGGTAACTCTTTTTACTCTCGAACACTAAATTGAATGAATCTCTTTGTGAGTCATTTCGTTACTTTTTACAGCAGGTGGTGCTGTTTCCTTCTTGTTGGCATTGTAGAAAAATGCAGCGGTTCTCAGACACTAAATACTGAAGACAACATGGTTTGTTTCAGCTGACAAAAGTATAATGCACAACTACCACCAGCAATTCAAAGCATGTGAAAATACACACCACAATAAAGTGACTTCTGTCCTGCATCCTCCCTGCCATTGTTATTTTTAACAGTGCAACAGTGACAGGTAGCTGTCACATGACAAATGAACGAGAGACTGCACTGCTCCCCACACAGCCTGAGCTGTGAACAAGAATGATGACAAATCTGTGCAGCCTGTCACATGACAAATGAACGATGAACGAGAACAAAGAACAAATCTGTGAATCACTCACTGATATGACTCGCTGCTCCAGAGTCATGTAAAAGATTGGTGACGATATTGAACTAAACGTTTGTGGATGGATGGATGGATGGATGGATGGATGGATGGATGGATGGATGGATGGACATTTATTTGGAATTTACTTAGTTGGTTTGTGTTGCTTTAACAAGTATACATTTTAAGTTACACTTATTAAATTGGTTTAGGTTTTAAAACCAAACACAAAATCCTAATTAAAGTGCACAAAATAACATTTATTTGATCCAACAACTCACTGAGTGCAGTTTTCACATGGTGCACATATCATCGTTTTCAAAAAACGTTCCGCTTACATTAACCTGCATAAATACGCTCCCAAGAGCCATCATAACTATGCCAAGCCTGTGGGTGGCAGTCTGGCTCTTTGTGTCAGAAGTTGTTCTAAAGTTGCTGAACCTGGAGACCTAACATGTCTCTGCTCCTCTACACAGTAAGAGGAGCTGTATTTGTAAATGCAAACATAAATGTGCTTACACCAACAGAAATGCAAACGCTACCATGCTTCCATTACTAGACTACAAAAAAGGTCTGCTGCAAACTCACTTTTTCTCTGTTTTTGTCTCCGTTTTTCCTAAATCTCCATTTTTGCCTGAGTTTTTAAAAAGATTCGTTTTCAGAGGCAAAAAACTCTGGTTATGTGTAAATGAAAGGCACAAATGAAGGGAAAAGTCTGTTTTTACAGCTACCCGTGTATGACAACAACCTGGAGCTGAATGCCCAGAAGACAGTGGAGACTTTCAGAAAGTACCAGCTCCATCACCCCCCCTCACCCTGACAGACACCCCCATCTCCACAGTGGACTCCTTCCACTTCCTGGGTACCACCATCACCCAGGACCTCAAGTGGGAGCTCACCATCAGCTCCCTCATCAAAAAGGCCCAGCAGAGGATGTACTTCCTGCGGCAGCTGAGGAAACTCAAGGTGCCAGCCAGGATGATGGTTCAGTTCTACACGGCCATCATTGAGTCCATCCTCACCTCCTCCATCACAGTGTGGTATGCTGGGGCCACTGCCAGGGACAAGCACAGACTGCAGCGTGTTGTGCGCTCTGCTGAGAAGGTGATCGGCTGCAGCCTGCCATCTATCGAGGACCTGTACGTCTCCAGGACTCTGAGGCGTGCAGGTCGGATCACAGCTGACCCTTCTCACCCTGGACACGGACTCTTTGAGCCACTCCCCTCAGGCAGGAGGTTACGGTCCATTCGGACCAGAACCTCACGCCACAAGAACAGCTTCTTCCCCTCTGCTGTTGGACTGTTCAACTGTAAATAATTACACTGTTCCACTCGTTCATATAAGGGTCTATGTTTGCCAGTACAACCACCACTCATGTTCTGTTCTGTTCATTGTATGTCTGTTATGTCATGTCAATTTATAGCCTTACTTTTAGTTTACATTGTTTACCCATTTACTTGACCTTATCTTATCTTATTTACCTTATTTTTTATCTTATTTCATGTTAATTATTATACGTTTTATGTATGCACCAATCACTAAGGCAAATTCCTAGTAATGTGAATCCTCTTCACTTACATGCCAATAAAACACGATTCTAATTCTGATTCTGGAAACGGGGTCTCCCTCAACTTAAAGAAATCCTCAATCTGACATTCCACATTCCAGGAGCCACCACATGTTAACCAGCTATAGTGTTAAAGAGACTCACCTGACTTGAAATAATGTCGAAAATAAAACAAGAGGCCACCAGAAACACCAAGAACCACGACCAGGAGAATGAGGAGGAGGACTTTGGCCCAGGTTGGCAAACTTTCTGTGGAGGAACATGAAGAACAGGTCTGTACATGTGTAACAAGTAGGAGAAAGACCAAAGCAAACTCAACAGGTTGGATGGCCACCATGACTTTGACAATTTACACCATTGGTATGCGGACGAACTCCTCCTAGGGATTTGGCCCAATTGACTTGATATTTAGGGGATGTCACCTGAAGGACCTGCTGATCAAACGTTATCTAGGGCTGTAATCAACCAAAGAAAGTCTTTTTTTTTAGATACTTTATTAATCCCAGAGGGAAATTCTTTACGGCTGCTTTAGTGACGCTGAACACAGGAGCACAGCTTGACGTTTGGATGATGGGGAGACTTAACATGCAGCCTGGTCTGGGTATATCTAAAGCATGCTGCCGCTGTTGCGAGCGGGTACGCCTAAAGTTATAAAACAATTTATGAGACTAAGGCATTGAAATACGTCAAATGTTCATATGCTTAAAACACAACACTTAAAACACAAACCCTAACCCTAACCCGATAGCAACCGATTAGTTCGGCAGTTTCGCTTTAAAACGAAGAATATGAATCCTCTGAAGCTATAAAACACTAAAAACATCAGCCAATCCTCCGGGTGGACCCTGCACAGAGTATTGGCTGGTTGTCACTCTCTTCCTGCTCTGCGTGCACCAGAGAGGTACGTGCATGATGGCCGAAGGCACAGACTCGTTTGGAGGCGTGGCTTTGGGGTGAACTTGAGAGAAAGGGGCGTGTGTTTACTTTCAAAATCTGGCTGACTCACTGAGTTTTCAAAATCTCCTACCCTACCTTTTAACTCCTTAAATTGATTGAAAGAGAAAACAGACGATGTGATTTGTATCTACATCACTGACCACTGACTTCAGACCAATCTCTTACCTCTGACGTGAGTCAGCTGTATTTTCTCTCTCAGGATGTCTCCGGCCATGTGGACAATGCAGGTGTAGGTTCCACTGTCTCTGTTTGTGGGGTATTTCAGGGTCAGACTGAGGTCTCCGGTCTTCAGCAGGTCTTTGTTCATGGTTGTGCGTCCACGGTAAAGACCATCCGGTTTTTTAGTGTGCTCACTATTGTTTGTAAAAAAAAGCACCGTCATGAAGTTCAGATCAGAGCGAGTCCACTCAACTGTGGTGTCTTCAGGCAGACCAGCTTTTGTTTTGTAGGGCAGGACAACAGATTCCACCCCCTCCATCGACTTCACCTGAACCTGGTGGACTGAAAGGACAATGAACATGATATCAACCAGGAGTAGCAGCATTACCTGTCCGGCTTAACTTACGACCTTATCAAATTATTCATTTCTTCTCCATCACTTGGAGCTGCAGGCCATGTCAGCCATCAAGCGCTGTGAGATTTTTAGGTTCTTAGTTTCAAAATGTACCACAAGAAATGGATTATTGGTGCATGTGTGCACATAGAAAAGATGTGACTGCAGAAGATTGCAAACGATGTGAAATCAATCATTTCTATTTTGGTGTGTGTGCTGACCTCTGATCTAGAGTGTCCTCAGAGTCAAAACAAATTTCCAACCTTTACATTTGACCTGACATGACACCAGTGCTAGCTGACCTCTGACCTGTATCTAGTGCAAGGTGTGCTGCTGACCTTTGACCTGCAGGTATACATCTGTCACTTTCAGTTCTCCTCTTCCATCACTGATGCTGCAAGTGTAGACACCACTGTCTGATTGTTGGGGTTCTTTCAAAGTGAGACTTAGGTTTTCAGAGTCTAAAGCGTCCGGCTTCATGGATGTGCGTCCATGGTAACGGGGGTTTTGTCCTGTTATATCACCATTTTCATCTCGCCTGTGCACAAATTTGGGATCAAGATCATTCCGAGTCCACATCACCATTGGGTTGACATCAGGGGCAAGTTCTTGGCAGGGCAGCAGAACAGACTCTGCCCCCTCATACTCCTCCACCACAGCAGCCAGGGCATGCTGGGAAACTGTGAGGACAGACAAACAAACACAAATCAGATGCCTGATGTGGTTTTGGCCCAGGAGTCACATACTGTAGGTGACTACACATTACCTGCAGGGATCACAGAGATAAGTTTACTGACAGTCAGCCCAAACAACACATTTAAAGAAACAATAAATCACCTTAAAATATCTGTTTTATTACAGAGGAATAGGACTGTTTTCTATTCTGATGGCCACAGATCATTACAGACAGTTCTATCATTCTTCTTCATGTTGGCACATTGGGGACTTGTCCACACACAGCAACAGCTTGAACTGAAAACTGAGTGTGACAGAACACTGCCATGTCTTAATTAGTTTGAGTGCTGCACGGCAACCAAACTCTTGTTCTTCACTCTGTATTTTCTTCTTTCTTTTCATTCTTCCGTACGTTTTTTGGTGCAGCATATCTTCAGCATGCATTGCCTGATTTCAGCCATTCGACTGTCCAAATCTTCCTCTCACAGAGGACATTCTGGGTCAACTTCAGTTTGTTTTTTCAAATATTAAGTAAATTATGCATCATTTCTAACACGGGAGTCTATGGGAGAGGACTGTAAGTCCCACTTGTTTTCATCCTTTGGCTGGGTGTGCCACTTATACTCAGGTGCGACTTATATATTAAAATATAGAATTAGTCAGCCTGTGTCCTGACGTCTCATCACAGATGTAATGGCAGCTGTTCTGTCCCTCTCCTGACGGTTCTCTTCTACCTCCAGCACACTTTGCATTCCGAGCATAGGTGACGCGCACGTTCATGGAACGTGTGCTTGCAGCTGAGCCTCAGACCTCACCTGGCAACAAGGAATTCTATTTTCTGATTGGTCGTTAGGCTAATTCCAGCAGCTATATGAGCGCACAGTAGAACTTGTTGAAATGCATGTGTCTCACTCTCAATGCCCTGCAGCCGTACCATTTAAGTTAAGAGGAATTCAAGAGGCAAGTTACGCTACAAACCTAGTGATTTAGGCTGGCCCGCTGGTGTGACTAATAGTCCGGTGCGACTTATATATGTTCTTTTTTTCTTCATTACACATTTTTTGGATGGTGTGACCTATAGTTACTTAAGTCACTCAAGGGATTAATAAAGTAAATCTAATCTAATCTAATCTAATCTAATCTAATCTAATCTAATCTAATCTAATCTAATCTAATCTAATCTAATCTAATTTAATCTAACCTAATCTAATCTAATCTAATCTAATCTAATCTAATCTAATCTAATCTAATGCGGTAACTAGTTCCTCATGCTTTCAGCTACAGAAACTGTATTGGGATTTGTTCAAATATGTTTGGTTTTTAAAATCATAATAAAAATTCATCATTGAAGGGTTAATGAAGTTTTAACAGGCAGCTTATCATGTAGCATGTGTTTACAGAATTACATGTTTATGTTTTAGGAGCATTAAGAAATGTAAGTAAGTCACCAATGGGTCAAATAGTCAGAGTAAGCTTTTAAGGTGCATCATAACATCACTCTTATGGGAAAGTAATCACTCTCACAGGGGAAGTGTGGTGAACCCAGGTTTATGAACACATGGGATCTGCCCTGAGAGGAGCAACAGGAGTGTGACACACACCTGTGTCTCCAGTGTCATCAGACAGACAGGCAGGTGGACAGCCAGGGCTGTTACCATGGTGACAGGCTGACACACAGAGGCATACAAAGCAGCCATGTTTGTAGTCTTTGTCAGACTTTAAGCATTGTATCTGTCATATTGATCATCCTTCAGCTGGATACTACTTTTCCACATTCAAATCACAGCCTGAGCTTCTTATAGTCTTATGGTTTTATTCATATGGTTTATTCACAGGCTGTTCTTTAAGCTCAGTGACTTCACACTGTTCTTGTCTTCAGCAGTTTGTCTCTCATATCTTTCTAATATTCAAATATTTTTAGTTTTATTACTGTGAGGCAATCAAACTCTTGTTCTTCCCCCTCTTTTCTTTTAAATAGCACCTTCATCTTTTGAATTCTTAACCCTGTTTCAGTGAATTAAATTCAGATTGCAGATTCTCCAGCAATTCAGAGCAAAGCTTCAGCTGCAGGAATCAAACTTTTTCTTCAGGAAATGCTTTTCTAGTTCCTCTTGTTTTCATGAATGAAGGAATCCAGGTACAATGAGCAGCTAAAAAAACAATATTCTCACCTGGAACAACCTGTTTAACCCTCTGGGCACCCTTCGATTTTGGCTACGTTCAGACCCCTAGGGCCCAAATGTGTACCTCTCTTAAAAGTGCTATAACAATGCCATATATATAAATTTTTTTTTCATTTTTTTAATTTCTTTTCAGCAATGTCAGACCTATCCATAGATATACAATTTTCTATATTTTTGTATGTTTTTGTGTTATTTTTGTCATACAAAACATAGAATTCATAAACAGTAAAACTGAAAATATGCAGATTTTTAAAAACTGAGGTGCCAAGTGGGTCACTTCATATGAGGAATTTACAGCCTTGACTAAGTCAATAATTGATAACAAAATTGATTTTGATGCATTATTAGTAATAAGCCATTATTCCAAAAACTCCGGGTGAGAGGCGGGGTACACCCTGCACAGGTCACCAGTCCATCGCAGGGCAACACAGACAAACAACCATTCACACTCACACTCACACCTACAGGCAGTTTAGAGTGAATTAACCTAACTTGTCTTTAGAATGTGGAGGAAGCCTGAGAACCCGGAGAGAACCCACACAGGCACAGGGAGAACATGCAAATTCCACACAAAATCGCCACCCCAGTCAGAATGGAACCAGGAACCTTCTTGCTGTCCTCTTGCAATCCTCTGCGGCAGCACGGTGGTGCATCATGATGCATTTTGCAGACATGGGCCCCGCATTTGGCACAGTAGCTCCACACTGGAATGCATGTCCTCAGGAAAACAAAAGGTTAAAGGTGCTCTAGAGGCTGCTGATCATCCTGACCTCAGAGCAAAATGTGACAAATAGACACCTTTGTTCATTAGTGGGAGCATCACTTTGCAAGGGTGTAGTAGCATGGACGGAGGGGGCATGTCCCCACCAATAATCTGACCACCTCCTAAACAATGACAGATTCTCATTGGGTGCAGGAAGGGTTAAATTTCATTGGAATCTTAGGCCCCCACCAATGTCAAACACAAATCTACACCCTTGTCACTTTACCATTTTTGGAACTCCAGTGAAATCTCCAGTTGCTGTCATCCATTTCCTCTGCTTGTTCTTCTTCCTCTTCCTCTTCCTCCTCTTCCTCTTCCTCCTCTTGCTCTTCTTCTCCCTCTTCCTCCCCAGTGGTGCTGCCAAGATCCTCCTCTGGACAAAATTCCTATGCGGACACTTCCTGGCTGTCAGAGGATGATGTGTTTTCATCAGTGGCCTTGGGGGACCTCAAAATGGCAGCAAGTGCCTCTTCAAAATTTAATCTCCTCTTCATGGTTGCTCGTGGTGGCATGACTGGCCAGATAAACTGTACAATGTTCTTCTAGACTTCAAAGATGCACCTACATAAACATGGTGCACACATCCAATAGGAGAACAGACCCTCTGTATGATCTATCTTTTCATCATTTGAATTTACGTGCACGCACACACGTGCATGCACTCACGTGCACGCATGCACACATGCACACACGCATGTGCGTGCACACACGCACATACACACAATATATTCTCAGCAACACTAACACCACTTGTTTATCAACAGAGCTTGATTTTTTACTTTGATTTAACACACACACTCACACAAACACTCACATGCACAATATGATTCTCTATTCTCTCTTTTATATCAAGCTGAACACACCAAAACCATTTTTATGAAGTGGGGAAAACATAATAATATGTCAGGATTAGAGTATATCAAAGATTTGCTGATATAATGGGAGTCAATTGGCCAAACGTGTACCTAAGGGTGCCGAACGTAACAAAAGTTTTTATCTCCCATTGTGTACAACTTGCGAAAGTGGGGACAATTGATGTTTGTAAATAATCATAAAAAAATATCCCTGGCCAAGTTTTGTACATTTAGCCTTTAAACTGACAGAGATATTGAGAACCAAAATCCAAAAAAAAGCAAAATGTACACGTTTGGGCCCTAGGATGCCCAGAGGGTTAAATCATAATAGACGGAGTGCTAGGGGTTATTAAAGCCCAGGAGATGCAGTCATCAGTTTAAATGGATACCAACAAAAGAAATGTCAGACTAACATGATAATCAGAGCAGGTAGGAGATGGCTTACCTTGTACAAGGATCAGAAACACCATAAACATCTTTATGTGTTGATCTGCTTCAGTCCGGGACATCAGCAGCAGGTCCTGACTTGATCCTTCCGCCCACCTCTGCACTAACAGGAGTGAAACTATGAGGAAACTGAACGCCTCTCCTTTCCTCAGAAGTGATCTGGCAGGCTGGACTTCATTCCACAGATGTGTCACGCTGTGGGAGGACCAATCAGAGCTCTGCACAAAGTCAAGCTCAGGTTTATGGTCAACAGAACGGGACCCCCTACAGCAACAGTTGGAGAGTTCAAATTTCAGAGTTCATTTAATCAATTTCAACACGTTCAGAGTTAAATTGTGTCCAGTTGTGGAGTTGTTTGACAGAGTTGATGAAAATCACTGCCGAGGTGCAATTAAGCCCCGCCTCTGCCTCCGCCCCAGAATGGCTGACGTGCATGTGGGTGTCAAGTTTCATGCATGGGTGGTGTTAAGGGTAAAACACTAGGAAATATAATAAAAACATACTATATACTATATTATACTAAAAATACTCACATACTTTTATGTTCTTTTTTTGGTCAGCATTTATTTCACTGCTCCCCCAACCACCCTCACTCATGGTGCAAATCCTCGATTCAGGGACTGAGGCATCTGTTTCCTCATATTTTCCTATTGTGAAGACCATCAGTGAAGAGCGTTGTATGCATGTGTATGTGTGAACATCTGGACAGCACAAGGTGTGGGTGGTTGTGGTGCCCTGTCCTACCTGGTTAGTACTGTGGTTATGCTGGTTGAAGCGGCCTTCTATGCCTCACAGTCTCACCTCATATTTTCCATGTTACTTTTTGAGCGATAACATTATGGCTGTGTCCCAATTCAGGGTCTGCATCCTTCGGAGGACGCAGCCTACGCGGTCTCAGGAAGCCTCCTGAGGATCCTCCGGAGGATCCTCCACCGTTGGTAAATGGGACGGTCTGGCCTTCAAAGCACTTCCTGATTGTGGCGCGACGTCATAAATTTTGCCCCGGGAAAAACAAAAGCAGCGACAGCGACACAACACGGACTACACAACAAGCGGGACAACAGTGTGGATTTAGACATTTGGAATATTTTAATATATTTATTTGTTGTTGGAGGAAGAGGAGAGGCGGCTCCAGCGGCAGCAAAACCGGTGACGGCTCATTTTCTTCAGGCTGGGAGAGCGCAGTGGGGAGGTGACGGTAAGCTGCTGTTTAACCATATTATTGATCATAATTAATATACCGGTTACTGAGCAAACACTAGATATATAACCAGTAGATACACAAATATGATTAAATGTAATTTATATTTTATTCAATTGTAAGACTTGATACAGGGTCTGTTTGTAATTTTAATACTTTAAATAAATAGCTAAATGTGTAAGAACCCTGCAAATAACCCTGAAAGCACTGCTTTAATGTGTCATTAAGCATCAGGTCTGTCACTGCACCAGAGAATTACTGCTGGGTGGAGGAGAGTGGGGCTCCCTGCAGGACCAGCTGTCTGTCCTGGAGGAGGTGTACTGACCATCATCACCTTTGGAGGGTGAGGATACAGATTTTATAGCTTTTCATATTTTAAGCTGCGTTGGAAGCCGCTCTGTTGAAGTTATTATTTTTATTTTTGCCCTTTTTAAAAACATCTTTAGTAACATGGCAGCCGCCGATCGTCAGCTCTGCAAACCCTGATGGACGATGTGGTGGACAGAGGAGACAGACACCCCCCTCCCCCAGATGATGTCCCACTCACAGCCAGAGGACTCCAAGGTCTTCACCGTGGCATCATCCAGTCCAGCAGCACCAAGGACTCCTGCTCAGCCAAACATTTATATATATGTTCTTTGTGAATAGTATTTTCTGCTGATCTTTATAAATAATAAACTGTACATTTTCATAATGCCCACTGGTAAATAGTTAGAAATGTTCAAACTGTGTCTTTGTAAATATTGTACATAACACAACACACACACAATAAATGATTTACTGTGGTCACTGAGAAGTTGTTCAAAAGTTTACTTAAATTATAAATAGGTGATGAAACACATAATGTAACAAGGTTAGAAGAGTTTAAGAACACAGAGACAAGAACGATTTAATATCATCCTTTAATTTAATAAGTAACATTTAAATAACACAGAACATAAAATCACTGCTGTCCACCATCCTCTGTATGAGCTGAGGTCTGTCCGTTCTTTCTCTGCTCTCCCCCTCTCTCTCTCTCTCTCTCTCTCTCTCTCTCCCTCTCTCTCTCTCTCCCCCCTCTCTCTCTCCCTCCCTCTCCAGTCTCATCTCCTCCGTTATCAATTGTCAGGTTTCTTCTGTTTCTCTCTGCTCCTCCTGCAACAAAATGCCAACAGGCAGAATGACCGTTTGATATAATAACGATAATATTGCTCCTCACGTGAACTATACTTTATACTATACTACAGTAAACAACAAGAAAGAACATTCAGCGCCTCGTATCAACAGGACGTCATGTTTGTAAATATAAAACTCATTTTTTTAATGCCGCTGTCACTACTAGCATTTTAAAACTCTCCAACTACTGCTCTTTACTTACATTTAAATGTGAATTCGGCACTCCTGCCGCTGCCGCTCGCTTGGTCCGTCATCGTACTATTGGACAAAAAGTAGGTCCGCAAAGCATTGTGGGATATTTAAGGCCACGAAGGATGGTAGCGATGCGTCCTCCAAATTCAGGCAAAAGGAGGACGCATTTGAAGGACGCATTTGAAGGACCCTTCGACTTTTGGCGAATTGGGACAGCCTTCGCGCAGCTTTGTGACGTAAGCGGCCTTAAAATGCGCACTCCGAAGGATGCAGACCCTGAATTGGGACACAGCCTATATCTCACAAAGACCTCTAAAGAGCGATGAGTGTTACTGTGGTAAATGTCATTCATCTGGGTTACATAATGGACGAGAGAGTAAATCAATTGAACTAGGCTTTTTTTGTCTGTACACAGCAAATTCAGAAGAGTTACATTTCTGGTGTCAAATTTAGGAGTTAGGAGTTAATTTAACTCTTAACAGAGTCAAATATTGTATGTTTTACTCTCTGAGCACTGATAGTTGGTGTTGAAATGTCAGAACGTGTGAGTGTCAGAATGACATGTATCAGATTAAAGAAAAGTATATTTACAACATACAGTGTAAATTAGATTCAACACTGAGAAAGTTAATGTCTAACACTATACACTAGAGTTGAGAAAAACTAACTGGTCAGTGCTGGAGAGTGTTGGAGTTTAACTCTGAGAATAGTGACTAATACCTAGTAGTATTAGTATAGCAATAGTAGCAGTACTGGTTCATATACATGTACTATATATATGTTATAGTACTAGTAATATTAGTAGTATATAGTGACTAATAGTGACTAACCCAGTCTGTAAAGCCATTGGGGTTATAAAATATTTAAAATGCTGTAAAGGAAGTCAGATAATTAGACTGAAGACATGAATGGGTTAACAGTGGATTGAACAGGTCTGAGTGCAGAGTCACCCAGCTGTCAGACCGGTTCTGACACTTCCTTCATATTTCACTGATCATGAGACCTGAGGGCTGATTGTAAAGAAAAACACCAGAAGTTACACAACTTGTTGTGAAGCATCAGTTACAGTGTGACTCTGACCTGTGTTGTTGTGTTGAGCAGATGGAAATGCACTGTGCTGCTTCAGACATGACTTTCATCTGTCAGCTTTGCATCACATGCTACATGACTGCAAAACACTTTGTGCACTTCTTATGTCTGTGTCTGTGTTTTTACAGCAGCAGTGACATCATGAGCAGAGCAGCTCCACCTCTGCAATGTGGCCGGAGTGATGTCAGAACCAGACTGACTGAAAGATTGACCATATTTTCTGGATTGTAGGGCGCACCGAGTACAAGTCCACCGGACTATGACTAATAGTGCACCAACCTCTTGAATTCCTCTTAACTTAAATGGTGCGGCTGCAGGGCACTGAGAGTGAGACATTTCAACAAGTCCTCACTGAGAAATGATGAGCTTCACCGCACAGAAACTCCTATGAATATACTGCAAATGAGTAAAAGGCGACTACTGTGCGCTCATATAGCTGTCTGGACTTAGCGACCTATCGACCAATCAGAAAATAGAATTCCTTGTTGCCAGGTGAGGTCTGAGGCTCAGCTGCAAGCACACGTTCCATGAATGCTCGGAGCTCAAAGTGTGGACAAGCTAGAGAACGTCAGGAGAGGGACAGAACAGCTGCCATTACATCTGTGATGAGACCTACTCAGTGGCCGCCGTCATCTATTTTGTGTCGAGTTGCAGCTTGAAATCTTAACAACATTAAAGAAAAATCATTATAGAAAACAAGTATTTACAAAAAACAGGACACTCCTTTGAGGACAACAATGTCCACATCCTAGACAGAGAGGAAAGGTGGTTTGAAAGAGGAGTCAAGGAAGCATCTATGTGAAGCTGGAAGAACCTTCCCTTAACAGAGGTGGAGGCCTCAGACATCATCTTTCTACCACATACAATGCAGTGATTCCATCCATTCCAGGAAGTCTGCACAGACTCACAGCAAGAACAAAGGGCTGTCCACCAGTCCCCCTCCAGTCTCATAGTCGTTAGCCCAGGGGTGGGCAATTCTTTTTTTGCGAGGGCCACATAGACTTCCATTAGAAAAGCAAAGGGCCACATTTCTTTCATAAATAATAATATGAATTGAATTGGAGCTCACTGGCACAGTGTCTACCTTTATAAATATGCTCTTGTTACATTTTCATCACTGTAAGCAGTGTGTGGGGGCATCTCGGTGTCACATCGGTCGGAGAGTTGGTCATTGGGGTTTATAAAGGTTAAATATACACCTGCATTATCTATGACAGTTTTAAAGCTACAAGAAGCATTTTGAATGGATTCAGTTAAATCTTAATTCCCTCAGTTAGTTCTGGGTGATAAGATGAATAAATACATGCTGACTTGAACCCTGCCTGGACCTTCCCCCACCTCAGCTCCATACATTACAGGCCAGTAGAATGAGTTTGCTCAGACAGACCTGTCCTTTCTCATGTTTCCTGGATGACTCACCAAACTGAAATGAAAGTTCTTACTTTAATTTGAGCCTAGTTTAGTTCTAATCTAAGGAATGGATTCCACAAACATCTGAAGCTGAAGGTTTTTATTTCACTATATGAACTCAACACTGACCTCATGTGTCCGCCTGTTCTTGTTCTGTAAAATGACATTTTCTGGTCAAATAAAGGTTCAAATAAATAATGTGATTTAACCACATAATAGCATATAAAACTATAATCAGATATATGGAACTACTAAAGTTACACCAAGGTAACTAACTGGTTAATAAATGGCTGCGCGATGTTCCATTATCAAGAACGTTGGCCGTCTTCTCTGTGAACATATCCGCCGGTCCGGGTTTTCCTTCAACAGTCATGGTGCATTGAAAGGAGGAGCGGGCGGATCAGCTGCTCTCGGTGTGTGCGCGTGCATGTGCGCTTATGTGTGTGAACGCGGACGGGAGGAGAGAGAGAGAGAGTTGCGCAGAGTTGAATGAATGGAAAGATAGATATATTATAAAATGGCATTGGCGGAAAAACACCACAGAATCAGTGTGTGGCGGAGGGAGTTGATGATGTGAACCGGTCTGTGTGTTTACTGCTCTCTCCTCTGTCCTCTGTGTGTGTCCAGGTCCACTCTGAGTGTTGCTGGTTGTATGTTGAAACACACTCCGCACAGAGCAGCAGATGATGTGAAGATATTTTTACAGAAGAAAACCATTAGAGTTCAAACTAGTTTTAACAACGATCAAATCCCAAAGCTCTGAAAGTTGGACAAGGTCTGAGCTTTTTAAGAGCAGATGTCGGCTGCAGCTCCGCGGAAACATCTGAATGCGCCGTGGCGTTTCTTCACGCTTTACCGTACATTTCAGCATAGTCGCGCAGCATTTTTAAAGTGTACACAGCGCGTCTCTCCAAAGAGTAGATGGGATAAAACAGTGCTGCAGCTTAGAAGAAACGAGGGTGGGAAACACGTCAGCGGTGATGCCGTGCTGACAGCTGACTCTTGCTGCCTTCTTCTTTTCTTTCTTCTTCTGTTTCTTCTTCTATTGTGCGCACGGTCCGCGGGCCGTACTTTGCCCAGGTCTGCGTTAGCCAGTGTTAGACACACCTGGCCCAGGCAGCCAGAACATCACAGGTAAGTATGGACACATTTAGTGCTATTGTTTGTTTGACCCAGACCCACTGAGGTCCTCCTCCACATATAAAGCATGTTTCCCACCAACAGGTAGAACTGATGAAGCTGCTTGGAGGAGCAGAGAAACGTCTTCAAGAAAACTCTACAAGTCCAGACGCCTCGCTTCAGTGGTCTCTATGAACATGACCTGGATGACATGTAAATATACAGTGTGCTCTTTGTAATCTGTATTCTGGCTCTAAAACAAGTGCCCCTTGTGAGGGTTGAAGTCACAATCTTCAGATGATGAGACTGACTCGCTGCCTACTGCACTAACGAGGCTCAGAAAGAGGTGAAACATGGTCTTTTCTCTTTTTCTTCTTTAAAGCTCACGGCCATACTGCTCTAGAAACGCCCGATCTCGTCTGATCTCGGAAGCTAAGCAGAGTCGGGCCTGGTTAGTACTTGGATGGGAGACCGCCTGGGAATACCAGGAGCTGTAAGCTTGAGCCTCCCTTGGCCAAGGGAGGACTGCGTCTGGTAACGTATTGCGTCACTTCCTGTTTTGACACTGTCCTGTTTGTTCACTTGGTGTGCGCTGTAGGGGTGGGCGATACTGAAGATTTCAGTATCGATCCGATACCAAGTAAATACAGGGCCAGTATCACCGATACCGATTTCATGATCATAAATAATTATTTTTTTGCCTTCTTTTTTTCCTTTAAATAGATTATCGTGATTAGCAGAGTAATAATACACAAGAAACATTTGTTAAGTAAATCAAGCTGCAAACAAAAGTGCAGAACTGTATAAGTTTGATATTTTAACTTCACAATCATGTCAGCAATGCTCCTTGTGACAGCCATGGCTCTTTGTGAATCATGTAGGTGAAACAGCATGACTAAGATACATTTATAAAAGTTTAACACCTATCTGCATGTAGCCTAAATATGAAGAATAAAGATCCTTCAACAGTTATCACCAAAGCCTAATTATATTAATCATACTGAAATACATATCATTATATAAACTTATATAATTACATTATTAGATATATTTTGGAATTTGAGAAAAACGAGATTTATTTCAGCTGGTGATGTGATGACTGTTCAGCCATTCTGCTAAAATTGCATGTCTTATCACAGCACTCAGAAAGACACCATTAATTCATGCTGCAGATTACTCAATCTAAACCTTCACTTTTTTAAGTCATCTACCTGGATATTCATGAGTGTTTTGCAGTAAAGCCTTTGTCAGTGACCACTGTCTCTGGTTCATGTTCGGGGATCTGCCTCCTCCTCCCTCTGTTTACTCTGCAGCTCGAGCTCTTTGGGCTCTGCTGCTTTATGTTTACATACATGTTGTAAAAAATCTGAGAATTTTAGGAGCATCTGTGCTGGAGTTATAACCTTCTGTAGTACCGTATGTGTCCACTAGGCTGATTCAGACATCATTGGGAATACTGGAGACCTGTCTGTGCATCAAGCATCCCAAAGCATGTGATTCATACATAGAAACGGTCAAAAAAGCACTTACTCCCGGTTTCCTGTAGGTGGCGCTGTCCGCAGATGTCCACACATGGTGAGGGTTGGGTCTGTATCCCCTGTAAAAAATTTGAGAATTTTAGGAGCATCTGTGCTGGAGTTATAACCTTCTGTAGTTCTGTATGTGTCCACTAGGTTGAGTCGGACATCATAGGGAACAGTGGAGACCAGTCTGTGCACCAAGCATCCAAAAAAAATGTGATTCATACATAAAAACTGTCAAAAAAGCACTAACTTCCGGTTTCCTGTAGGTGGCGCTGTGCAGGTGAGTCATGAGCATGCAGACATGTCCGGGGGCAGAGTGTTATGACATAAAAAAAATTTGAGGACGATAGGACCATGTATGGCGAAGTTATAAGCATTTGATGTTTCATGGCGAACGATCGCCACCGCCACGGGCAGCCCGATGATGACATAGAGACGTTCAGGGCGGTGCTCTGACCATGTGCAGAACGTTTGAAGCCATTTGGAGCAAGTATATAGGTGTTTGAGCTGTTTACGTGTATTAATGGCGAGCGCAGAGCCATTTTGTGGTCATTTCCGCCATTTTGCGGTCATTTCCGCCATTTTGCGATCATGTCCGCCATTTTGGAATCACCATCCATTTTCCTATATATGCCATTGTCTGCCATTTTGTGATCGCCATCCATCTTCATATTCTTTTACATGAGCCCATTCACTTGAATGGGAGTTGGAAAGTTGGAATGGTGGAGCCTGCCTGCCATCTAGTGGTCAAGTTCAAATTCCACATTTTGCACCCAGATTTTGACTGCCAGATTCCGGTTTCAATACTAGTCAATGGGAAAAATTTTGGAAATTTGTAGTTGGAATGTGGAAATATGGAATGCGTCCAATTTCCATTGACTTTGAATGGGAAATCCCTAACCCTAACCCTAACCCTAACCCTAACCGCTGCAATCAACCAAATTCGCTGCACTGGACCTGCAACGCCGACAGTAAACTGGAAAAAGGACGCATGACAAAAATTGTCTAAAGACAGCAAAATTCACCTTACCACAACCGATTGGACGCCCCCCTCCAATTTGGCAGGTGATGAATGCAGGAGAAGAGAAGAGACTGCAGTGCAGGATCAAGTGGAGCTAAATACTTCATTCAGAACACTGGCCAGGTGTTTTGTCTCTGCAATCAACGCAGCGCCCCCCTGATGGAAACCTGCAAACATAGTGGAACAAACACACAACAAGCATTAGGCCCTGTGGCCCTCACATTGGAGCTCCAGCACAGTACCAGGGGCACGAAAAAAATAAAATAAAATAAAATAAAAAAAATTATTAAATCCCAGTGCGCTACAGGTACCCCAGAAAAACCCTCCGGGCGCAACAGCTCGGCAGCCAGCTTACCGTCCCTCACCAAAGACAACTTCTGCCTCTCTAAATGCAGCTGCGTCCTTGACGGACAGCCGCACTCTAATTCACCCTCCGCCCTGGATGCTGGACAGCCCCGGCAGTGTGAGCAGCCTTCAGAAGGCCAAGATGCTGGACAGCTCCGGCACTGTGACTGGGCTGGAAGACATGGGCGCGCGAGCGCCAGTCTTACCGCCGGTGTAAAAAAACCAAGCGAAGCTGATGAATTCAGTGCTTGCCGTAGTCCCGGGAGTGTTAACAAAGAACTCCAACCGCTGGACATCGGCGTAAACAGGGCGTTCAAAGTTAAGTTGCGAGCGGCGTGGGAGCGATGGATGGCAGACAGCGAGCACAGCTTTACTGGGAGGGAGCGCCGCGCGCGTTACGCCAGCATATGTGAATGGATCGTGGATGATGCGTGGACTCATGTTTCTGCAGTGACTGTTGTCCGAGCTTTTGTGAAAGCCGGCATAATTTCTGAACAACAATAATAATGATTGCCGATCAGCCAGCCGGCCACGTGTGTGGCTGTGACTCTGACAGCGATGAGAGGGAAGCTGGCAGGTTTGAACTCGCGCAGTTGTTTCCTGTTTATTTTTGTAATAAATATTCTGTAGAAATATTCTGTTTGCCAGACGCCAGAATGCGCTGTGCGCTCTGTGGTTTTCTCTGGGCGCTCTGGACAATCCTCCGCTGGGAGTGGATTTCTTTGCGCACCGGCCGTGGCCCCGGATGCTTCTATATGCGTTTCCTCCTGTCACTAGTGACCAGAAGGGCGCCAATAAGAAATGCTCCTCAGTGGGATTTGGCGTTAGTTTTACGCGCACTAACCAGGGCGCCCTTTGAGCCTCTGGATACAGTTTCACTGAAGTTTGTGTCTATTAAAACTGATTTGTTGTGTGCTTCAGAGTCAGTGATTTATCTGACCTCTCTGTAGCCGCCACCTGCCTCGGGATTCAGGGGGGTGGCAGTTCGGCTGTGTTGCATCCTAATCCGACTTTTACACCTAAGAGCATCACTGGCTCTTTCAGATCCAGGGTGATAACGTCCGATGTTTTTTCCCTCCTCCTCACAGCTCTGATGATGAGGAGAGGACATCTCATCTCTGTCCGGTGCGCGCGCTGTCCTGCTATGTTGCGCGCACAGCCGCTGTGCGCCGCACACAGCGTCTGTTTTTGCATTACAGAGTTCAGTTTTGGGGGCCCCAGCCGCTACACACACAGCCACACATATCCCTCTCTAGCCCCGAAACCAGCCTTAAAAAAATACAAACACCAGCACAATAAACCCTGCGTGTCTCCTTAACCGCTGCAATCAACCAAATTCGCTGCACTGGACCTGCAACGCCGACAGTAAACTGGAAAAAGGACGCATGACAAAAATTGTCTAAAGACAGCAAAATTCACCTTACCACAACCGATTGGACGGCCCCCCTCCAATTTGGCAGGTGGTGAATGCAGGAGAAGAGAAGAGACTGCAGTGCAGGATCAATCAACACAGCGCCACCCTGATGGAAACCTGCAACCATAGTGGAACAAACACACAACAAGCATTAGGCCCTGTGGCCGTCACACTCTCCCTCCTGGAGCTCCAGCACAGTACCAGGGGCACCAGAAAAATAATTCTGGCTACCTTAAGAGAGTCACAGCTACTCGCACCTGTGCTACCAGGGGCACGAAGTTCTACTCACAGCACCAGGGGCACAAAGGTTTTGCTGGCACGGTCTAGTTGCTTTAGCCAAGTGAGGGGTGCATGTTGTGGTGGTGCGCAAGGTTGTGGTGGGGCTAGCAGGAGGGTGTGGGGGTGAGCAGGCGAGCGTGAGTATCGTTGGGAGGCAGTGTGCAGGGCAGAGAGGATGCCTGGAAGCTCCCTGGGTGCTGGAGAGCTCCAGCAGAGATAGCAGCGGGCAGGAGCCCTGGATGCTGAACAGCTCCGGCACTGTGACTGGGCTGGAAGACATGGGTTTGAAGGGATGGCTGGAGGTGTGTGTGTGTGTGTCTCTGTACCTCTGTCTCTCTGTGTGTCTCTGTGTGTATCTATGTGTCTCTGTCTCTCTCTGTGTGTGTGTGTGTGTCTCTGTTTGTGTGTATGTCTCTGTTTGTGTGTATGTCTCTGTTTGTGTGTGTCTCTCTGTCTCTGTCTCTGTCTCTGTGTCTCTGTATGTGCAGAGGAGCTGCAGGTGGTGTCCGTGGGCCTGCTGGTGATCGGTGCGGTGGTGGCGGTCAGCGTGGCTGGATGTGTGGCAGCGACCTGTGAGATCAGGTTCCTGCTGCTGCCGGTGAGTCATCGTAACGTCCGATGCTGCATTCAGGTCATGTGGGAAAAGTCAGCTGTTTTTTACCTGTGTCCCTCGGCTGATGTGTGGTGGGTTTCACTGAACACTGTGAGAAATAAAATCCAGTTTTGTTTCTTAGTGCTGCCCCCTGCTGGTACCCTGTGCCATTATTTATTGTAACATTTACACGCTGACCTGACTCCTCCTCCTCCTCCTCCTCCTCAGTACCTTGGCTTCCTGGCCGTCCTGGGTCACACTGCTGCTGCTCATAAACAGACAGAGGGTGAGCGTCCTCCCTCAAGTGGCCTGGCTGTGGATGATTCTGATTGGCTGCAGCTTTGATAGATGGGTGAGGCGTTCGTCAGTGTGACCTGCAGGTGTGTGTGTGTGTGTGCAGATCGAACAGAGCCTGAGTGCAGCCGTGGATCAGGTCATCAGTCAGTATGAAGGCAGCTGCTACCGCAGACTGATGGACAACGAGCAGCAGGCTGTGAGTCCCAGCTCCTCACCGAGGACACACACACACACACACACACACACTGACACACACACACACACACACACACACACAGACACACACACACACTGACACACACACACACACACACACACACACACACACACACACACACACACACACACTGACACACACACACACACACACTGACACACACACTAACACACACACACAGACACACACACACACACACACTAACACACACACACACACACACACTAACACACACGCAAACACACACACACAAATAAACACTGACACACACACACAGACACACTGACACACACACTAACACACACACACAGACACACACACACAAACACACACACACAAATAAACACTGACACACACACACACACACACTGACACACACACTAACACACACACACAGACACACACACACACACACACAAACACACACACACAAATAAACACTGACACACACACACACACACACTAACACACACACACAAACACACACACACTAACACACACACAAACACACACACACTAACACACACACACTAACACACACACACACACACACACACACACACACAAACACACACACACTAACACACACACACACACACACACACTGTTCTACAGTCTGAGTGAAAACATGCTCTAGTGTGGGTTCATTCCACAGACACATTTTAACTTTAATAATCACTGATGTGACTTTTCTGAACTCATTTGTCCTGTTTAATGTTAATGCTGACATGCTGCTCTGTGACCTGAAGATAAGAACATGTGAAGGACAAAGCTACTTTAAACGTTTGCTTCATTATTATTTTGAAGCAGTTTGTGCCTCTGGTATCAATACATATTTCAAACATGGCTGCTTGGTGCCTGATCACTACTTTAACCTAATGAAGGGGTTAACTTGACTGATGATCTGTCATCAATGAATGGTCAAACTAATGGTTATCGGCTAAATGCCACAATTAATCGTGATTCATTTTTTTGTCAATATAGATCGAAGCAGCCATGGCCTTTAAAGGCTTTTTCAGCAAGTTGGGCTTCAAATCTAGCAGCTCTTCCTCTAAACTCAGGAAGAGCCACCTGAAGAAGAAGCTTGATGAACTGCTGGAGGTAAAGTCTTTGTCTCTGGGTTCATTTGCATGTCAGCTTCTGGGCTGTTTTTGTTTGAATTTTAATGTGCGGTGTCGGTTATTTCAGGTCAGTCTTAACCTTGAGGCGCTGCGAGAGAGGGACAATCAGCAGTTGCTGGTTCAAGAGCAGGAACTGGAAAGTCTGCGACAGCAGCTGTCAGCCAAAGGAGAGGTATGTGCACACATGACAGCTCTCTGCACTAACATAAGGTTACAAAAATCACATATATATTCAAGTGTATCCATCAGAAAATGCTCAGTACACACATCCAGTGTTTGGACGCCCTGAGGCAGCACTTGTCTTCTCAGAAACAAATGTTGACACAAACACAATTCAGATTTTAAATATTTTTGTTTCTCCTTTCAGAATGGACAAGAACCTCCTGGAGACTCTGCATCAGTGCAAGAGCAGTTGAGAGATGTAAGCCTAATAATTTGATTGATTGTTTATTTAAATAAGTGAAAAAAACCTGGACTCAGTTTGTCTTTATTGGCGTGTGTGTCTCACCACCAGGCTCAGGAGAAGAACCTGCAGCGGCTGGTGTATGACCAGCAGAGAGAGGTCTACATCCAGTCCGTCCTTGCCTACGCAGCGGAGCTGGCACAGCAGTTGGCCCAAGCAAAGCGGCAACAACCCAAGCAAGGGGCCACTTCAGAGGGTGATACTGCTCTCATATAATTTTCTACAATAATAAAGTACATGGAAAGCTTCTAGGAAAGTGTAGTTAACAAGTACTTAATTTTGTTGGCCATGTAATAGGCTATGAAATATAGTTAGAAAGATTTAGGCATGTAAGTCCTACATACTGGTTGTGCTGTAAAGCTCCTGCATAATATATGTTGGTCAATTGCTTACTAACATTTCTTTTTTTAGCTACTGCAGGTCCAGAAAAGGAACCTCAGCTCAGCTTAGGGGTGCAGAGAGACCTCGAGGGCCAAAACGCTGAGGTTACTAGAACCCAGCAGGAGCTCAGTGCACATAGGAACCAGGTAAATGCTGCATTATTTCATGTAATTATGAAAGTGAAGTTCTGTTGCCCTTGAATCCATGAATGCATATATTGGCCTCTTCTGCAGCTTTGGTGAGAAAATGTTTACATCTTCACAGATTTAGGGACATTGCCTCTGTTAAAAGATTTTGACCCTGAATCAGAATAGAGCAGCTGCAGCTAGAGCACTGAACATGCATATTCTGTGGATTCAGTCATCTTTATAACTGACCTGTAGAAGTCTTTTTCAGAACTGAGCTGACAACAAAGAAAACATCATTCTGCAAATTGTGTTTTTTTCGCTCTGCAGACCGTGAAGGCTCAGGCTGAGCTGCAGTCTCAGAAGGAGCAGGTCACCAGGCTCCAGGTGGAGCTGTTAGTGCAACAGAGGAAGTACGAGGACAAGTGCAGCGAGTTGTCATCCTTCCTGAGGAAGCATGAAGAGAAGAGCAAAGAGCTGGAGGAAGCCAAAATGCAGCTCCAGGCAGAGAGACTTGGCAACAGGTAAAGCTGCTGGCTCTGGTTGACGTCGGATCAATAAGGTTTCACGCTGAGCTGCTAACATGTCATCAATCGGCAATTTTACCTCCTCTCATTAATACTAATGCCAAAAACTAATGTTGTACTGACCTTTGAATTAACACTCCCTCTGGGATTAATACAGTATCTAAAATAAAAAAAAAACAAAAAAAAAAAACAATGTGTCCAGGCATGCAGCAGAACTGGAGAGTATGGACATCAGACTGGAGGAAGAGAGGAAGAGGTCTGCTGAACTTCTGCTGCAGGTGAGCATGAATTCACTGTTTACCTCCACTAACTAAAGTTAATAAGATTAAGAACCCGTTATTTGTCCCACAATGGGGAAATTGCATTGTTGCAACAGCGCAGATAGGGTAAATAAAAGTACCTACAAAGACACAATACAGATAGATGGATACAGTTAAAGAATGAGAGGAACATATTGCACAGGTGGGTGGAGGTAGGAGTGGTTTGTAGATTAAACCAAAGTCTGCTCAGACTGAATAAAAATACAAATACAGCACTGTAAATGTCAAACAAAATCATCCTTCACTAAATAAAATGAGGATGTCTGCATTTTAGATACAATCTAGTTCCATGTTCTAATATACAGCAGCATTGTAGGCACTATACAAAATTTGCCCTAATATCTGGCCTTCAACAGGTAAATATGCTGCAGAAGTCTCTTCTGAACCGAAATGGAGACGAGAGGAGAATCGCTGCCCTGGAACAACAGGTAACACTCTCTTAATTATAGCACACACCTACAAAAAGACCTGTCAAATAGAAGAAGAGGAGAGGGCAGCATTCTCTTAAACGTACGCCTGTTCATACTTGTGGTTCTGCCTCTTAAGATCCAGATTTCTGCCAAGGACTTTGCAAATGAAAAAAATGATCGTCAGAGCATTCAGCACCAGCTACATAAAGTGCTGAAGGAGCTTCACAAGACCCAAGATCAGATTTCTAATCTGGAGTCTGCTGTAAGTGTTATGTGATCTATAGTTTCATCAATATGAAGTCAAACCCTCATGACTCTCATGCCATTTTCTTTGCTTTCTAACAGTAGAGTAGTAGAGTATTCCACTGTCCTCTTGGAATGTGCATATTATGTTGCTCTACAAGTGCATTTGTTTTTTCCTATTTCAGATGCAGCCTAATGCTCGCTCTTCAGAGCCCAGCTCGTACAATAATTTTGAGCGCCTTACTACTGACCCTGGCCCCACATCGCCATGGAAATACGTCAACCTCCTGGAGACGACTTTCTTGGAGTGCCCATATTGTCAGGCCCAGTATCCCGCCAGCCGTCACAGGGAGCTTCTGGATCACATTGACGACTGTTATGATAAGTGAAAGCATGTCGTTTTCTCACCGGGCGCCTCAGTGCAGATCAGCACCGCCACCATCACAAACATTTCTTCTATATGTAGCTGTCAGAGTGACTTTATTGAACTTAATTGATAAATGTTAAAAATAAAATTCATATATTTATTAAAAAGCTATTTTCGTTTGTTTTCATTGCACTATAATGTGTTAAAAATAAGAGTCCAAGAGGATCTACCGGTATTTAATTTCCAAACGGACCAACGTTCATTGATAGACAGATTGTTATTACCGATGCACTGAGAATGACACGTGGAAGAAACGGACCGCCTTAAAACTGATATTTGAAGAAGATGAAGAAATGCTGAGGAATTCTTCACTGTGTTTAGTCAAGACTGTTTTAGAAGATTGGTTGACCTCCCCCAGAGCTACGAGGCCAATGAGGTTCGTAAGTTAGAGGAAAATTCATAATACGTTTGTCACTGTTTGAAGCTACTTAGCATTTGAAGGACAGTAATGTGAGGCAGGAGAGCTGCAGTGACTGACTCTGCTGTGTACTACTGTGCTCTGCAGCCCACAGTGACAGGAAACAGCTCAACTCTGTACAAAAACCTGTGGAGCAAAGACAACACAATACTCCACAGCGTCCACTAGAGGGACTCACACACTGTCACAGCTCCAGCTGCTTCCTCCTTTGTTCAGTGTGTCCTTCACCTTCTCTCCTCTGTTATCTGCAGTCAACTAAAGACAGACAGTTTTAACAAAGTGTGCATTCAAGAAATGAGTTTTAGATACATTCTAGGATCAGTATTTTGAGCAGTAAAACCAACATCATGTCACCAAAACATCCATCCAGAACTTTGAGTCAGAGCTGATCTACACAAAGTGACCTTGCGTTTCAGTGCAGCCACAGTTGGTCACATCTTTCTTTAAAATCTGATCGGCCTCTGTGGGACTGGACCAGTCTGGTTTCTCTTATATCTGAATCTGAGGGTGTTTTCACACTTGGTCCCCTTCAGCCCTCTAAACAAACAGATCCATGACTCAGCATTTTTTCCACATACGTGAATACTCCAACTGTACCCAGGCCCCTTTAAAACAAACCTAAACTACCCAGAATTCAGTGCACTGGGGGTCTGAGAGCTCTAGAGGACCTGGTGTGAACAGAAGGAGGACTGAGGCCCCAACTACCTTGAACTGGACCAGAAGCTGGTCCTCTTTCAATAAACTCACAGTGTGAACACAAAAAGAACTGAGACCTGTTTCTGTTGGTCCACTTAAAGAGGACTGAGTTCAGTTCTTTGAAAAGGTACCAGCTGTGAAAAGACAAAAGACACTTCTTTGAGGCCTCAGGAGTCAGAGTTCACCTGAGGAATCCCACAGGGACCTTTAGTGGGTCCATTTCTCTGTCGACACGTCTCCTGGGGTTCATACTCACACACACATTCATGGTATGCTGATGATGCACAAATGTACACACCTGAAGAACAAACGTCTTGCATTGGGACACATCTATTGTTGATTCAGAGTAAAAGTATGAAGGGTGTGGATGTGGATTCTCCATCACTGGCTACAAAGACAGGAGCAGAGGTCACCTGGGCCACATGGCATTCCAGGATGGCTCCTCAAAGCACTGACCAGCTCTCAGAGGTCCTCACTGACATCTTCACCCCTCCCTGCTACAGAAGCTGCTCTGCTGCAGACCACAGGTCTCTAACAAGTGCTGAAGACAGTAGAGCACATCACTGGCTCTCACCTGCCTTCCCTGCAAACCACCTTCATTACTCATCACTCAGGAAAACACAGAAAACCCTCAGAGACCCCACACACCTCAGCTACACACTCTTTTCACTGCAGGATCTACCAAAGCATCCGCACATGGACTAGACCCAGAAACAGCTTCTTGTCCTCAGCCATCAGACTCTTGAACCAGCAGATCCACCACACGCATCTCCCCGTCAGAGGAACACAGAAGCTCACAGAGGACAGGTCCTCCTTCAGTCTGAGCTCCCTGGATGATGATGCTGCAGCATCACTGTCATCTCTACAGCTTCCATCAGCCTGAATGGAAACAGAGCACAGCAAGAGGCCGAGCTACACAGCTGAATATGAAAGTGTAACGCACTATGGGGCCATAGATGTAATAAAGCAACAAAAGTAGCTTCGGCTATGGAGGCTGAGTGTGTGAATAAGACACCAAAGAAAATAATAGAGCTCAAATAAATATATTATTGTCATGTAATAAGCAGATATGCAATAGGACAGTAACAGCAAGTTATGAATGATAATAAATGTATTTATTACTATGTAATATATATAAACAGGTATTCAGTAATAATATGCACAATAAACAATCCAAACTGTGATGACAGAAGGTCACTCTGCAGTTCTGTCCATATTTCAGTTCATTCAGGAAACAATAGTTCATTCAATGTTCCAAAAAAAGGTTTGAGTTCAAGAAAAAAAAATGGGGAAAACTCAAATAGGTCCGTAGTAGGAGGCCAAAAAAAAGGTTTTTATAATCCTACAGCGTCACAGGGTGATCGGGCAGCTCGCCATGTTGAACTGGATTTCAAGCTAAAGGAAAAAACCTGACCTAATTAAGGTCAAACACACACATTAAAATTCAGTATGAATGAAATGATCTTCCATCAAGAAAGTAAATAAATACATCCATACATAACGATGCATAATGATGAATAAATAATACCATCAATGCTATTGGTCATACAGCATATAACGCTCAGGTTATTTAATGATAACATTTATAAATCAATCATTCAACTTTCAAGCTTTGGGTAAAGGTGAAGCTAATGATGCACTTTATAATAAATCAAATTAAATCAGCAATAAGCTAATCACAGGTTCATAACATTTAAATGTTTAGGTAAACAAACAATTTGTTTGTGCATGTAGATGGGTCAGTTCAGAAGCACCATAGGCCGGTTTGGCTTTAACCACAAAAGCAACAAAAACTATACAAAACGAACAAAACAACCAATAATAAAGAATTCAGTCGATACTCTAACACTATGCCTAACATTCGGCCATAAAAGTAACACAAATAGCACGGTCTATTAAAATAAAGACCGGTATTAACAACGTTAGCTTAGCCATTAGCCTAGCGGTTAGCCTATAGGCTTTGTGAATGACCGCGGCACCGCATTCGATAATAAACCAAAGTTCGCAGGGTCAATAAATGACTCGCCGCTGAGTGGATATTTACGGAGATGATTTAGATTCAATCGGCGCGGTTCGTTTGGGTCATGAAGCAGTTTAATCGTTACTTTTGCCAGAATGCTAACCGGAGCACGCCAAGCACAGGGACGGCAGCGGCCATGGAGCGAGAGGAAACGCGGGGTTGTGCCCCGGAAGTTAAAGGGACACACCCCGCCACAATAAAGCGGTGACAGGAAGTGAGACGCTGTCTGTGTTATGTGGGTTGCAAAAGGCTGCATGTTGGAGTGAAGAGCTGCTGTGTTCTCTCTGGTGTTCATTCAGCACAGCTGGAAATAATGCTCCTCATTAGTACTCAGTGCACCACCACCTCCATCCTTCTTTGCTACCGAGTCAGGGTTAGGGAGTTGGCCCCGGAGGACACCGCCCTTCGGCCCTGGAGACCGCTCTCCCCTGTGTTGCCGACAACAGTCTGGATCAGGACAGGAACGGCTAACAGCAATCATATATACTGTAGGAGCCATAGATGGTGGCAGTGCAGCTGTTTTGTTATAAAAAGGCAGCTTTATTTATATAATTTATTTAGAAACAGATGCTCACTGCATTCTATGACGTGGTTATTTAAGAGTCCCAGCTGCTCATCTAAAGCGTCATGTTACCATGGAGACAGAGAGCGGTTCAAAGGTACGTGTCACTCAGCTTTTTGTTGTGTAGTTGTTCAGTAGTTACAGGACAGAAGCAGACATATAGTGAGTACTTTGTTGTGACTTTATGGTGTGGTTTTGTGCTTGTGTTGACATTTTTTTACATTTGATCGAGTGCTTCTTTGACTGTTGTGGTCTTCGACTGTAGAGGGCGCTAGCCGCTGGTAGGACCTTTGTTGCTTGTAACAAACTTAAATCAACAAATTGCTCTCTGTGTTTTATCTTGTATCTATTGGGAGGGATGCCTAAGATAAAAACATGTAAGTTCTAGTTCAATGTTGATTTGTAGGATTTCCTGCATTATTTCTACAATTTCTGTCCAAAATTCTTTCATCTTGGTGCAAACTGCAACAATTCTCTGCCCTGCATTAACACACACGTCTAAAACATTTGTATTGAATTTACTTAATCTTGCAGGAGTCAAACTCTCATCAACCATTTATATTTAGACATACAACGTATTAATAATACTGAATTCAGTTTTAGTTCATAAATGCATATTGACTGTTGGTAATTCGTTGTATGTGTTTGTTTCAGTTTCACACTTTCCAATAAACCTGTTGAGACGAGCGGACTGTCGTCAGAGTCTTAGAAGGAAGACTGGAGCAGACATATAGTGAGTAATTTGTTGTTTGTCGTATGGTTGTCATGGTGATGGGAATATTTGCGTCACGTGGTGTAGGTGGTGACAACCGGATTCTATTAAAGGGGCACTCACTCACCGTCACAGGTGTTAGGAGGAGAGAAGAAGCTGGGTGGCCACAGTTTTTGTTGACCGCAGCGTGTCGTAACATAACGCAGCACATCATACCGTAACCATAGCGCACACCTTTGCACGTTCATCACCGGGTTATTCTTTTGGTTTATGTTTTCATCTCCCCAATGCAGCGTTTTATCCCATGTCCATGTACTATATCAAACCTCATCAAGAGGCAGAAGGCCTCATTTCACATTAGGCTACAGCGCCTCATACAGAGAGGCAGGGCCCATCTCTCCTCTCATCTGGGACTTTGGAGCTTTGAGGAAGCCGCTATATATACTGCTGCTGTTTAGCTATGTGCAGCTCCTTGTCTTCCGCTGACAGACACAGACAGTGGCATTCTGCTAAAAACAGGTATATGAGCCACAGAGCTGTACGAACCCCTGGAAGATCCATACATTCATATATTATAATATATGAGTGACACATGGTGCTAGAGCAGGCTGTCCTACTGATGAAGTCCAAAACAGGCATTAAATGGCACCAAACATCCCCAGAAGCTGGCATGTGAGCCACAGATCGCCACATGCCACTAACACAGTCAGACATGGCACTTTGAGATCGCCACATGCCACTTCATCAAGCGAGGCAGGCCAAATGCCACTTTGGGGTAGACCGACAGGATACGGATTCTCATTTAACTGGACTTTTAACACAGACAGTGTGTCAAGTACAACAAGTGTGGCCAAGTTTACAAGTTATTGTTAAAGTGAGTTTAGTTTAGGGCTGATTGTTAAGGAAATAACATGTAACCACTCAGTAATAGTTAGGGCCCGAGCACCGAATGGTGCAAGAGCCCTATTGAAACCTTAGGGATTACTACCCAACAGGAAGTCCGCCATTTTGACTTTTGTGGCCATTTTTTGCCTATTGTCACCCTGCTACAAAACTTTCACGCCTCGCATACTTCATCCAATTGGGCTGAAATTCACTGTGTCCACTCAGGACACCATAGGGAACAGACGCATTCCAAAACTCTTACAAAGAGTTACGGTGTGGCGGGGGCGTGGCCTCAAAGTTGACCATTTGCCAATACAAAGAAACACAGTATTTTCTGCCATACCTCCAACATACTTCATGCAATGTGGACAAAATCTTACAGTACTGCTATGGACCCGAGTCTGAACAGATATATATGCTAATATGATGACACGGTCATAGCGCCACCTCCCAGCAGGAAATTTCTCTTTTAAACATGTTTTTGTTCTACGTCTCTGGAAATGAGAGGAGAGAAGAGCATAGGACAGGAAACTGCAATGGCCCTGCGGGTCGCAAGGTGCGCGAGGGCCCGCAATGCTGCTTGCAGCTTTAATTTCCACCTGCTGTTGGTTCGGAGTTGAGTACATGGCTAAGATGCAGGAAGATGCATCTCACAGTCCTCTTACATGTTTTATGTTTGTGCAGGATTGCTCTTAGGACAGGGCATCCAGAGGAAATGGCGAAATTCTGTCTCGGTTTTTCACTGACAGAGGCACTGTGTGTTGGGGCCGGCTTGGCTGTTTCAGGCCTTTGCTACTATATGTATAGAAAGAAGAAGAAGACAGCAGATGAGCTTGATGTGAGTAAGAATGTATTTCATTAACATTATATAGCAGTAGTCTGCAAAGTGAATTGCGGTTCTGACTGCTAATACTTACAGAGGGACTGTTGCATTCAGTGCATGCTGACAGCTCACTAGTCTCTGACAAAGAAGTACACCATGCAAAAATGCTTGAGAAAAGCTCTCCTACTTGTTTAACTAAATCCTTTGCAGCCCTTAACATGTTGTTGGTGATGGTCATGCAGTGTAATGTGCAAGTTTGTAAAACCTCCATGTGCCATCTGACTATGTGTGTGTCATATTCAGAATGCCTCCCACATCAACATAGATGGAAACCTTAAAGACACTTTGGAGGTTACACCAGGAGCACGTCTGCAGTATGCTGTTGTTGAAGGTAACCAGGAACTGGATCAATACAAACAAGTGATGATTATGTATTTCCACTTCATACTGTATGTTTGTGTATATATTGTAGGTGTTGTGGAGCCTGTAGGCGAGCCACTGAGGAGTCAGTGTCATGAAGACATTGTTGGTGTGGTGCACAAAGTGGAAGTCACAGAGCCCAGGCTGGGATTGAGCAGCCTTTACTCTGCTCTTTTCAAGAGTCATGATAAGCCAGTCTTGCACAAACAAGTGACATCGGTGCCCTTCGTATTAAGGGGTTCGGATGGGACTGCAGTCCAAGTCCATTGTCCACTGAAGGCCTCTGGACTGAACATGGAGATGTTGTACAAGAGGTTTCTCCAGGTCAGCCATGGATTCAGTGTTCTTGGATGGTATTTCAGCGGGGTGAAGTCCTACAGTCAACTGGAGACCGAGGAAATGCTAGAGTCAGTTACCAATGCTCGTTATTTAATAGTTAAGTCACAACAAATGTCTGTTGCTTATCACTAATAATTTACATAGTAACAATACATTATGAAAATATGCACCTTTTTCAGGTGGGCACACGTGTTACTGGTGTAGGCCAGCTGACGCTGGACCCAGATGGCACCCTGAATCTTAGACCCCCTTCTGATGGATCTAAGTACTTTCTGAGCATGGCAGACTATGACACTTTACGAAAACAATACAGCGCTGCGACCAAAGCGTGGAAGCGTTTTGCTGTTATATTTGCTTTAGCCGGTGCAGCGGCACTCTACACACGGAAAGCTTCGCTAGACAGCGTGACAACGAAAGGAGGGAATCCTGTTGAAGATGGGGAAAATAATCAGGAGAACATCTGTCATCTGCCTCTCTCAGCCATGTAACCGTATACTGTGGAACTGTGGGACATGCTGCTGCTACACCTGCTACCAAGCTCTGTCACAACATTTGATGTTATGATTTTATTCTTTTTATGATTTTAATTTCCTCTTATTGAGGTTTTAAAATGTTTTATTCTGTGATTTTATCTTATGTAAAGCACTCTGAATTGCCTTGTGTATGAATGGTGCTATATAAATAAAGCTTGCCTTGCCTCCAATTGTACTGTAAATATCTGGCCATGATGTTCTGTGTCAGTAAAGTATCTCTCTTAATGAGGATAAGATAAGATAAGATAAGATAAAACTTTATTAATCCCGAAGGAAATTCTTGTGCCAGAGGTATCAAGTTACATTAAATGCAGTTAAGTACAGAGTATAAGAGTATAAGTGTCACTATAATCCAAAATAAGAGTACAGTACGCAGTATGAGCACAATATATGATACATGGATACAATATGGAGATGTAAGGTGCTAAGTAAACATAAATATAGACCAGTGGAGGGAATGACAGTGATGCCTGACATGATTATCTAGCGCTTCTCCCTACAGAAAGGGGAGGAGTTATACAGTCTGATGGCCACTGGCAGGAAGGACCTCCTGTGGCGTTCTGTGCTGCTCCTCAGTAGTCTCAGTCTACCGCTGAATGTGCTCCTGTAGGACAGCAGTGTGTCGTGCAGGGGGTGAGACGTGTTGTTACGAATACTGAGGAGTTTCCTCAGTATCCTCCTCTCCGTCACCTCCACCACAGACTCCAGCTCCACTCCCAGCACCGAGCCAGCTCCTAATGAGCTTGTTGGTCTGTTGGTGTCGGCCGCCCTTCATCCTGCTGCCCCAGCACACTACAGCGTAGAAGATGACGCTGGAGACACCGAGTGGGTAAACATCTGCAGCATGGTTGGCAGACGTTAAAGGACCTGAGTTCCTCAGTAGATACAGGCGACTCTGTCCCTTCTGTATATTGCCTCTGCGTTTGTGGACCAGTCCAGTTTGTGGTCCAATGTGGACACCAGGTATTTGTAGCTGTCCACAATGTCCACGTTGGTACCCTTGATGCTGACCGGGTTTGGGAGTGTCTGGTGCTTCCTGAAGTCCACCACCAGCTCTCTTGTCTTTGTGACATTCAGCTGCAGGTGGTTCTGTCCGCACCACTCCTACAAAGCTGTCCACCACACTCATATACTCCGCCTCCCGACCTCTGCTGGTACAGCCCACAATGGCAGAGTCATCCGAGAACTTCTGCAGGTGGCAGGACTGTGAGCAGTGTCTGAAGTCCGATGTATAGAGTGTGAACAGGAATGGAGACAGTACCGTGCCCTGGGGTGCCCCCGTGCTGCTCACTATCGTGTCCGAGACGGTGTTCCTCAGCCTCACAAATTGTGGTCGACCTGTAAGATAGTTAGTGATCCAGGTGACCAGTGGGGTCTCTACCTGC
Source organism: Parambassis ranga (assembly GCF_900634625.1). Taxonomy (NCBI): domain Eukaryota; kingdom Metazoa; phylum Chordata; class Actinopteri; family Ambassidae; genus Parambassis; species Parambassis ranga. Next base: position 3,209,849 of record NW_021144778.1, read on the forward strand.
ATGTCCAGGAGCTTCCTATTCAAAAAGGCAGGTGCACGGTGTTAAACGCACTGGAAAAATCAAAGAACATGATTCTAACAGTGTTACCTGCCTCCTCCAAGTAGGTGTGTGCTCTGTGCAGCAGGTAGATGATGGCGTCCTCCACTCCAATACGGGGCTGGTAAGCAACTGCAGGGGGTCCAGCGATGGTTCCACAACAGCACGCAGGTGTTTCAGGACCAGCCTCTCCAGAGACTTCATCACATGTGAAGTCAGAGCAACTGGTCTGTAGTCGCTGTGTGTGCTCGGATGTTTGGTCTTGGGCACCAGGAACAAGGCATGTTGTCTTCCACAGGGCAGGGACAGATCATCAGGCTCAGACTCAGGGAGAAGATGTGCTGAAGACCCCACACAGCTGTGTGGCACAGGTCCCTGAGTACTCTGGGGCTGAGTCCGTCCGGTCCTGCAGCTTTTCCCGGTCGTAGGCGACTGAACTCCCTCCTCACATCTTCTGTGGTGATGGTAACTGTGGACACAGAAGAGCAGAGAGAGAGATCTGATGGGGGAGGGTGGGGGGTTGTTAATGGGAGGTGGGGTAAGGGGGGCAGGGTGATGTTATTGATGGGGAGGTGAGACTGGTTAGGTGGTTAGGGGGGGGGGGGGGAGGAGGAGGTACATTGTTGTTATCGACAGGTGTTAATGGTGCATCACAGGGGGGGGGGGAGGGTGGTCAGGGAGTGGACTATCAAACCTGTTGAAAAACAGGTTCAGCTGGTTGGCCTCCTGCAGATCTCCATCCATCAGCTGGTCGGAGATCCTATTGTGGCCGGTGATGGTTCGCATACCACTCCATACCTCCCTCAAGTTGTTCCGGGCAAGTTGGCTCTCCAGCTTCCTCCTGTAGCTCTCCTTGCCCTCTCCAATCTTCTCCCTCACCTCTGCCTGGGCCCTCCTCATCTCCTCTCTGTCTCCACTCAAGAAGGCTGTCTTCTTTCTGTTGAGTGATGCCTTGATGTCCTTTGTCACCCATGGTTTATTGTTTGGAAAGCAGCGTATTGACCTGGTGGGATTAGAGAATCTGTACAAAATTAACATATTCTGTGATACAGTCTGTGAGTGTGTCTACATCCTCACCGTGGGTGTCACAGAACACATCCCAGTCAGTCACCTCAAAACATCCCTGCAGGGTCTCCAGGGCTTCCGGTGTCCACCTCCGTACAGTTTTGGTGGTCCACCGGCTGCCGCTGTACTGCTGGTATATACTGGGGTTGAGGTGGACTAGGCTATGGTCTGATCTGCCCAAGGGAGGGAGAGCTATGGAGCTGTATGCCTCTTTAACATTAGCATACAGTAATCTAGAGTTTTATTTTCTCTTGTTTTACAGTCCACAAACTGCTTGAAAGTGGGCAGAGTTGATTTCAGATTAACACGGTTAAAATCGCCAGAAATCGCTATGAAGGCATTAGGGTGCTGGGTCTGAAGCCTCGCGGTCACAGAGCTGATGACGTCAGTAGCCCGCGACGCCTCAGCCGAGGGAGCGATGTAAACAACGAGCACAATGGCGTGAGAGAACTCTCTGGGCAAATAATATGGACGTAGACTCACCGCTAGCAGTTCAATGTCCGGGCTGCACACACGCTCCTTTACCGTAACGTGTCCCGGGCTGCACCACCGGTTGTTCACGTAGAGCGCCAGTCCCCCTCCTTTCTTCCTGCCGCTCTCGGTGCAGTTCCTGTCCGCCCGTACCAACTGAAAGCCGGCTAAACTCACGGTAGAGTCCGGTATGTTTGCGTGCAGCCACGTCTCTGTAAAGCACATTACAGACGCCTCACGAAACACACACTCGCTCTTTGTGCGAGATGTTAACTCTTCCATCTTACCCAGTGATCTAACATTACCCATGACGATAGAAGGAAGATACGGCTTGTATCTTCTTTTCCTCAGCTGTCTTCTTTTGCCCCCTCTGCTTCCACGTTGTTTCCTTCTTAGTTCTTTGGGGATTTCGTGTCGCTGGCCATACATCCCGCTGTGCTGGAGACTCATCAGCTGATCCCTGGTGTAAACAATGGAGCCCTGGCGTGTTTCCGTCACGGCCGAGACGCGGCATGATAAAAGTGCTCCAAAAGCGACGAAGACCACGAAGAAAGTCCGAAAAAGACGCATTATTGCAGTGCCTGACCGCTTATACTTCGATTTAGTACGAAGTAGAGTGTGTAGAGTAGGAATAAATTACGAAAAACAACTTAATACACCCGCGGTGTGCGGAGCTTCTCTGGCTGGCTGCTACCGCGAGGCCGCGCCGGAAGCTATGTTTCACTTGTTACCGTTTGCTACTCCATTCATTTAAAAGAGAAATTCCACATTCTAACTGTTTACAGGTAGTCTGAAAGAACAGAACACAATATAGGGGGATGCTCTAAAACCAAGAATCCAACCAACTCATTAACGTATAAAATGATGAAGATAACACATCGCTTTTGGTTATCCTAACTCCCCTGGATACCTCCACACAATAACATATTTTCTGGGTTTCAGAAAACATGATCAATGGTCTTACCCAGAAACCTAGATAAAAGTTTACACTATGCTGATAGAGCCTTTTAACAGCAAGCAATGCTGCCCTGGAGACTGCTCTCCCCTGTGTTGCCGACAACAGTCTGGATCAGGACAGGAACGGCTAACAGCAGTCATATATACTGTAGGAGCCATAGATGGTGGCAGTGCAGCTGTTTTTGTTATAAAAGGCAGCTTTATTTATATAATTATTAGAAACAGATGCTCACTGCATTCTATGACGTGGTTATTTAAGAGTCCCAGCTGCTCATCTAAAGCGTCATGTTACCATGGAGACAGAGAGCGGTTCAAAGGTACGTGTCACTCAGCTTTTTGTTGTGTAGTTGTTCAGTAGTTACAGGACAGAAGCAGACATATAGTGAGTACTTTGTTGTGACTTTATGGTGTGGTTTTGTGCTTGTGTTGACATTTTTTTACATTTGATCGAGTGCTCTTTGACTGTTGTGGTCTTCGACTGTAGAGGGCGCTAGCCGCTGGTAGGACCTTTGTTGCTTGTAACAAACTTAAATCAACAAATTGCTCTCTGTGTTTTATCTTGTATCTATTGGGAGGGATGCCTAAGATAAAAACATGTAAGTTCTAGTTCAATGTTGATTTGTAGGATTTCCTGCATTATTTCTACAATTTCTGTCCAAAATTCTTTCATCTTGGTGCAAACTGCAACAATTCTCTGCCCTGCATTTAACACACACGTCTAAACATTTGTATTGAATTTACTTAATCTTGCAGGAGTCAAACTCTCATCAACCATTTATATTTAGACATACAACGTATTAATAATACTGAATTCAGTTTTAGTTCATAAATGCATATTGACTGTTGGTAATTCGTTGTATGTGTTTGTTTTCAGTTTCACACTTTCCAATAAACCTGTTGAGACGAGCGGACTGTCGTCAGAGTCTTAGAAGGAAGACTGGAGCAGACATATAGTGAGTAATTTGTTGTTTGTCCTATGGTTGTCATGGTGATGGGGAATATTTGCGTCACGTGGTGTAGGTGGTGACAACCGGATTCTATTAAAGGGGCACTCACTCACCGTCACAGGTGTTAGGAGGAGAGAAGAAGCTGGGTGGCCACAGTTTTTGTTGACCGCAGCGTGTCGTAACATAACGCAGCACATCATACCGTAACCATAGCGCACACCTTTGCACGTTCATCACCGGGTTATTCTTTTGGTTTATGTTTTCATCTCCCCAATGCAGCGTTTTATCCCATGTCCATGTACTATATCAAACCTCATCAAGAGGCAGAAGGCCTCATTTCACATTAGGCTACAGCCGCCTCATACAGAGAGGCAGGGCCCATCTCTCCTCTCATCTGGGACTTTGGAGCTTTGAGGAAGCCGCTATATATACTGCTGCTGTTTAGCTATGTGCAGCTCCTTGTCTTCCGCTGACAGACACAGACAGTGGCATTCTGCTAAAAACAGGTATATGAGCCACAGAGCTGTACGAACCCCTGGAAGATCCATACATTCATATATTATAATATATGAGTGACACATGGTGCTAGAGCAGGCTGTCCTACTGATGAAGTCCAAAACAGGCATTAAATGGCACCAAAACATCCCAGAAGCTGGCATGTGAGCCACAGATCGCCACATGCCACTAACACAGTCAGACATGGCACTTTGAGATCGCCACATGCCACTCATCAAGCGAGGCAGGCCAAATGCCACTTTGGGGTAGACCGACAGGATACGGATTCTCATTTAACTGGACTTTTAACACAGACAGTGTGTCAAGTAACAACAAGTGTGGCCAAGTTTACAAGTTATTGTTAAAGTGAGTTTAGTTTAGGGCTGATTGTTAAGGAAATAACATGTAACCACTCAGTAATAGTTAGGGCCCGAGCACCGAATGGTGCAAGAGCCCTATTGAAACCTTAGGGATTACTACCCAACAGGAAGTCCGCCATTTTGACTTTTGTGGCCATTTTTTGCCTATTTGTCACCCTGCTACAAAACTTTTCACACCTCGCATACTTCATCCAATTGGGCTGAAATTCACTGTGTCCACTCAGGACACCATAGGGAACAGACGCATTCCAAAACTCTTACAAAAGAGTTACGGTGTGGCGGGGGCGTGGCCTCAAAGTTGACCATTTGCCAATACAAAGAAACACAGTATTTTCTGCCATACCTCCAACATACTTCATGCAATGTGGACAAAATCTTACAGTACTGCTATGGACCCGAGTCTGAACAGATATATATGCTAATATGATGACACGGTCATAGCGCCACCCTCCCAGCAGGAAATTTCTCTTTTAAACATGTTTTGTTCTACGTCTCTGGAAATGAGAGGAGAGAAGAGCATAGGACAGGAAACTGCAATGGCCCTGCGGGTCGCAAGGTGCGCGAGGGCCCGCAATGCTGCTTGCAGCTTTAATTTCCACCTGCTGTTGGTTCGGAGTTGAGTACATGGCTAAGATGCAGGAAGATGCATCTCACAGTCCTCTTACATGTTTTATGTTTGTGCAGGATTGCTCTTAGGACCGTGACAGGGCATCCAGAGGAAATGGCGAAATTCTGTCTCGGTTTTTCACTGACAGAGGCACTGTGTCTTGGGGCCGGCTTGGCTGTTTCAGGCCTTTGCTACTATATGTATAGAAAGAAGAAGAAGACAGCAGATGAGCTTGATGTGAGTAAGAATGTATTTCATTAACATTATATAGCAGTAGTCTGCAAAGTGAATTGCGGTTCTGACTGCTAATACTTACAGAGGGACTGTTGCATTCAGTGCATGCTGACAGCTCACTAGTCTCTGACAAAGAAGTACACCATGCAAAAAATGCTTGAGAAAAGCTCTCCTACTTGTTTAACTAAAATCCTTTGCAGCCCTTTAACATGTTGTTGGTGATGGTCATGCAGTGTAATGTGCAAGTTTGTAAAACCTCCATGTGCCATCTGACTATGTGTGTGTCATATTCAGAATGCCTCCCACATCAACATAGATGGAAACCTTAAAGACACTTTGGAGGTTACACCAGGAGCACGTCTGCAGTATGCTGTTGTTGAAGGTAACCAGAACTGGATCAATACAAACAAGTGATGATTATGTATTTCCACTTCATACTGTATGTTTGTGTATATATTGTAGGTGTTGTGGAGCCTGTAGGCGAGCCACTGAGGAGTCAGTGTCATGAAGACATTGTTGGTGTGGTGCACAAAGTGGAAGTCACAGAGCCCAGGCTGGGATTGAGCAGCCTTTACTCTGCTCTTTTCAAGAGTCATGATAAGCCAGTCTTGCACAAACAAGTGACATCGGTGCCCTTCGTATTAAGGGGTTCGGATGGGACTGCAGTCCAAGTCCATTGTCCACTGAAGGCCTCTGGACTGAACATGGAGATGTTGTACAAGAGGTTTCTCCAGGTCAGCCATGGATTCAGTGTTCTTGGATGGTATTTCAGCGGGGTGAAGTCCTACAGTCAACTGGAGACCGAGGAAATGCTTAGAGTCAGTTACCAATGCTCGTTATTTTAATAGTTAATTCACAACAAAATGTCTGTTGCTTATCACTAATAATTTACATAGTAACAATACATTATGAAAATATGCACCTTTTTTCAGGTGGGCACACGTGTTACTGGTGTAGGCCAGCTGACGCTGGACCCAGATGGCACCCTGAATCTTAGACCCCCTTCTGATGGATCTAAGTACTTTCTGAGCATGGCAGACTATGACACTTTACGAAAACAATACAGCGCTGCGACCAAAGCGTGGAAGCGTTTTGCTGTTATATTTGCTTTAGCCGGTGCAGCGGCACTCTAACAACACGGAAAGCTTCGCTAGCAGCGTGACAACGAAAGGAGGGAATCCTGTTGAAGATGGGGAAAATAATCAGGAGAACATCTGTCATCTGCCTCTCTCAGCCATGTAACCGTATACTGTGGAACTGTGGACATGCTGCTGCTACACCTGCTACCAAGCTCTGTCACAACATTTGATGTTATGATTTTATTCTTTTATGATTTTAATTTCCTTCTTAATTGAGTGTTTTAAAATGTTTATTCTGTGATTTTATCTTATGTAAAGCACTCTGAATTGCCTTGTGTATGAATGGTGCTATATAAATAAAGCTTGCCTTGCCTCCAATTGTACTGTAAATATCTGGCCATGATGTTCTGTGTCAGTAAAGTATCTCTCTTAATGAGGATAAGATAAGATAAGATAAGATAAAACTTTATTAATCCCGAAGGAAATTCTTGTGCCAGAGGTATCAAGTTACATTAAATGCAGTTAAGTACAGAGTATAAGAGTATAAGTGTCACTATAATCCAAAATAAGAGTACAGTACGCAGTATGAGCACAATATATGATACATGGATACAATATGGAGATGTAAGGTGCTAAGTAAACATAAATATAGACCAGTGGAGGGAATGACAGTGATGCCTGACATGATTATCTAGCGCTTCTCCCTACAGAAAGGGGAGGAGTTATACAGTCTGATGGCCACTGGCAGGAAGGACCTCCTGTGGCGTTCTGTGCTGCTCCTCGGTAGTCTCAGTCTACCGCTGAATGTGCTCCTGTAGGACAGCAGTGTGTCGTGCAGGGGGTGAGACGTGTTGTTACGAATACTGAGGAGTTTCCTCAGTATCTCCTCTCCGTCACCTCCACCACAGACTCCAGCTCCACTCCCAGCACCGAGCCAGCCTTCCTAATGAGCTTGTTGAGTCTGTTGGTGTCGGCCGCCTTCATCCTGCTGCCCCAGCACACTACAGCGTAGAAGATGACGCTGGAGACCACCGAGTGGTAAAACATCTGCAGCATGGTCTGGCAGACGTTAAAGGACCCGAGTCTCCTCAGTAGATACAGGCGACTCTGTCCCTTCCTGTATATTGCCTCTGCGTTTGTGGACCAGTCCAGTTTGTGGTCAATGTGGACACCCAGGTATTTGTAGCTGTCCACAATGTCCACGTTGGTACCCTTGATGCTGACCGGGTTAGGGAGTGTCTGGTGCTTCCTGAAGTCCACCACCAGCTCTCTTGTCTTTGTGACATTCAGCTGCAGGTGGTTCTGTCCGCACCACTCCACAAAGCTGTCCACCACACTCATATACTCCGCCTCCCGACCTCTGCTGGTACAGCCCACAATGGCAGAGTCATCCGAGAACTTCTGCAGGTGGCAGGACTGTGAGCAGTGTCTGAAGTCCGATGTATAGAGTGTGAACAGGAATGGAGACAGTACCGTGCCCTGGGGTGCCCCCGTGCTGCTCACTATCGTGTCCGAGACGGTGTTCCTCAGCCTCACAAATTGTGGTCGACCTGTAAGATAGTTAGTGATCCAGGTGACCAGTGGGGTCTCTACCTGCATGTCCAGGAGCTTCCTATTCAAAAGGGCAGGCTGCACGGTGTTAAACGCACTGGAAAAATCAAAGAACATGATTCTAACAGTGTTACCTGCCTCCTCCAAGTAGGTGTGTGCTCTGTGCAGCAGGTAGATGATGGCGTCCTCCACTCCAATACGGGGCTGGTAAGCAAACTGCAGGGGGTCCAGCGATGGTTCCACAACAGCACGCAGGTGTTTCAGGACCAGCCTCTCCAGAGACTTCATCACATGTGAAGTCAGAGCAACTGGTCTGTAGTCGCTGTGTGTGCTCGGATGTTTGGTCTTGGGCACAGGAACAAGGCATGTTGTCTTCCACAGGGCAGGGACAGTCATCAGGCTCAGACTCAGGGAGAAGATGTGCTGGAAGACCCCACACAGCTGTGTGGCGCAGTCCCTGAGTACTCTGGGGCTGAGTCCATCCGGTCCTGCAGCTTTTCCCGGTCGTAGGCGACTGAACTCCCTCCTCACATCTTCTGTGGTGATGGTAACTGTGGACACAGAAGAGCAGAGAGAGAGATCTGATGGGGGAGGGTGGGGGGTTGTTAATGGGAGGTGGGGTAAGGGGGGCAGGGTGATGTTATTGATGGGGAGGTGAGACTGGTTAGTGTGGTTAGGGGGAGGGGGAGGAGGAGGAGGTACATTGTTGTTATCGACAGGTGTTAATGGTGCATCACAGGGAGGGGGAGGGGGAGGGTGGTCAGGGAGTGGACTATCAAACCTGTTGAAAAACAGGTTCAGCTGGTTGGCCTCCTGCAGATCTCCATCCATCAGCTGGTCGGAGATCCTATTGTGGCCGGTGATGGTTCGCATACCACTCCATACCTCCCTCAAGTTGTTCCGGGCAAGTTGGCTCTCCAGCTTCCTCCTGTAGCTCTCCTTGCCCTCTCCAATCTTCTCCCTCACCTCTGCCTGGGCCCTCCTCATCTCCTCTCTGTCTCCACTCAAGAAGGCTGTCTTCTTTCTGTTGAGTGATGCCTTGATGTCCTTTGTCACCCATGGTTTATTGTTTGGAAAGCAGCGTATTGACCTGGTGGGGATTAGAGAATCTGTGCAAAAATTAACATATTCTGTGATACAGTCTGTGAGTGTGTCTACATCCTCACCGTGGGTGTCACAGAACACATCCCAGTCAGTCACCTCAAAACATCCCTGCAGGGTCTCCAGGGCTTCCGGTGTCCACCTCCGTACAGTTTTGGTGGTCACCGGCTGCCGCTGTACTGCTGGTATATACTGGGGTTTGAGGTGGACTAGGCTATGGTCTGATCTGCCCAAGGGAGGGAGAGCTATGGAGCTGTATGCCTCTTTAACATTAGCATACAGTAAATCTAGAGTTTTATTTCCTCTTGTTTTACAGTCCACAAACTGCTTGAAAGTGGGCAGAGTTGATTTCAGATTAACATGGTTAAAATCGCCAGAAATCGCTATGAAGGCATTAGGGTGCTGGGTCTGAAGCCTCGCGGTCACAGAGCTGATGACGTCAGTAGCCCGCGACGCCTCAGCCGAGGGAGCGATGTAAACAACGAGTACAATGGCGTGAGAGAACTCTCTGGGCAAATAATACGGACGTAGACTCACCGCTAGCAGTTCAATGTCCGGGCTGCACACACGCTCCTTTACCGTAACGTGTCCCGGGCTGCACCACCGGTTGTTCACGTAGAGCGCCAGTCCCCCTCCTTTCTTCCTGCCGCCCTCGGTGCAGTTCCTGTCCGCCCGTACCAACTGAAAGCCGGCTAAACTCACGGTAGAGTCCGGTATGTTTGCGTGCAGCCACGTCTCTGTAAAGCACATTACAGACGCCTCACGAAACACACACTCGCTCTTTGTGCGAGATGTTAACTCTTCCATCTTACCCAGTGATCTAACATTACCCATGACGATAGAAGGAAGATACGGCTTGTATCTTCTTTTCCTCAGCTGTCTTCTTTTGCCCCCTCTGCTTCCGCGTTGTTTCCTTCTTAGTTCTTTGGGGATTTCGTGTCGCTGGCCATACATCCCGCTGTGCTGGAGACTCATCAGCTGATCCCTGGTGTAAACAATGGAGCCCTGGCGTGTTTCCGTCACGGCCGAGACGCGGCATGATAAAAGTGCTCCAAAGCGACGAAGACCACGAAGAAAGTCCGAAAAAGACGCATTATTGCAGTGCCTGACCGCTTATACTTCGATTTAGTACGAAGTAGAGTGTGTAGAGTAGGAATAAATTACGAAAAACAACTTAATACACCCGCGGTGTGCGGAGCTTCTCTGGCTGGCTGCTACCGCGAGGCCGCGCCGGAAGCTATGTTTCACTTGTTACCGTTTGCTACTCCATTCATTTAAAAAGAGAAATTCCACCTTCTAACTGTTTACAGGCAGTCTGAAAAGAACAGAACACAATATAGGGGGATGCTCTAAAACCAAGAATCCAACCAACTCATTAAACGTATAAAATGATGAAGATAACACATCGCTTTTGGTTATCCTAACTCCCCTGGATACCTCCACACAATAACATATTTTCTGGGTTTCAGAAAACATGATCAATGGTCTTACCCAGAAACCTAGATAAAAGTTTACACTATGCTGATAGAGCCTTTTAACAGCAAGCAATGCTGCCCTGGAGACTGCTCTCCCCTGTGTTGCCGACAACAGTCTGGATCAGGACAGGAACGGCTAACAGCAGTCATATATACTGTAGGAGCCATAGATGGTGGCAGTGCAGCTGTTTTGTTATAAAAAGGCAGCTTTATTTATATAATTTATTTAGAAACAGATGCTCACTGCATTCTATGACGTGGTTATTTAAGAGTCCCAGCTGCTCATCTAAAGCGTCATGTTACCATGGAGACAGAGAGCGGTTCAAAGGTACGTGTCACTCAGCTTTTTGTTGTGTAGTTGTTCAGTAGTTACAGGACAGAAGCAGACATATAGTGAGTACTTTGTTGTGACTTTATGGTGTGGTTTTGTGCTTGTGTTGACATTTTTTTACATTTGATCGAGTGCTTCTTTGACTGTTGTGGTCTTCGACTGTAGAGGGCGCTAGCCGCTGGTAGGACCTTTGTTGCTTGTAACAAACTTAAATCAACAAATTGCTCTCTGTGTTTTATCTTGTATCTATTGGGAGGGATGCCTAAGATAAAAACATGTAAGTTCTAGTTCAATGTTCATTTGTAGGATTTCCTGCATTATTTCTACAATTTCTGTCCAAAATTCTTTCATCTTGGTGCAAACTGCAACAATTCTCTGCCCTGCATTTAACACACACGTCTAAAACATTTGTATTGAATTTACTTAATCTTGCAGGAGTCAAACTCTCATCAACCATTTATATTTAGACATACAACGTATTAATAATACTGAATTCAGTTTTAGTTCATAAATGCATATTGACTGTTGGTAATTCGTTGTATGTGTTTGTTTTCAGTTTCACACTTTCCAATAAACCTGTTGAGACGAGCGGACTGTCGTCAGAGTCTTAGAAGGAAGACTGGAGCAGACATATAGTGAGTAATTTGTTGTTTGTCGTATGGTTGTCATGGTGATGGGGAATATTTGCGTCACGTGGTGTAGGTGGTGACAACCGGATTCTATTAAAGGGGCACTCACTCACCGTCACAGGTGTTAGGAGGAGAGAAGAAGCTGGGTGGCCACAGTTTTTGTTGACCGCAGCGTGTCGTAACATAACGCAGCACATCATACCGTAACCATAGCGCACACCTTTGCACGTTCATCACCGGGTTATTCTTTTGGTTTATGTTTTCATCTCCCCAATGCAGCGTTTTATCCCATGTCCATGTACTATATCAAACCTCATCAAGAGGCAGAAGGCCTCATTTCACATTAGGCTACAGCGCCTCATACAGAGAGGCAGGGCCCATCTCTCCTCTCATCTGGGACTTTGGAGCTTTGAGGAAGCCGCTATATATACTGCTGCTGTTTAGCTATGTGCAGCTCCTTGTCTTCCGCTGACAGACACAGACAGTGGCATTCTGCTAAAAACAGGTATATGAGCCACAGAGCTGTACGAACCCCTGGAAGATCCATACATTCATATATTATAATATATGAGTGACACATGGTGCTAGAGCAGGCTGTCCTACTGATGAAGTCCAAAACAGGCATTAAATGGCACCAAAACATCCCCAGAAGCTGGCATGTGAGCCACAGATCGCCACATGCCACTAACACAGTCAGACATGGCACTTTGAGATCGCCACATGCCACTTCATCAAGCGAGGCAGGCCAAATGCCACTTTGGGGTAGACCGACAGGATACGGATTCTCATTTAACTGGACTTTTAACACAGACAGTGTGTCAAGTAACAACAAGTGTGGCCAAGTTTACAAGTTATTGTTAAAGTGAGTTTAGTTTAGGGCTGATTGTTAAGGAAATAACATGTAACCACTCAGTAATAGTTAGGGCCCGAGCACCGAATGGTGCAAGAGCCCTATTGAAACCTTAGGGATTACTACCCAACAGGAAGTCCGCCATTTTGACTTTTGTGGCCATTTTTTGCCTATTTGTCACCCTGCTACAAAACTTTTCACGCCTCGCATACTTCATCCAATTGGGCTGAAATTCACTGTGTCCACTCAGGACACCATAGGGAACAGACGCATTCCAAAACTCTTACAAAAGAGTTACGGTGTGGCGGGGGCGTGGCCTCAAAGTTGACCATTTGCCAATACAAAGAAACACAGTATTTTCTGCCATACCTCCAACATACTTCATGCAATGTGGACAAAATCTTACAGTACTGCTATGGACCCGAGTCTGAACAGATATATATGCTAATATGATGACACGGTCATAGCGCCACCTCCCAGCAGGAAATTTCTCTTTTAAACATGTTTTTGTTCTACGTCTCTGGAAATGAGAGGAGAGAAGAGCATAGGACAGGAAACTGCAATGGCCCTGCGGGTCGCAAGGTGCGCGAGGGCCCGCAATGCTGCTTGCAGCTTTAATTTCCACCTGCTGTTGGTTCGGAGTTGAGTACATGGCTAAGATGCAGGAAGATGCATCTCACAGTCCTCTTACATGTTTTATGTTTGTGCAGGATTGCTCTTAGGACCGTGACAGGGCATCCAGAGGAAATGGCGAAATTCTGTCTCGGTTTTTCACTGACAGAGGCACTGTGTCTTGGGGCCGGCTTGGCTGTTTCAGGCCTTTGCTACTATATGTATAGAAAGAAGAAGAAGACAGCAGATGAGCTTGATGTGAGTAAGAATGTATTTCATTAACATTATATAGCAGTAGTCTGCAAAGTGAATTGCGGTTCTGACTGCTAATACTTACAGAGGGACTGTTGCATTCAGTGCATGCTGACAGCTCACTAGTCTCTGACAAAGAAGTACACCATGCAAAAATGCTTGAGAAAAGCTCTCCTACTTGTTTAACTAAAATCCTTTGCAGCCCTTTAACATGTTGTTGGTGATGGTCATGCAGTGTAATGTGCAAGTTTGTAAAACCTCCATGTGCCATCTGACTATGTGTGTGTCATATTCAGAATGCCTCCCACATCAACATAGATGGAAACCTTAAAGACACTTTGGAGGTTACACCAGGAGCACGTCTGCAGTATGCTGTTGTTGAAGGTAACCAGAACTGGATCAATACAAACAAGTGATGATTATGTATTTCCACTTCATACTGTATGTTTGTGTATATATTGTAGGTGTTGTGGAGCCTGTAGGCGAGCCACTGAGGAGTCAGTGTCATGAAGACATTGTTGGTGTGGTGCACAAAGTGGAAGTCACAGAGCCCAGGCTGGGATTGAGCAGCCTTTACTCTGCTCTTTTCAAGAGTCATGATAGCCAGTCTTGCACAACAAGTGACATCGGTGCCCTTCGTATTAAGGGGTTCGGATGGGACTGCAGTCCAAGTCCATTGTCCACTGAAGGCCTCTGGACTGAACATGGAGATGTTGTACAAGAGGTTTCTCCAGGTCAGCCATGGATTCAGTGTTCTTGGATGGTATTTCAGCGGGGTGAAGTCCTACAGTCGACTGGAGACCGAGGAAATGCTTAGAGTCAGTTACCAATGCTCGTTATTTTAATAGTTAATTCACAACAAAATGTCTGTTGCTTATCACTAATAATTTACATAGTAACAATACATTATGAAAATATGCACCTTTTTTCAGGTGGGCACACGTGTTACTGGTGTAGGCCAGCTGACGCTGGACCCAGATGGCACCCTGAATCTTAGACCCCCTTCTGATGGATCTAAGTACTTTCTGAGCATGGCAGACTATGACACTTTACGAAAACAATACAGCGCTGCGACCAAAGCGTGGAAGCGTTTTGCTGTTATATTTGCTTTAGCCGGTGCAGCGGCACTCTACCTACATGGAAAGCTTCGCTGACAGCGTGACAACGAAAGGAGGGAATCCTGTTGAAGATGGGGAAAATAATCAGGAGAACATCTGTCATCTGCCTCTCTCAGCCATGTAACCGTATACTGTGGAACTGTGGACATGCTGCTGCTACACCTGCTACCAAGCTCTGTCACAACATTTGATGTTATGATTTTATTCTTTTTATGATTTTAATTTCCTTCTTAATTGAGTGTTTTAAAATGTTTTATTCTGTGATTTTATCTTATGTAAAGCACTCTGAATTGCCTTGTGTATGAATGGTGCTATATAAATAAAGCTTGCCTTGCCTCCAATTGTACTGTAAATATCTGGCCATGATGTTCTGTGTCAGTAAAGTATCTCTCTTAATGAGGATGTTTCACTTGTTACCGTTTGCTACTCCATTCATTTAAAAAGAGAAATTCCACCTTCTAACTGTTTACAGGCAGTCTGAAAAGAACAGAACACAATATAGGGGGATGCTCTAAAACCAAGAATCCAACCAACTCATTAAACGTATAAAATGATGAAGATAACACATCGCTTTTGGTTATCCTAACTCCCCTGGATACCTCCACACAATAACATATTTTCTGGGTTTCAGAAAACATGATCAATGGTCTTACCCAGAAACCTAGATAAAAGTTTACACTATGCTGATAGAGCCTTTTAACAGCAAGCAATGCTGCATTTCACACTATACTGGATCTTTAAATGTGGTGAAATACCTATCCTGGCATTCCAAGAGGCAAAGCTGAAGTGGGGAACAACAGTAAATTGAGTATAAAGTACAGCAGCATGGAGTGACAAGGAGTATGGTCGAGCTTCTGATGGGGAAAACCTGGCAAAGATGCTCTAGATAGACAGGGACAGTACTAGCTCTGTAAAGTTCCTGGTAAACACAGAACAATCTCCATTCATCACTGGTATTAATGTAATCACTCTTGTTGCCAGGAGGTGGACACAAGTGTTGTTTTGACAGGCATTCATCATATTCTTTGTGCCTGACGGTAATACATTGAATGTTTAAGCATCATATCATGAAAGAAAATGGTCATCCACCTCTGAATCAGGGAGGGAGCTCTGTGTCACAGTGACATGAGATGATCTTACAGCATATGTGGTCATAGACCCTGTGTACCTGCCTGTGCCTCCACATCAAATGGCAGCTGATAAGATCAGAGTTCAGGCCATTTTTTTCATATAGTTACAAACGCTTGGTGGCAGCAGCACCTGGTGTCTGAAAAGACCTCTAGTGAGTCATCAAGTGTACTATTTCTGTCATCTCCAACCAGCAATGAGTCAACATTGACAACACATAGATGAAAAGGGAAAAACAAGTGTGTGTGTGGAGGTGAAGGAGGCAGTACAAGGTGAAGAGTGTGACATCAAGCCTGGTTTAGGGTGAAAAAAAGGAGCAGGTGGATGACACAGGATCCCATTAATTACCCTGTGCAGGCATTTGGCATGCCTCGCTTGCTGAAGTAGTATGTACCGATCTCAAAGTGCCATGTCTGGCTGTTTTGGTGCCATGTCTGACTGTTTTAGTGGTATGTGGCGATCTGTGGCTCACGTGCCTCTGTTTTTAAGCAACATGCCATTTTGCTGGAGGCTGTTTTGATGGCATTTAGTGCCCGTTTTGGACTTTATCGCTTAGACAATCTGCTGAAGCACTATATGTACCACTCACATGGCGTTTGGACCGATGTGTCAGCGCTGGGTGTTTTAGTGGTATGTGCCGCTTCGTTGCTCCGCCACAGTTATGGGATGTTTTGGTGCCATTTAATGGCCGTTTTGGAGTTCATCAGTTTGACAGTCTGCTCTAGCACGTTGTATGTTGCCCACCTGTGGCTACCCCAAGTGGGCACTTACCAAAGCCACAAAAACAAGAAGGAACATCTCCATTCCATATGTGTCAGGAGTATCAGAGAAACTCCGCAGGATCTTCAATAACCATGACATCCCGGTCCATTTCAAACCCATGACAACTCCCAGGGAGAAACACAGCATGTGATATATGCAGTCCAGTGCAGTGAGGAATGCTCTGATCTGTACATTGGAGAAACTAAACAACCACTCCACAGAAGAATGGCTCAGCACAGGAGAGCCACCTCCTCAGGACAAGACTCAGCTGTTCACCTCCACCTCAGAGACAGAGGACACTCCTTTGAGGACAAAGGGCTGTCAACCAGTCCACCTCCGGCAGTTTCATAGGCGTTAGACACACCTGGCCCAGTCAGCCAGATCATCACAGGTAAGTATGGAAACATTTAGTGCTATTGTTTTTTAAGTTTCACCCAGACCCACCCACTGAGGTCTGCAACCACATATAAACCATGTTTCCCACCAACAGTTAGAACTGATGAAGCTGCTTGGAGGAGCAGCGAAACGTCTTCAAGAAAATTTGAGAAACAAATCGATTCTGTGGTTAGGGCTAGCTTTTTTCAGCTTCGCCTCCTCGCCTAAGTCAAGCCCTTCCTGAGTCAGAGAGATCAGGAGAAACCATTTATGCTTTTGTTAGCTCCCGTCCTGACTATTGTAACGCACTCTATGTTGGAGTTAACCAAGCGTCGGATCACTTACAGCTAGTACAGAACGCTGCTGCCTGCATGCTCACAGTCATAAGCATGATCACGTCACACCTGTCCTCTACTCTTTCCACTGGCTCCCTGTGAAGTTCAGAATCGATTTGAAACTTCTGCTGTTTGTTTTTAATGCTGTCAATGGTCTGGCACCTTCTTGTGTGTCTGAGATTTTAAACATTCACCAACTGACCAGGGCCTTTTGCGGTGTCAGGTCCTAAAGTGTGGAATAGCCTTCCCTTTGAGCTATGCACAGACCTGCCACTGTTTAAGGCCAAACTTGAGACCCAGCTGTTGAGAGAGGCTTTTAAGACATCGCCGTGTCTTATTGGTATTCTTTTATCTGTTTTTATTGTTTTTATTATTTCTCTCGTTCTAATTTTTTTTTATTTTGTTTCATGTATAAAGAGCTTTGGGCAATCTCCAGTTGTAGTAAGGCGCTTTATAAATAAAGGTTGATTAATTGAATGACCGATTAATTATATTGCACACCTTTTTGGATCAATAATGCAGTGAACCCCCGTGCTGGACAGACACAGCCACCGACCTTTAAGTAGGCCTATTGTGGCCTCAACAGTGCTTCTGGAGCGTGCATGGCCCAGGTTGTAGTGCTGCTGCTGACGTGTCCCTGAGTTGGACACGGGGGGCGTTAGTCATGGCTTCAGTGGATAACCCGATCACCTACAGAGAAGAGGTGCTTTAGTGAACTCCACAAATGTCAGAGAACCTATGTCAACATGTAACACTCACCAATAAGCCTTCCATCTGTGACAGCCCCCGCTGCTGGGGGGTGAATTTTTTTTACAAATCACTTGTTTTAATTTTCTTCTGACTTAAAATTAGGCATAATTATGGACATTGCGGACTCAAGCAATGAAACTGTAGCAGGCCAAAGCAGGTAGCCACTAGCTGCAGCTGTATCTATGGGAAAACTATGACATTTACTCGTGATCCGAGTACTGGACAACATGTCTCTGAAACACAAACTGTCAGACTCAGAAGTGCTGGGCTTCGCTGCACCGTCCTCCACAGGGGCCCGCTCCTCCGCTTCAGGCGGAGCAGAGCCGGCCCTGCAGGACAGGCTTTAATCATGTGCCCCTCTCCACCACAACCAAAACATTTGAAATCACAGGATGAAGCAAAAAGAACGTAATCGAAGCCATCCACCTTTACATGAAACCGATAGTCAAACACCCGGTCACGGTCGTTCAGGATCATGTAAAGCTGTCTCCTATGAGACACTACGTGTTTCAGGAGCGGAGATTTACATCCCGACAGTACCTTTTTAATGGGCGATACGATTTTCCCGTGCCGAGAAAGCTCCTTACATAAGAAGTCATCGCTTATGAAAGGAGGGACATTGGACAGCGTGACTTTGGTTGCTGGTTGTATCAGAGGCAACACTGATTCAAACAACCCATTCACAGTGATTCCCGTCTCCACAAGTGTTTGAACATGTTCGATCTTATCGACAAAACCACGGCTTTGTTCATTCGTGCAGCAGATTTAACAGCCGTATGCCCGATTAGTTCTCCTACAGCCAGCGCCACATCCTCCACACTACACGCAGAGCTTGCTGCCACTTTAACACCATGCTTTCAAGTAAGCATTGAGAAACCTTGATTGTCAGGTGCCATGGCGAGAAGAAGAAGAAGAAGAAGAAGAAGAAGAAGAAGAAGAAGGAGAAGAAGAAGAAGAAGAAGAAGAAGAAGGAGAAGAAGAAGGAGAAGAAGAAGAAAAAGAAGAAGGAGAAGAAGAAGAAGAAGAAGAAGAAGAAGAAGGAGAAGAAGAAGAAGAAGGAAGAAGAAGAAGAAGAAGAAGAAGGAGAAGAAGGAGAGAAGAAGAAGAAGAAGAAGAAGGAGAAGAAGAAGAAGAAGGAGAAGGAGAAGAAGAAGAAGAAGGAGAAGAAGAAGGAGAAGAAGAAGAAGAAGAAGAAGAAGAAGAAGAAGAAGGAGACCACCGGTGCTGCAGGTAGGGTTCAAAGTTTTCGGTTCGCTTAATCTCGGCTGACAGCGCTTTTTATTAAATGTACTGAATGTTGACTTGTAGGAGCCTCCACCGCGACCGTACTATGGAGCGAAAGGAGCTTTGTGTTCAGCTACGGAGCGGAATCAGTGAGTGTTTGTTTGTTCGAAGCTAACGTTAGTATTAGCCGCTTCATTTGTTTTGCATTGACTTGTTAGCCGCGAGCTATTGTAATGCTACCGCTAGCCTAGCCTAGCCGGACTATTGATGGGCTTTTAAGCTTCGTTTCTCAAATAATGCAAACTTAAATGAAGTGTCCATAACTCCAATAATGTCCTGTTACTCTTTGAATGTTACATACAACTTGACAGAACCTTTGTCAATGCAAGCTGATTGAATTTGTTGTTGTCCTATATTAGCACTGTGCATTAGAGTACTGTTTTAAGATAAGATAAAACTTTATTAATCCCGAAGGAAGTTCTTGTGCCAGAGGTATCAAGTTACATTAAATGCAGTTAAGTACAGAGTATCAGAGTATACGTGTCACTATAATCCAATCAGAGTACAGTACACAGTATGAGCACAATACATGATACATGGATACAAATCTGGAGATATAAGGTGCTAAGTAAACAGAAATATAGACCTCGTAGTCTCAGTCTACGGCTGAATGTGCTCCTGTAGGACAGCAGTGTGTCCTGCAGGGGGTGAGACGTGTTGTTATGAATACTGAGGAGTTTCCTCAGCATCCTCCTCTCCGTCACCTCCACCACAGACTCAGACTGTTAAACTGCAAAAATCAAAGACCATGATTCTAACAGTGTTGCCTCCTCCAAGTAGGTGTGTGCTCTGTGCAGCAGGTAGATGATGGCGTCCTCCACTCCAATACCAGGCGGGTAAGCAAACTGCAGGGGGTCCAGTGATGGTTCCACAACAGCACCAGGTGTTTCAGGACCAGCCTCTCCAGAGACTTCATCACATGTGGAGTCAGAGCAACTGGTCTGTAGTCGCTGTGTGTGCTCGGATGTTTGGTCTTTGGAACAGGAATGCCTGGTGTAAAATAATATGGTTCAATATTACAGAACATGTACATTATATCAATATACACTGATGACCACTGACAGTTTGTTAATGTATATTGATTAATGTTGTATGTGGTCTATTTTGACATTATATTTATTGATGTACATTGATGGATGTTACATTGATATTGAATTGGGAAATGTATTTAATGCAGCTAGTAATAATCATGTTATCTGTGTGCACCCTAACTGAAACCCTGGCCCTGTGTCTCAGCCGCCGTTTGAGTGCGTCCACAGGGACAGTGTGAATCGTGCCTTCCCTGTCTTCCAGTCTACTGATGGATTCGCCTGTGCCATGCTAGGTTGTTCCCGCCCCTCCATACTGTCAATAAACGGCGAGCTGAGCCAAAACAGAAGTGGATTTTGTCTTCATATAAAAAATACTAGGCTATCTAATAATAATAAAAATAATAGGCTGTCAGCTGACAGTTTTATCCATTTGCTTTCATTGGAATTTGTTTTGAAAGAATAAACATTAAAGTTACATAATAAACTCAATGTTGTTTTGCAGTGAGTATGACAGGACAGCCAGCCCCTGTAAACCAGAGCGGTGGAGTACAACATCCACGGGGAAAAGAACCACGGGGAGCTGAAGCAGCTTCCACACGTGGGTGTAGTACTCACACATGTTATTCACATTTTGACCGATAATCAATTCATATCATTTGATACTGCTGTGAGTGTGATGGTGCATCTGTTTGCCATCATGTCCTCCAGAAGATGTGTTGATGGAAGACAGTGGACCCAGTAGAAGTTTTGAGAAAGCCCAGAGAAGAAGGGCGGCATGGATCCGTGGGGGTTCCAGCATGTACAGAAAGCCTCAGGCACAGCTTCATAAAAGGCATATGGATATCCAAGAACAGCTGAGGACAATCCGGCAAGTAACCGGTTCAGAGTCTGTCGAGGGTTCATTTCATGTCCGACTGAGGATAGAGTTACTAATTATTTTCATTTCACACTGACAGTCATTGCACCTTTTCTGTTCTTCTATCATTTCAGCCAGCAGAAGGAGGAAGACGACACAGATAACATGGTAAAAACACATTATCACCAAGTCGATGCTGAAAGAGTTTCTATATGCAGGAGCCTATATATCTTAGGCCATCAGGCTGATCAGTTCCTGTGTATCTATATCATAAGCCCTCTGTGCCTTTGCCCATAATTAATGGAGATTAAGCACCGATATAGCAGCCTATTGACTGTTGTGTTGTGTTGGTCTCAGTGGTTGTAGTTGTGTACAGATGTCTTCACCTTTTTACATTCAACAAAGTAACTCTGGTGTACATTTGTTTTGTAGTAATGACCTGGGTTTAAATTGAGCGCTAAACAAGACGATGTGCCTGTGTAGAGCAGGCACAGTGTGCAAAGGAGGTCAGTCTTATAAAATGTATACTGCCACTAACAATGATGCAAAATGCTCTTCCAACAGAGGCTGAACTTCTACATCCAAAGAGGGATGGACCTCGTAAATGTGGCTCCCCTGCAGGACACATGGCTGGAAACCATTAGAGGAAGGATTCCCTGCCACCTGCAGAGCTTCAGGACAACAATGGAGCTGCTGGTGGATGAGATTAAGGATGACTATTTGACCAGCATCAAGACAATAATCTGTATTTATTCACTTACCCTCAAAAGCACGAGTCTTAAATAGATGCAAACATGCATCCTACATGAATCAGTTTGTGCTTCCTGTGTTTATGATTGCAGTGAAGGATTCATTTGAAGGTTTAAAGGAAAGTGACGAGGAGGAAGCAAAAGATCTGCCCCCTCACAGACTTGAGTAAGTCAGGGGGATGTGATCAGAGGACACATACATAGTAAACACTGCTTCCAATGCCTCTAATGACTGAGCCATACATGGATAACTTGTTGTCTTGGTACAAGCAAACTCGTAATAAGCTGCAATGGGAAAACGTTCGAATCATTAATTGACTGTTGTGCATTAGCTCTGTTATGCTTTCATTTTAGGGTGGAAATACTGCCAAAACCATGGAACCAATGGTTTGTCCGTGCACGAAAGAGGATGCATAACAAGCTGTATTCTATCAACCCTACCATGTTGCAGGTGATGCACATTTGGGATGTCTCTTACAAGTGAGTATGCTCTAACACATTTTTTATTTACTTCATTTTATGTGATTTGGTTCTTATAAATGTAGGAGTTTGATCTTATCTTATCTTGATTATAAGCTGTATTCACAGTTACTCAGTGCATTGTGATACTCCTGTGCTATTCTCACATTTTTAACATTACTGTGGTGTAGACCTATATATCCCCATTGATTTTGACCCTCTGCTTCCTACTTGCAGAACTCTCCGTCTGGTAGATGTAGAGGAGTTCCGCTGCAGAGAGGAGTCCATTGAGCTCTCTGTGTTTCAGCAGATAGTCAACCGGCAGGTTGATCATGCTAGAGGTGTCCTCCTGAAAAAGTAAGTTGACATCATGACATCACAGCAGCAGAGCTTGCCTCGGTCTCAAAGTTAATAGCTATGTGTTTATATGAGATATTGTATGAATTTGGAAATGGTTGCTATTTAAAAATAGCTTCTTAAATTGAATCTCAGGATAATAAAACAGGAACAAACTGAACTGTTCTCCTCCACATGTGATTAAAGACAGACATATATGCAGCATGACTTATGTTAACATTTCATGCTGTTGACCTAGTGCGTTGGTTTAGGTTTGAAACGTTTCTATCTTTTAAAAACGGTCACTTGCATTAAAAGCTGCTGCATTATGGGAATTGGGACTTAATGTTCTTGTCATGATCACTGTTTTATTTTGTCTGCTTCCTTTGTTTGAGTTTATTTAAAAAGGACTGTTTCTGTTTTTGATTTTTAATTAGTCATGGCTTTATTCCTCCTGTGTCCTCTGCTTCCTGTTTGATTTTGAATGCTGGTTTTCCTTTTGTGTCTGTGTGTGTTTTACGTCCTCTTGTGTTTCTTTCCTTGTTGCCTTGCACTGACTGTTTTCGCCTGTGTCTTGTCTCCTCGTTGTCAGTTTGTCGTGTGTTGTGCTGCTGTTTGATCCTGCATTACAGTGTCACTTTCTCTGTTCATGGTTGGTTGGTTAGTGTTAGTTCAGTTTTTGCCTTTTGGATTTTTGAGGATTTGTTTCAGCTTGCCTTTTGTTTAATAAACCTTTGCAAAAGGCAAACAACGCATTGAGTTCTTAGCAGCACCAAGGACTTGTTTTGAAAGAAGGTCAGGAGACACTAATACAACACGTCTGTTTTCAGACATTGCAAACTATCTTTCTTCAGTTAAGCTCTTTACCACCTGTCCAGCTCTACTCCTTGCCTTTTGTTCATTTGGTGGTATCTTAGCCTTTTGTTGCCTGCCTGTCAAACTGAACTCAAACCCTAACAGTTTTTTCAGCAATAACACAGAGCTGAGATAGCTCTGCTTCATGTTAAAGAGGAGAGAGCAATGGTCAGTTTATGGGTGTGTTCTGACATCTGTTAGCTAATATGCTCTGAATGTGGTTTTATTTCCAGCTGGCTTCTCGATGTACAAAACATTTACTTCCGAGGTTCAAGGCACAAACTAGTGCCTTCCCAAAGCAATCCGGCGGACCTACTATCTTTCTTCAACTGTGCAGCAACTCTTATGACTTCCCAACTGCAGAGCCTTGCAATAGACTCAATGCAGGACTACACATGTCTGATTTCCCAAGATCCGGTAAGCTTCAATATTATAACAGTTTAGCAATGCAATGAGCTGAGCTGTAAAGATCATTTCATAAAGTCCTGTGCTGCACTTGTTTTTGTTTTGTTTTGCTCTCCACCATCTTAGCGCTCAGTCCATGTAAGTGAGCACCCAGGCTTTGTTCTCCATTTGGTCCTTGAGGACAGGGAGGTCAAGTTTAAACCTGACTTCAAAATATACGAGGAGGCCTTCCTTAATGTCTATGAGCTCATGCTGAGGTCTGTCAGCATGGTACCTCGTGTGGAAACTAAATTGTACCCTGAGTGGGTAAGAAGACAAGGATAATATATAATAATATTGCAGTAATGTTAAGAGTAAGTTCATAAGTTCATAATCATTGTTTTGTTGTGGTTGTACCCTTAGTCTCACTCTGAAGGTGGAAGCACCCTGAAGCCCATCATCCTTCCAGAGATCCTTGAAGCGCATCAGGAGGAGGTGCGGAGGGTGTTTCGGGCTGAGTGTGTCAGGCCCAAGGAGTATGTCCACGAGTATGATAAATATGCTGCACTGGTCACAGGGCAGGCAGGAGAAGATGTGGAGCAGTTCCTCAGGGAACAGCACTCCTTCCAAGAAATCATGGTAGAGGTGATACTCTACCAGCAGCTTGCAGACCAGATCCAGTACACACCATACAAGGTACTATCATACAAAAATACTGCCAAAACTCCACTTGTATTTATTATTCTGCGTAATATGCAGAATCCTAAAACAGAAAAGGGACAGTTTTTCAATGTCAACTAGCAATGTTTATTTGTACATTTGTTTAACTGCAGTCATTGTTTTTCTGACTAATCCCTTGCACTTTAGGCTGTACGTCTTGGCATGTTTTTTTTCCACTTAAATCTTTATTAAAGTTGTTTTTCACTTGCACAGGTGTGAAACCTAAATGAATACAATTAAACTCAAACACAAATGTAAACACATGGGGGTTCCCTTCTTGACAGTCCATCCATATTCCATTTTCTTATACTCAATCAAGGTTTGAGTATTGTCGCTGCTCAGTTGTATACATTGTCCACTTCATCCATTTCTCCGTGAATTGTGCTTCCTGCAGTCTTAGCCGATGTGTCATTTTTTCCATTGTGTAAATTTCCTCTACAATGTGTGTCCATTGATCCTGCGTGGGGACGTCTTCCTTTGCCCATTTTCTTGTAATGGCTTTTTTAGCTGCTGCTAGTAATACTTTAACCAAATATAGGTCCTCCGTTTGTATACCCGCTCCACATAGATCACCTAGATACAACACAGCACAGAGGGATGTTATATCCAAGGATTTTCAGTAACATATCACAAATCATGTCCCAAAACCGTCTTATGACATCACAATTCCAACAAATATGTGAATGATCAGCATTCAGTACTCCACAACCTCTCCAACAGGGCAGATTTCTATTCAACTGTTTGCTTTTGACCTTGGGTGACAGGAAAAAACGCACCAGGCTCTTCCAAGAAAATTCCCTCCAGATCCGTGAACTGGTGGATGTGTGATGTATTTTCCACATGTTCAGCCATTGTTCATCTGTGATTTTTATCCTAAATTCTGACTCCCATTTTTCTTTTATGTATTTAGTTGAGTGTTTATTGGAAATCAACTGTTTATATAATCCAGATACAGTTCTAACTTTGGTTCCTTTATATGCATTGTAAATGGTTTGGATCACACCGTTCACTTCTCCAGAGGGAGCAACCCTGGGCTCTTTCATACAGTAATCCCTCAGTTGTAGGTATCTATAGAAGTCATGCTTATCCAAATCATATCTGTCTTTAATGTTTGTCCATCTTTCACCAGTACACACCACGCTGTAATTCCCTTGGTTATCCATTGCTTAAATCCTTTGTCATATCTAGCTGGTTTAAAATTGCTATCATATGCTGCCCACTTCAATGACTTAATGTCTTTTTGAATCTTGTATTTTTTATTAGGTTAAACCATAATTTTAGCGTGAACATCGTGATTGGATTTGTTTGGTTTTTGATCACCTTGTATATTTCCTCGTCTCCTATAATGCTCTGTATTGGGTATTCTCCAAACTGTTTTTCCACATCTTTCCATTTTGCAGTGTAATCTGGTTTACACCAGTCAACAATGTACCTCAATTGGGCTGCATGGAAGTATGCATTTAAATCCGTAGTCCCATCCCCCCTTCTTCTTTTGGCAGCTGGAGAGTCTCCAATCTTATTCTGGGTTTCTTCCCTCCCCAGACAAACCTTGAAATTATTCTATTCCAACTCATAAATTGGGACTGTGGGACCTCTACTGGTAGAGATTGGAACAAGTACAGAAGCCTTGGTAGGACGTTCATCCTGATTATTTGAATTCGTGAACTGAGATCTAGTGTTAACGTGGACCACCTTTCGATATCCCTTTGTATTTCTCGCGTTATCTTGTTATAGTTTGCTTTATATAGTTTACTTAGTCCTTTTGTAAATATAATCCCTAAATATTCAATTCTTTTAAGTTTCCAGTTAAAATTAAATAATTCTTGGATCCCTTTTGGTGGACTGTAATTTAATGCTAATATTTGTGTCTTTGCGATATTTATTTTCTATCCTGATAGGTGTCCGAATGTTTCCAAGAGTTTCATTAATGCAGGTAGTGATTCATTTGGATGTCTAAAGTAGGTTATAATATCATCTGCAAAATGCTGTATGCCATTCACAGTCACGCCCCTGATCTCTTGGTCTTCTCTAATAGCCTGTGCTAATGGTTCTATAAAGAGAGCAAACAGAGGAGGCCATAAACAGCATCCTTGCCTTGTTGACCTCTGTAATCTGATTTTCCCAGTCAAGCTTCCATGAATTTTTATTCTTGCAGTTGGTTGTTGATAAAGTGTCTTTATGCATTGTATTGAAGTATTGCTGAATCCAAACCGCTCTAATATTTTGTATAGAAATGTCCAATTAACACAGTCGAATGCTTTTTCTGCATCTACACAAATACTGTGCTCTTTTTGTCTTGTCTTGCTTGTTCCACTACATGAAGTGTTCTCCTAATATTATCCTGCGTCTGTCGTCCTCTTATAAATCCTGTTTGATCTTCCTCTATTATTTCTGGCATGAAGGAGTTCAGTCTTCTAGAGATTATTGCTGTATATATTTTATAATCCACATTCAGTATAGAGACTGGTCTGTAACTGGCACAGTGGTCCTTGTCTTTTCCTTGTTTCGGGATAACTGTGATTATTGATTAAAAGAGGCAAGGAGCAGTGGAGACAGCTCTTCTCCAAACATCTTATACCACTCTGCTGGATATCCATCGCTCCCCGGTGATTTATTATTCTTCAATTTTTTATTGTGTCTTTTACTTCCTCCATTGTAATTTCCGCTGTTAATTCATCATTTTGTATTTGTCCAATTGAGGGTAGGTCTAGCATCTCAAGAAATGCAACCATGTCATTTTCTTCTGCAGATGTGGTTTGTGTATATAATTCCTGGTAATATCTTTGAAAAATCTGTTGAATACCATCAGGAGTAGATACTGTCTCACCTGTATGAGGGTCTTTGATCTTGGATATATTACTGATTGCTTGCTGTTTTCTTATACGCTTTGCCAATATTTTGGTGGCCTTCGAACCCACTTCATGATAGCCCAACTTAAAATATTTATTCTTCTTTTCAATTTCGTCTAATAATATGTCATTTATTTTCCCTTTTATTTCTTTAATGCGTTGACATATCTTGGGGTCATTAGAATTTTGGTATTCCTGTTCCAATTCCCTTAACTTCTCAGTATGTATTCTATAACCCTCTTCCTTGGTTCTTTTAACATATGCAGTTTTCCTCTAATGACAGCCTTCATGGCATCCCAAAATATAGTTGGATCTACTGCACCATTGTTATTTTCCTCTATATATCTTGCTAGTTCAGTTTTTACCTTCTTCCTTATTTGTTCGTTATTCAAAATTCCCAGATTGAGTCTCCATACTGTATGTCGTCTTCTTTGGCTGAAATGTATTGTTAAATAGAGTGGGTTGTGATCTGACACATCTGCACCCCCTATTGTGCAGTCTTTTACCTTATGTTTATCCTCTATATTCATAAAAAAATAATCTATTCTTGAATGAACTTTATGTACTGCCGAATAATGTGTAAAGCCTTTTTCCAGGGGATGTAGACTCCTCCAGACATCGATCATTCCCATCTCTTCTAATGATATGTTAATGAATCTTGTCAAATGCATTCTATTCCTTTTTAAGCTAGTTGTATCTATTTCATGGTCTCTAATAACATTTATGTCTCCCCCACAGATTAAAACACCCTGTGATTCTACTACGATAGCATCAAACAGGGATTTAAAAAACAATTTGTCACTTTCCGGAGGTGCATATATGTTCACTAATGTTACTGGCTCGTTAGTCTCCCTTTAACTATGACATATCTTCCTTCCTTATCTCTACATTCCTTCTCAAGATCAAATTGAATTACATTTGATATCAGTATCACTACACCTCTTTTACAACCCTCTTTACACGTACTATGATATAGGTTCCTATAGCCATATTTTGAAAGTTTGTTATGTTCTGTTTGTGACAGGTGGGTCTCCTGGAGGAAAATTACCTGTGCCCTTTCTTTTTTAAGTTTTGTGAAAACCTTTTGTCTTTTTACTGGACTATTCAGACCATTTACATTCAGCGACATTATCTTGATACAGTTGGTCATCACTAGACCTTGTTATTCTGTGAAGGTATACTCCCATATAACTCTGAACAACACACTTATGAACAAAAAAAGTAACGACATGAACGAGAACAGTTACTGACTTCAAAAAAGGGGGAAACTGTCTTCTCCCCCAGGTCCCCGTTGGTGGGCGAAGGGGAAATCCTCATCCCTAAAGAGGGCCCCTCACTAGACTCAGTTCGTTTTTAACAGAACTCTGTAAGGTCTAGATATGTCCAACTATAAAAAAAGAAAACTAAACATCTCCCGGTCGGGTTGAATATTCTCAACACTGAAGTAGTCTATAGATCCATAGTGTTACCTTCCTCCTCCCGTATATGATTATGTTTTCCTGTGAAACTCCTGCAGCTTCTCTCTGGCTCGGTGAGCTGCTCCGCGTCTCGGGTCCTTTCCCCTGATCCTCTGCCACTCCGACGTCAGTCGTGTCTTCCCCGTTGCCGCAGGTGTGCTGTCATCACCTGGTGTGCCCACTACGTATCCCCTCTCTCTCATATCCCGGGCGGCTTCCATGGTGCTGTCATATGTTTTCACGGACGGTGCCAAAAACGAAGACGAAATGTATTGACACTTTCGTCAACGAATAAAAACGAGACGAAATTATTGATGGAGACGAGATCCAATCAGAGCAATCATTTTGACTGTGGAAGGGGGGGACGAATCAGGAGACGGCGGCAGAGAGCCAATCAGAAGTGGTCTCTCTGCGTAAGGACGTTGCCCCGCGATGCTGGAAGAAGGCGTCCTCATGCATGGTAACACAACACAGGAGAAGAACAGACACACGGACACGTTTGATGTCAAGACAAACAGGACGGTTCAAACCGTGCGGAGCGACTATCAGCGGTAAAAACACAACAAACCTGAAGCGACGTTTGCAGACGAGTCATCTTAACTTCCGCTCAAAGATACACGTGACAAAATCTATAAATGAAGACACCGCTGCTGATGGTTTTACAGCATGCGACTGTTTCTAAGTTGTTAAGTTCTAAGTGTTTTGCTGTAGTTATGGAGGATTCATGAAGAAGGTCATGACTGAACAGTGTATTCAGGGAGAGCAGCTCACTGTTCACTGGTTCTTTTGTGAAAAGGTCATAGCAATTAAATAAAGAGGTGTTTGTTTCAAATAACACAAGTTAAAGCTGAGCCTGTTTTTATTGCACTTCAAACCTTAATTATTTCATTAAAAAATATATATCATAGAATTGTAGTCGACTAAATCCACGGCAGATTTAGTCGACTAAAATTCTTTGATATTTAGTCGACTAAAACTAGACTAAAAGTTAAAAAAATGTTGATGACTAAAATGTGACTAAAATCAAATGACATTTTAGTCACAAGACTAAAATAAAAACTAAATCAGAAATTGCTGCCAAAATTAACACTGTTCAGCAGAAACTGACAACACGGATGCTACATGACCATCAGGAAATCAACAAAAAGTCAGTCAGTTCACATTTGTAGTGTTGTGCATAGCCAAAGAAGCAGGCTTTCTTTGCCATTAAGAAATTGTTCATTGGTATTAGCTGTACTTTCTGTTTGATAGACTTCAGGCATTAATTGTTCACTCCACAGAAGTAAAACATTTTGCCCTCTGTCCCAGTACTGCTCCTCGGCCCCAAGCTGCATCCAAATAAGATTATAAATCTGTGAATCCTCCTTGTATATCCCTGAATTATTGCTGCTTTCCCTTTCACAGGCTCTGCCACGAATTTGAAAACATTTCAAAGGCGGCCCTGAGCACACCACTTGATACTCAGAAACTGGTGGAACTTAAGGTGACTGCAGAACATTTCATCATACAGACCTCTTTGACATCTAGTCATTCCCATCTTGTCCTCGAAGCTGTTAAAAATTACATTTTGTATTTGTATTTGTATTCATGTTTGTATTTCCTGCAACCAATCCAGGCTCACATCAATAAGGTGGTGACCACAGAGATGCCCGTGTTGGAGGAAAGACTAGCAGACTCCAACAAACAGTTGTGTTTCCTGATCGACTTTATCACCCTTTCGTCGATGGATATGGAGCTCAACACACAGACTATCCAGTGGTTTCAGTGCATGCCGTCCATCATGAAGGAACACCAAGAGATAGTTACAGAGAAGACAAAGCAATATCAGAAAGCCCTCGAGGTGTGCATTTCTACTTTACCTGCAGCAGCACTATTTATCCCACTTTATCAATGTTTTGTTCATTGAAAAACTGTACTGTACAACAATTCATACATTATATGAGGGTAAAGATATAGGAGAATAATCAAAGGATGTTTGTACCTATTACAGTTCAGCCGTGAGCGCTTTTTGGAAGAACTGCAAAGCTATGCTGTAGAGGTGCAGAACTTTATTTCCTTTGGCGAATTGGACGATCTCAGCAAGTACCTGAACAAAGCCCAGGCCCTCCATGCCAAGCTGGAGTTAGCCATGGAAAAGGTATGTAAAGTTGTTTAAAGAATCAGGACTAGAGTCCATAGCAATTGTAAAAGTTAAGTTAATTATTGTTTTCTTCAAATATCAACCTCTAGAGGGCAGCATTGCATGTAAAATAAATAACCAAGGAGGTATAACTGGTATATTATATTTCCTCTACTCATCAGTACTCATTCACTTATCCATCGTCTTTTATTTGTGTCTTCCTTTATTTCTTTATCCTACCCTTACCACCTCTACCTTTGGAAAGATTGATGATTTCAATCTGGAGGAGGAGGCCTACGGCTGGTCTGTCTCTCAGTATCCACAACGGAAGCAAATACAGGACAACTTGACACCATTCCTGCGCCTCTACAAGACAGCCACTGATTTCCTCAAACAGTATGAGCAATGGCTCCATGGGCCACTTTCCAATGTGAACCCAGACAAGGTACAAACACTGGTTAATCACTTTGTATTAAATACAGGTCAGATGGGAGCCATTGAGAGGACAAAGTGGATTAATAACACTAATCTGACAGATGAAGTATAGCTTTTTGGTGGTTGAGGGAAAGGATGAGCAGGCTGTTATTAAATTTTTTTTTCTTTTTTTCTGTTGCGGTGTACCCATGTAGGTAGAAGCTGGTGTTGGCAACTATGGGCGCACTCTATATAACCTGGAAAAGGGCTTCAGTGACATGCCCCTTGTGATGAACATAGTGACCACCATAAAGGCTAAGGTGGATGATTTCAGGGAGCACATTCCTATGGTGCAGGTCAGAAAATGAACAACATTTATTACTAACAGAAGTCAGAATTGCTTAAACTACAAGTCTTTTGTATCATTGCATAGGTACTCTGCAACCCAGGCCTGCGTGAACGCCATTGGAATGCCATGTCAGACTTGGCTGGCATCTCCCTGCAGCCATCTGAAGACCAGGCCTGTGTGTCTTACTTCCTGTCCATGCGCCTGGAACAGCACCTGGACAGTTTCAACGGCATCAGTGAGGCAGCCAGCAAGGAGTACTCCCTGGAGAAGGCCATGGAGAAAATGGCCACAGAGTGGAACGGCATGGAGTTCAGCCTCTTGGCCTACAGAGAGACGGGCACCTCCATCCTGTCATCTGTGGATGAGGTCCAGATGCTTCTGGATGATCACATTGTTAAGACACAAACCATGAGGGGTTCACCATTCATTAAGCCCTTTGAGGAGGATATACAGTAAGAGAGCGGAGCAGTTGCTTTGGATTGACTGTGTTGAATAGCAGTCCATTGGCTATCAAGTACACACATATTTATCTTGGGTGACAGATTTTATTACGTGAGAATCCATCGCTTCAAGCCATAAGCTATGCACCCATGGCTGAAACAGTGGTTCAGACCAATCAGCATTAACCTGTTTCTGTAATAATCTGAGTATGTAAATTACAACACCCACAACAAAGCTAGCAGACCTCAGAGGTGCTTGAACCTTTTCATAATCGGATGAAAGGTAAAAAGATGTCAATGTGCTAATTGCATAAATCTAAATTATTTGTAAATTATATTGATTGCCAGTTGTCCTCAGCAGAGAAGTGAGAGGTGAGTGAGTGTAGATGTGTAGAATTAAGAAACAGCTTACATAGTTCTCATGTACCGGATACCTCTGCTCTGCTTAAATACTGAGTCAGTTTCATAAGTGTAGTCAAGAAACTCATTACTACACTGAGTTAGCCAAATGAAAATCATTGGTGAGATTGTTGGAGCATTGATTGGCAGGCATAGTTTCATCATGGATTCCCTGTAGCTTTTGTACTGTATCATGATAAAATAGATCAAATGCCAGAGGAAGAAGACTTTGATTATAATGAATGTAATGTTGCATGAAGACTTTATGATGCAATTATAGAGCTTTGTGGGGTAGAGAGGTTGTTACCACAGTGAGGGTATAGTCAATATCCTTTACAATGACCAATCCCAACCACTTGCTCCTGTTTGTAACTCTAGGCTGTAAAGTAGTTGAAATTAAGCTGTAACATAATATAAGCACACAGAATCGATCATCATATTTCTCTACACTCTAGGGAATGGGAGGGTAAAATCCTGGATGAATGGCTAAAGGTGCAGTCCACCTGGCTTTACCTGGAGCCTATATTCAGCTCCCCAGACATCATGAAACAGGCTGAGGAGGGACGTCGCTTTGCAGCTGTTGATAAAACATGGAGAGAAACCATGAAACAAGTTTCTCTGGTAAGTTCGTTCATTTTTCACTTCATTTAGAGTTGAGTAACAGAGCACATCCATTTAGTGAACTCTCTGTGAAAGGACATGAGCTTCTTCAGTACTTTGATTCTCCAGCGGGGAATTTAATAATTAGAATATCAATATTACAGGACCACAAGTATATAGACCATGTGTACAATGTTAAGCCAAAAAAAGGCCTGACATGATTTATCAAGCAGAATGCTCCACAGTATATAGGGTCGTCTACTATAATCATATCAAGTTCAGTGCACAGCTCTGAAGCATGCGGCTGCATCAACATGGCCAGGTGGGCTGATACACACATAAACATAGCAGTGGGTGAGTGTGAAATACAGGACGGTCTCAGGCAGACACAGTACATGCAAAAAGCAGAATAAGGAAGAAGGACAGATAGAAGAGTGAATCAGCTGGAAAGGATAGGGAGCAAGGCAAAAACAACAGAACGAGAATAGACAGTGAGTGTAGCACCAGCATCGTCAAAGAGTTTCCAAAGGGTAATTGGCTGAAATGAGACACGTCAATTTCAGGCAGTGTCCTCCAGGAAGCCCAGCCTGACTGCACCATCAAATAGAACTAGAAAAGCATTTCCTGAAGAAAATGCAAGTTTGATAGCTGCAGCTGAAGCATTGCTCTGAACGCTGATGTGAAGGAGAATCAGCAATCTGAATTTAAGAATTGAAAAAGATGAAGCTCTTATTTTTTAAAAGTAGTCTAAGTTGGAGATACAGGTGACTGTTATGGCCTCTCTACACTGTGCGATTTTTAGCGATCTTATAAGACCATTGATGACACACTACATTGTTTTTGGCATTGTGACTTGATCCAAAAGATGTTTCACTCCACAATCACTGTGTAGTTTGTTCTTTTCATTTCTTTGTTACTCCAAATAAATGTGACCTGTCTTCATTTCATACCTGCTAACATATTCATGATGATTACCTGTCAGTTCAGAGGATATTGAAGTAGTGAACAGATGAGGTGTCATCTCAATCAGATAGGTTTAGATTATTGTACTGTGTGGAACATAAAGTATCTACTAAAAAATCGACTCTGTATTTTGATGTTCTGTGATCAGTGCTTCAAAGCAATGTTCTCTTCTGTCTGTATAGGACAAGCAGGTATTGGCAGTAATAGCCATTGACAACATGCGGGAAAGGCTAAAAAAGTCAAACGAGTTGCTGGAAATGATCCTCAAAGGTCTTAACAACTACCTGGAGATGAAACGTCTCTATTTCCCACGGTTCTTCTTCCTCTCAAATGAGGAGCTGCTGGAAATCCTCTCAGAGGTGGAGACCATGTTTACCTTTGAGCACTTCTTATGAACCTATCAGCTGTATAATCACTCAGAATTTAGCTTCCCATGGTGTGATCAGTATTAATAAATCTGGGTTTTTGTCAGTTGTTTTGCAGTTGCTGCTTCAAGCTACGTGCTGCCATGTTTCTTGTCTCTTTAGAGTCCTGACAGAAAATGGCTCATCTTTGATGGCCCAGTGGACGCTGTGTGGATCGAGAACATGAACACGGTGCTTGATGACAACAAGAAGCTGTGTCTGATGAGCGGCGAGATCATTCAGATGTCACCCCAAATGAGCCTCATCTTTGAGCCAATGGACCTGGAGGTGGCATCACCAGCCACGGTGAGAGGCACTTTTATTTAAAGGCTACTTTGTAGGCAGGATGTTCAAACAGAATTTGTTCTAAATGTTTTCTAATTACAAGGATCAAGGGTAAACCTGTGGTAAAATAACCATGGTGCTACAAGTCCTGCTGATAAGCCCTCAACCAATAACTATCTGTGTGCATTAAAAGCCTAAATAAGCCGTGTTCGATTACACCATTGAACCACACACACATTCAGCCAGATGAACCTTTCAAAATAATGTTTATTGTTGTAATGATAGCTTCCATGTTACAAACACACTACACAATAAAATGTGGCATCCACAGGGGGTTGACCTATGCAGTCCCAGTGGAACCACCTCCCACACAGTGTACACTCGATCTAAGAGAAAAAAACATGCATGACTGTTCCACAATCAATATCTTAAATTCCATTTAGAAGTGTAGAAGAATGTCCTTACCCATTTAGCATGTGCGTCATGCGTACCACACATTTGACACAGTTCAGAGAGATCATCTGTTGATGAGAGATATTGATTATATTTCCTGAAATAAACACCTGTAATACGATATAAACCAACCTGTTTCATTGAGTAGCCTTTGGGCTATTTCCATTCGCTATTGTGTGATTTGCTCCTCAGAAAAGGGTTCATTCAGCACCTCTTGGCCCAAAACCATATCTGCCAACGTAAACAAATATGTAGATGTAGGACCATTAACTAGGTCAGTATAAGTTGTATATAAACAGATGACAACACATCCGCTTACTTTACACACAACCCCACAGGAAGTTGCATCCTGCTGACTTGGATGAGCAACTGTACTACAAGCCCAGCAGCAGTTCAGGCCTCGTTGTCTCATGAAAGCCCTGTTTAGCAGAAAGTAAATACCGGTACTCTGTTAAAGTTGTTTTCACAGCCAAGTCATTAAATGCTCCTTGTAGTTTTCCCCACCTGTTTACATCACTGCCTTGTTTCAGTTCTGCTGTCTGAGCACCAAATGGATCCAGATAGACAGTGCATTTCTTGTGGGTAAATAATCTAGAAAATAGCAATCCATCACAATCTAATAATAATCAACATGTACATTCTAATTGAGAACAGAAAAAACTCCTTACAGCCAATGTCCAATGGTTGTTATCACAAACTGCTCCCATAATAACATCATACTCTGCTGGATTAACCTGCGATTTTGCCATACAGAACAGGAACTGTGAATGACTCCTTGTTGCCCACAGTGTGATAAAAGGCACAATCACTTACCTTCCTATGTCCTTTTATTTTCCCCTGCCAAATTGCAGTCATTTGAAAGGAATCGATCAATGTTTGTTTTAACTTTTTAAAAACAACTGTCAGGTATGCGTTAATAATCTGTAATGAAATTAAATAGTAATATAATTAAATAGTTCCACAAAACATACAACTTCTCCAAGGCCAAGTTTTTTTGCTTACCTCGCTTTCTACAAGTTTACCGGGCCCAAGGTGTTCCTTTAGGTTTTGGGTAAACAATTTATATTGGCCAATCTTACTCCATAAAATGTCTGGCTTTTTCCCAGCCCAAATTTTATTTACTACTGTAGAAAGAACGTAAAAATACTTGTAATGACAGACATCTGCACAGACAAAATACTGAAAGTCCATAATTACCAGTTTCCACTGAATCCGGTTGTATTGCTGACAGCAGTAGAGTAGTAGCAGTAGAGCCAGATGGTAGAGGAGCAGGGCTTGATGATGGAGGAGCAGGGCTAGGTGACAGAGGAGGTGAAGGGCTAGGTGGTGTTAGAGTAGGGCTAGATGACGGAGGAGGTGAAGGGCTAGGTGGCGGTGGAGCAGAGGTAGAGGGTATGGGAGCAGGTGAGTTGTATGGGGAGGAAATAGTGGATGGTGATGCTGAAAGTGTGGATAAGGAAGGCCATTTGTGGGGGATGCGGGGTGTGGGCTGTGTGTATTTGGTAAGGTGGTCAATGTTGACTTTATGCACCACCTTGTTCCTGTGGGAGATCAGGTCAGCACTTTTCCCTTCAATTTTTATGATGGTGAAGGGCCCAAGGAGTGATGTTTCTAGTTTTCCTCCCTTTCTTTGCTCCTGACGGCCGTTTTGCCTCCTGCCTTGTCTCCTTCCTCGTCTCCTTCCTCTTCTGCTTCACTTAAGCCCTGACCCTCTCAGTGTTTTCCAGGGCAACTGCATAATTTTTTTTAAGTGTTTTTAGTCCTGCAGATAGTGTTTCATGCCCCAACACATTGTCCACGATGCTATCAGTTACCTGAGAGGAAATATATCACAATGTTGGTAAACCAGATTGATGGATTACTGTACCATGCACCACATACATGTATTGAGAACACACCTAATACTCTTCTGGAATCTCAGTAGGATATCTCTTCTCCCTACCAAACATTAGACAATAAGGCAAGAACTGAATTGTCAGTTTTTTTTTTGTTCTCAGGGCAAACATTGTGGACTGCAGGTGGCTGTCCCAAGTCTCAGGTTTCTCCCCAACTAGTTTATTCAAAGTCCTGTAAGATCAAAGATAAACACAGTTACAGGATTGCAAAAAGTAACACAAAATCCACAAACATTATAAAACCATACCTTTGAATGGTCCCAGTCATTTTCTCTACCAAGCCATTGGTCTGGGGGTGGTAGGGTGAACACAAGCTTCTCTTTATTCCCAGCTTGTCACAGATCTTATAGTTTATCTGGATTAACAATAATAATACTGAGACAAAACTTATCATTGAAAATAGGGGCAGATAACAAGTGGTATTACCTGATTGACAAATTCACGTCCTTGGTCGGTTAAAAGCCTTTTTGGGGCACAAAATTTATAAAAGAAGTCCATAATACAGTAAACAACATCCACTGCTCCTTTGGTCTTCAGTGGATACGCCTCTGTCCACTTCGTAAAGTAATCTATC
Organism: Parambassis ranga; assembly: GCF_900634625.1. Lineage (NCBI taxonomy): Eukaryota > Metazoa > Chordata > Actinopteri > Ambassidae > Parambassis > Parambassis ranga. The sequence continues at coordinate 3,247,264 of NW_021144778.1, forward strand.
ACAACACAAATGTACTGGTGGCCCTTCTTTGTTGGTGTGAGCTTCCCAATAAGGTCCATGCCCAGTAGTCCCAGTGGCTCAGTTATCTTAAACATAAAAAAGTCTAGTTATGGACATGGCTACAATTGGAAATATGTTAAATGTTTTAATGCAGTCACCTCAATGGGGATGAATGCCTTCTTTATTTTCGTAGTGTTTCTTCTGGCCTGGCATTCAGGACACTCAAATATCTACAATAATTTAAGTATGGGGTGAATGAAAATCACCAAAAATTACCATGCACAGATTAAAAAAAAAAGTAACCCATTTCCGTATGTCTTTTTCCATACCAGGCCAGTAATATCTACGTGCAATAGCATCATAGGTTTTCTCCATCCCACAATGGCCACCATGCTCACTAGCATGCAAATCCTGGAACACCTGGTTTGCTTCTTCAGGTGACTTAACAACTTTTGCAAGGTGTTCTCCCTGCTTTCGTCTTCGGCGAATATAGTGGAGCTGCTCATCTAATGATGATTCCGTTTATTTTTTTAATGAAATTGTAATTTACAATAGAAAATAAAACAATAGTTACCACTTACCCTTAATTAAGTAATTTTCACACCTTCTCCGGATAATGAACCGGCTCTTTGCCGAAGAGCCCACAGGACAAGCATTATGTCTCAGAAACCTTTCAATTTCCTGAACCATTTGGGGATTCATTTTTCCCTTCCTACACTCTCGAATTCTTACCTCAAGAAACTACTGCACTTACCTCTGACTATATCTTACCTCAACAAACTGCACTTACCTATGTCTTGTGTTTTACTAATCTACTTTTAACTATCTGTGTTCTCAACTAAATTGCTGTTTCTCTCTCTCTCTCTTTCTCAAATCCACTAAACTCACCACAAGAGGGCAATCATGGTTTACCTATATATATATATATATATATATATATACCTTTTGCCATCTGTACCTTACAAGGTGGAACTTGTTGGGGAAATTGCACACAGATAGTTATTGGTTGAGGACTTATCAGCAGGACTTGTAGCACTATGGTTATTTTACCACAGGTTTACCCTTGATCCTTGTAATTAGAAAACCTTTGGAACAAATTCTGTTTGAACATCCTGCCTACAAAGTAGCCTATAACCTCACTACAAACAAATACATGCAATGTCTAGGGGTGGCCATGCAGTGACGCAAGCTTTTATTTTGAAAGGTGCATCTGGCTTAATGTGTGTGTGTGGCTCCGTAGCGTAATCAAACACGGCTTATTTAGGATTTTAATGATTACATCGAAGGCGCTATGACCATGCCTGTGTGTTCTTTACATCACCTGAGTTTTTCATGTGTAAGAGTTGTACATGTACATGGACTCTTACATGGAGTCAGACCATGTTAAGTTGTCACAACATCAAGCTGTGACTACAGCCAACATTCATGTGTAACATTCACCCTTGTTCATGAAGCACTCTGTGACGTGGCAAGATGGCGCTAGGGTGTTCTGCTGCTGGCCGTCTGTCGCTGTGCTCTGTGTTTTTCATGTAGATACTGCTTTACCTGTGCTGTCAAGAGGTGTTCTCGCTTCTCACATACGATCGGCAAACTCTGCTTGAGGTTGGATGCTTCTGCAATCAGCTTAAAACTGACCCCGAGACTAGCTCCGTTCCTTGAGGAAATACCGGCCTTCCTGAGGCACCCTCCTGTGTATCCCACCCGCAAGAAACGCCGAAGGAGACAGGGGAAATGCGGTGGCGTCCGGGTGAGGATCGAGGCTCTCCTTAAATCTGCTCGTGTACCTGGTCGTGATCTGCTTTTGCTGGATGATCCTGCTTTACACTCACTGGCGATCAGGGCCCGATGGATCCGACCGGTGTTCCCGGAGGTCGACAGCTACGACGGCGTCGGCTGTTTGGTGGACCCCGCTCAGCTGCTGCTGCCTCCTGCCAGCCGGCGGCCACGAACAGGTAGACGTGGTGTGGATCATCAGAATTTCCGCTCACAGAAGCTTGCTTCGCCCTCGACTGGCACTCTTAATTTAAATCTGGTGCTGCTGAATGTGACAAAACTTGAGGAGATGGAAAAAGGACAAACTTAAAATTTCGTGGGATCTCCTCCAAAACGATCTCACATCATACCAGCAGGCTGTTAAAGCTGCAAAGACAGAATATTTTTCCGCACTTGTGTCTGCAAATGCTCATAAGCCTCAGGTTCTTTTTAATGTGTTTGATCCTCTGGTGAATCCATGTGATGCTGTCTGTATTGAGCCGTCTCCTACCCTGTGCAAGGCTTTTAAGCAATTTTTTATTGATAAAATTTTAGCATTTGGACACCCGCTCTCTCAGTCTGCCCAGGACCCCTCAGCTCTTTCTCCCAGCTCCGCTGTCTTTGACAAATTTGAGCCTGTCTCACTATCTCACCTCACTGAGATTGTTAAAAATTTACGGCCTGCCACTTGCCAATCTGACAGCATTCCATCATGTCTTTAAAGAGGTCTTCTGCACAGCTGACACTTTTAGCTTACAATTTATAAATCTGTGTCTGAGCTCTGGATCTGTTCCATCCTCTTTTAAACATGCCACAGTGCAGCCTCTTTTAAAAAAGAAAGGCCTAGACCCCTCGGTTTTAACCAATTTTAGACCAATTTCCAAGCTCCCTTTTATCTCAAAGGTTTTAGAGAAAGCTGTTCTTACTCAAATCCAAGAATTTTTAAAAACAGCAAATGTCTGTGAACCGTTTCAATCTAGTTTTAGGCCTCTCCACAGCACTGAAACTGCTCTTTTAAAAGTTTTTAATGATCTCTTGCTCACCCGTGACTCTGGCAACTGTGCCATTTTAATTCTCCTCGACCTGACAGCGGCCTTTGACATGGTAGATGATAGGATTCTCTTGGCTCGCTTAGAGCACCGTGTTGGCATAAAAGGCACTGCCCTAAAGTGGTTTGAATCGTATCTAACAGACAGATCCTTTTCAGTTCAGATAGGGCAGTTTTCTTCTTCAGTGGCCCCTCTGACCTGCGGGGTGCCCCAGGGGTCGGTTCTGGGCCCGCTGTTGTTCTCTCTCTACATGCTACCCCTGGGGTCCATATTCAGGAAGCACAGCATCCCCTTCCATTGTTTTGCTGACGACGTGCAGGTGTATTTGCCGCTTAGAGTTTCTGCCAAAGATTCCCTCCAATCACTGCTAAACTGCATGAGTGATATTAAGAAATGGATGGACCTAAACTTTCTAAAATTAAACGAAAACAAAACTGAGGTTGTCTTGTTTGGTCGCCCCGACCTAGTCCAGGTCCTTGCCAGCTCCCTTGGCCCACTGGCGCCAAACATACAAACTCATACAAGGAATCTCAGGGTGATTATGGATGGTGCTTTTAAATTGGACAAGCAGGTGAGCTCAGTGGTCAAGTCTAGCTTCTTTCAACTAAGGCTTATTGCTAAGGTAAAGCCATACCTTAGTCAGAGTGACTTAGAGAAAGTCATCCACGCTTTTATAACCTCTCCCTTAAACTACTGTAACTCCCTGTATATTGGAATTGGACAGTCAGAGCTTCACCGTTTGCAGCTGGTCCAAAACGCAGCGGCTCGCCTTCTCACCGGGACAAAAAAGCACGAGCACATCACGTTAGTGCTTTCCTCACTTCACTGGCTACTGGTGAAGCACAGAATTGATTTTAAGATTCTTTTATTAGTTTTTAAGTGCTTGCATGGGCTGGCCCCAGATTATTTATCAGACCTCCTGGTATTGCATCGGCCCTCCAGAGCTCTTAGGTCTGCTAACCAAATGGCTCTGGAGGTCCCCCGATCCCTTTTAAAAACTAGGTGACCGGGCCTTCTCAGTCGTGGCTCCCACTCTGTGGAACACTCTGCCTCTAGCTGTGCGGTCGGCAAATGGCCTCACCACTTTTAAATCTCTACTTAAGACTTACTTGTTTACCTCGGCCTCTGCCTGAGTATTGGCAGCTTCTGGGGATTCTATGTTTCATGATTGTATCTTTGTTTTATTGTGTTTTACTGCAGTTCATTTCTTTTATGTATTTTATCAGTTTGAGTTTATTTTATGTATTTTAATGTTAAGCACTTTGGTGGGCGATGCTATGTGCTATATAAATAAAGCTGACATTGACATTGACATTGACATTGACGAGCCAACTGATGCAGGTTCGTTGCTGTGGCGTTCATGTGGAATGAGACGTTCACGGACTCTGGGAAATTGGAGACTTCATTATGTCGTCACCTAAATGATCTAGTTTAGATGCTTTTCAATGTTTTTTTATATATATTTTTTCTATACATATTTCTTTCTTTGGATCATTTGCTAGTCATAATAATAAACATTATATGAATGAAGGCCATGAACCTGCATCAGTTGGCTCTTGTCAATGTCAATGTCAATGTCAGCTTTATTTATATAGCACATTTATAAGAGTGTGGTCCTCCTCTGAGGTCGTAGCATTTTCTAGTTTTCTAGTTCATTGAATGGCCCACAAAACTTCCGGTTGATCGAAGGTAGCTCTCACTCCGACGGTCTTCACCCTCGACGCACGTCAGTAGAAGCACGATGACGCGAAGTGCGACATCACATTATAACATCTTTGCAGAGTCTAAAGTGAATTATTTATTATTTATTAAGGACACGAAGGACCTATAATAATAATAATAATAAAAATAATTTAAATGTAATTATATGCACTAATTCAAACATGGAGTCGGACACTTGATAATTGAAACAACAATCATTTTTATTGACATAACCAGCAAACTATTTTTATCCAATTATTATTATATTTTGTAATACTCAACAATCATTTTATTATTAACAGAAACTATATACAAATTATGTTTGTAATTATTATGTAGTTATTATGTTAATTAATTGGGGGAAAAAGAAGTGGGTTGGGGGAAAGTCCAACAGCAACGGAAAGGGTGGAGAGTATGAAGGATTTCATTCCACCCTTTGTAACTTCCCATTGCCAAAGAACATTTTTTTTTAAAAGAGTTTTTGGGAACTCTTCCAGTTCCTCGGGCAGGTCTTTAGTCCACACTGCCCGAGGAACAACAAACTGTGTTTTGGAGGCTTAATATTGCAATGTCTCCATTGTCTTTAGTGTGGAGTCCCTCCACCTCCACTGCTATGGGTTCCAAGGAATGCTGAAGAAAGGAAATATGAATATTAATTGCTTTGGAAAGCCACAAATGGCTTACTTCCTACAGTGAGTACACGCACCTTCACTTCAGTGAAGTGGGTGCTTTGGAGGAAGTAGCCGTAGTCCGGGCTGTACTTCCCCTTAAGTGGCTGATGGTGATGGGGACCCCAATTGACAGTGGGGTCATGACTGCCTCCCTCCAAAATAGGACAGTAACTTCCTGTGTGCCCTATAATGAAAGAGGTTGTTTAGTTCTGAACAGGTGATGAAGCAACTGATGAAGCTGGAGGAGCAGCAGAACATCTTCCAGAATCTCTAAGTCCAGTTGCCTGCTTTAACATCTTTACTGAAAATAACCTGGATCACTAAGAATGTTTATCAACATCAACACTTTACCAAAGTGAGAAATTAATTAAATATGTTAAAGTATCATCAGCTTCCTACCTCCCTCAGCTTTAGTCGCCTCATGGGCACACCTCCACCCTGCTGTCCTTTATACTCCCTCACAGGATGCAGCTAAATGTGACAGAGAAGGGTTAAACTTAAAATATATGATGATGCCAGATATGATGTGAAATCATATGGATGCAAAATCAATATTAAGGTAATGCTTCAGTGAGATTGGCAGGAGGCCATCATAAGAAACTTACAGCTGTGACATGTCCAGATGTGGTAATATACTCAAATTGCTCAGGGTGAGCAATTAAATCTGCTATAGTGACTTCTGGTGGGGGTGGTTCCGGTGTCTCCCTGCCCTCTTCCTCCAGATGGCCATCCACAATAACAGGAGGGCAGCAAAAGATGACTGTGTTTTTTCGGCACAGCAGGGTGTTGGGTGAGCTTGTGCTGATCACTAAATTTTTAATTACATAGCTTTTTCCAATTTTAATTTTGGAGGCCAAAGATGACGATTTGGCTCATACTTTTGATGACATAAATCCCTGATCTGTGCTCAGTGTCTTACCTGTCCCTGGCTAGCTGTCTCTGCCAGCTGGTGGAGTTTGCTGCTCAAACACATAACAAGCTCGTCCCTGAGGTTGGGCATAGGATGCAGCAAGGGGCAGCAGAAGGACGAGGAGGAGGGGATGGGTAGAGGAGGTCATGTAAGGCTGCCTCAAGAGTGGAGACCACCTCAGCCCACTCCATTCCCTGCACAGCAAGTTCAAACTCTGCCATGAGGTCCATTTTTGACTGATGTCCCAGAACTGGTCCTATTGCACAGTAATAGGACCTATCTTCAGCCTCCCTTAATAAGAGGCTGCGGGCATTTTAACTTAGCAAACAATTTTGCAGACTACGAATTTACACACAAACACCAATAAATATGTTATATGAATGGAATTTAAGTATGTTGTTTTTAGCTCTTACGAAGACCAAACTAGCTCAAAGTGTGTGTGTGTGTGTGTGAGTTCTCAGGTGCTCAGTGCTCAGGTTTCGAGGAATATTGTTTGAAAAATGCATTTGCTTCTTTATAATATATATATTGTTGATCATCTTTATATTGTTATATTATATATTGTTGTCTTCATATGTTATATTATAGTGTTTACATTGTTTATATATATCTTGTTTATAATATTGTTTATATATATATATATATATTAGGGGTGGGACGGTTCAGGAAAAAAATCCAGTTCAGGGCGCGTGTTCTGTTCGGTTGTGGACATGCGCATCAAGTAATGCAGGGAGGTGTTTTTACCACAGCATAGAGATGAGTGTTGGCAACTTGGCGTCTCTCTCACTACATTTGGCGCTTTCCAAACTTTTTTTAATCAAAAGCAACTAGTGACTCTCTCTGGTGACTTTTGAAAACTGGCGTGAAATCATTCTGCAGTCAGTCCTCGACAAGCAGCGGCCGTGAGCTCCTCCCCCGCCTCAACGCATTCACAGCTGGTCACTCTCACTGTAGCGTCAGCTGCAGCAGAGCAGAGACCCACAGCACTCTGCGTCCAACCATGCACAAAGCTGCCGCTAGTCCCATCAATGCTTACAGAGCGGGATGTAAATAGCATATCTCAATGGCAAAAATAAAAACACATGCATCAGTACTGTTGCATAGCTTAGTGTAGTCATAAGGCTGTTCCATACTCTGCGAGACAAAGAGCGGAGAACGCGCTCCACGGGTGGTAAGAGATAAAAAAAAGGTCTTTTCCGCACTGAGGTACCATACTCCGCGAGACGTGTATGTGCAGAACTCATACGGCCCGCCCACTGCAGCGCACGCCGTGTATACTACAGGGAATTTCTTGCCACCGGGATCACCACTTTTACTATTCTGCACACTGCGTTTTGCCTTTGCAAATCTGTCGCACAGGTAGCGCCACTTTTTGCGACACACACTCTCTTCTGTGCAGAGTATCGTTGCTATCTCCTTCCAGGAATTGTTGGCCATCAGCGTGTCTTTGTAGGTCCTCAACGATGTATTGTAGAGATGCTCGTATCTCCTCACTGCCTCAGCAAGCTGCCCCTCAAAACATCCATTGTTGAATTAATTAAATCTGTTGAATCAGTGCTGTTTACACACCTACCTATATACCTGGAGAGGCTCTTGCGCTTCTCCACTTTCATCTTGATGGTCGTGCCGGGAAGACAAGCAGGTGGTGGTAAAGGAAGCTGGCCATTCTTGAGAGCGGACCCAAAGTTGCTCTTATCAAAAACTCCTCCATCGCTCTCTTTGCCATAGGCACCCACGTCGACCATGGTAAATCTATGTCGCGCGTCACACACAGCCAACAAAACAATGGAGTGCTGACCTTTGTAATTAAAGTAGTCACTTCCTGCTCTTGGAGGTGCTTTGATTTTCACGTTTTCCATCTATAGCCCCAACACAATTTGGAAAATTCCACAGCCTCCAAAAGTCCACAGCTATGTCGGCCATCTGTGTCGGTGATGGAAAGGCCACAAACTCGTTCTGCAGGGCAAGCCAGATGGCCTTGGACACTTCGGAAACAGTATTACAAACTGTTGTCAGTCCCAATTTGTAGCTGGCGGCGACACTGACCTGTGAGCTCCCAGAAGCTAATATGTGCAGTGTGACTGCCAATCTCCTGGATAGAGATGGGCATGCTGTGTGTGGGTGCATGCTGGATGAACGGCGTGATCCGACGGACAAGGTCGTCAAAACGTCCGGCCGACATCCTGAAATAGCTAAAGTGCCTCTCGTCATCCATCTGCCGCATCTGTTGCACCAGGACTCTGTACTCTCCCTGCTCGACTCTCGTTGCATTGAGTGGCCGGACGTGCCACCTACGTTGCCTTTTTCTCGCAAACTCCGTGCATAGCAGCAACAACTCCTCTTCTTCTTCTTCCTCTTTATGCATGTTCGTCTCCTCGTCCATCTGCACTAACAAAGCTGCAAAATCCATAATGTCAGCTGCTGTACCTTCCTCTGTTCACAAACACTGGAGGTGGGCTGTGTGTGATGTTGTTCCTGTTTGGTGTCTGACGTGCGCTGCAGTGGGCGGGCCGTATGAGGAGTTCTGCACACACGCGTCTCGCGGAGTATGGTACCTCAGTGCGGAAAAGACCTTTTTTTTGTATCTCTTACCACCCGTGGAGTGCGTTCTCCGCTCTTTGTCTCGCGGAGTATGGAGCAGCCTTTACAGCTCACAGTGCAGGTCACATACTGGGTGATGACGTCCTCCTGCAGGTGTTACTGTGGAACAACTGCTCTGGATTGGGTCTGAATAGAACTTTGTTAGCTTTGTAAAGCTGTGTGGTAGTTAGAGAGGCCTGAAACTGAAAAGTGTCAACAACACTGGAGTGTCAACAACAAGGAGTTGGTGTCCAATGGAATACAGTTAAACACCAGGGCTCGTCCGGGATTTGTCTTGATAACTGCCTCTCATTTCCACCTGTTGTCTGTTCCATTTGCACAACAGCAGCTGAAACTGATTCACAATCAGTGTTGATCCTAACTGGACAGGCTGGTTTCACACAAGTGTGGCCACATCAACCTGTCTCTGGCAACAGATCATCACCCTCATCACCTCTCACCAACCTCCCTTCATCTGCTTGGAGCCGCAGCCAGTCGGTGCCAGATCGTTCATATGGTGGCATATTAGTCATTCATTTATTGCCACATGTTTTCAATGAATGTTACATGTATTGATTTAATTTCTGCATTGTGGGTCAAATAAAGGTTTCCTCCATTTTAATTCATATTGATGCAGTTCACGCTGTGTTTATGTCTCCTTGTAGCTGACAGCAGCAACAACAGGGCTCAGTCTGTTTAACCACTGGATGTAGTGAAGTTTGTAGTTATCCAGAGAAGGACTGTGTACTTTATGATTTGTATCTTAAGAGGAGATTTGCATATTAGGGATGAAATAAATACAGCGTGAAATATAAATAAATAAATTGCAAATGTCCCTTTCGGGGCTCCATAAATGTTAACCCTAAAAAAGGAACATCCAGTGTGGACTTGCATACACAGTGAACATAAACTGCTATAATAACAACTTTAAAAACAATCAGACTAATTCCACTGTGATCCTTAGTAGCATTATACGTAATAAGATTGTCAGTGAAGAACACAAATATAAACACACACACACTCTTCTCCCAGCTCTTATAAAGACATCGTCATGGAGGCAGAGTCCTACCGGAGCTCCAGAGAGACACAAACAGCAGCAGCGCTCTGTGACCCATGTCCACTCTGTGTGTCCTCCAAACAGTCTTCCTCAGGTCTTTATCAGGACAGCAGTCAGGTCCAGCCCTCTGGGGGGTTCTGCTCTCAAAGGTGATCTGGAATGACAGCTGACAGCAGAGAGAGGAAAGCTTTAAATGTACTGCTACAAGCTGATTGGCTGCATGAGTAGCGAGGCAGCGCCTGATTGGTGGAGGAGCTGACTAGAGAGAGTGTCAGTGCATCAGTCATGTGACTTATCAGCTCTGCTCTTTCTGCCTTTTCCTCTGAATCTTTTCATCTCATCAGTGTTCCGCCCTCATACGTCCTGCATCAACATGAAGCTGCTGTTTATTCATGCATTTCTAACACACAGCTGACAGGTCCGTCACTACCTGCAGTAAGGTATTGGATCTGGACTGGAAGCTGAGTGAGGAGAGAAGCATTCTGAAGGCTTCCAGTGACTGACGTGTGGATGTTGAATCTGTCTGAGTCCAGTGTTCAGCTCAGTCCAGCTGCTGCACACAGTGAGGAGCTGTGACTGCATCCAGCTCAGTCCTGCTGTGAACTGTGAGTCTGAACTTTGGGGTCGACCCTGCAGGATCCTGCAAAGGCCCAACAGCCTGTTGTACTGATGCACAGGAAGCCTTTCCACAGTTGAAGCAGGCAGTGTGTGTGTCTGAAGCAGTGTATTGTGTGTATGTGTGTGTGTCTGTATATGTTTGTGTGCATGTGTCTGTGTGTTAGTGTGTGTCAGTGTCTATATTGTGGCCCTGTGTTGGCCTCTCAGGGAGTGTTGTGTTGTTGCTGCTGTCTCTCCCCTGTGTGTGCAGGAGGTTGCTGGGTGGAGCTGATCCTGAGCTTATGCAGCTCTCCTGTGCTGACGAGCTGGAGACGGTTTAAGAGTTCCCAGTCTGCTTCACTCTCTCTCTCCCCGTCTGGCCTACTAGGAGGGCTGCTCTCTCTCCAGCCTGCTGCAGGCATGGCGGTGTATTTTGTTTGCACATTTCCTTGTTTGTCAATTGTTGGTATACAACTACTGTTCTTTCTTCAATAAAATGGTCAAACGGTTAAGGTTGTGTTTGTCCTCCCCAATTTGTCACACTTTCTGAGCCGGTGTGACAATATATGTGTGTGCATGTCTGTAAGAGTGTGTGTATGATTGTGTGTGTTGGTGTGTGTGTTGCATCTATGTGTGCACGTGTCTATATATGTGTGTGTGTGTGTGTGTGTGTGTGTGTGTGTAAGAATGTGTTATGTGTGTGTTTCTGTATGTGTGTTTGTGTGGTGTGTCTGTAAGAGCGTGTGTTTGTCTATATGTGTGTGTTATGTATGTGTGTGTGTGTGTGGTCAGCCTGTCCCTTCATCCTTCCTGTCAGCAGAGCAAAGCTGTATCAGTGTCTCATCCAGGTCTCAGCTCCTCAGGCTTTCTTCAGAAGAGCTGTCACTGTTGGAGTATCTGTTGCACAAGTGCTGCACATATCTGATCTAAGTTCTTTCTGAATCCTCACATCTAAAGTTACAGAGAACTTTTACAAACTCCCTTCTTGTTGGCTGCTACAAGCCGACAGCCTCCACACATCAGAGGCCTGCACACCATGAGCTTCCTGCACTTCCTGCTGTTGATGACAGCTCTCTCTCAGATTGGGAGATTAGACTGATGTGACTGTGACATCATGACGTCACTATTCAGAGCCTGCTGTTTAACATGGTGCTCACAGAGAGACAGAGACAGCAGCAGCACTCTGTGAGCCAGGTCCACTCTACTTGGAGGAAGTAAAACGCCTCATTTCATCAAGATGGAGACACTAAAGAACACAACCAGCAGCTGTGACACATCAGCTTTTCCTCTTAATCTACTCAGTTCATGGATGTTCTGACACACGTCCTGCCTCGTGCTTCAACAGGAAGACTCATCAAGTTGATAGCAGCTTCAAAATAAGTGTGTATAAGTATTAAAACGCTAAACTGTGACTTCAGTGAGTCTCCTTTATTTGAGCTGATTCATAAAATGATCATAAACACATGACAAATGAAATCCATTCAAACTGAAGTTCACCTCATCATATCCCAGTGGCAGACAGAACAGGCCCCCTGAGTGACAGCAAAGCAGGGAGCCCCCTGCTGGTGATCAGCTGCATGTACCAGAAGCAGACAGAGATTTCTGATATGATGTTAAAGGTGTCACAGAGGAGGATCCGACTGTCTGACCTCTGATTCTTTTCTTGACGTGAGCTGTTTTTCTCTTCCAGGCCTGCACACTTGCTCTGTGGAGGCCTGCCTCTCTCTCCTACTCACCTCCACCTGCTTTAAACACCCCATGACACACAGACACACACAACCTGTGGCTGCATCATTCCCAGCGAGGGGGCATGAGTGAGGTTGCTTCTAGGGAGGCTGAGGATCTCTTGATCTGCACCAAGCTGAAGTCGTTGTTTGTATAGATCAGGAGAAGGACTTTGTGAATGTCTGTTATCCAAGTCAGCTATTTGTCTTTCCAGCTCCATTTGTTGTAATTTAGAATCTCTTATCTTTTTAGCCACAAAAGATATTACCTGGCCTCTCAAGTATGCCTTAAGGGCTTCCCAAACCGTCAAAACAGAAACATCTGGTGTCATATTAATATCTAAATATAAGGAAATTTGATCTGAAAGAAAACACACAAATTCTTCATCCGATAATAAGAGAGAGTTAAACCTCCAGATTCGAGTGGGAGTCCTGGTGTCAGTGATATTCAATTTGAGTAGAAGAGGGGCATGATCAGAAACTACTATAGGTTGATATTCACATGAAAGAATATCTGAAGAAAAAATAGTCAATTCTACTGTACGTTTGATGAGCATGGGAGAAAAAAGAATATTTCCTGTGCTGTGGATGAAAAAAACGCCAGATGTCTGAGATACCATAGTTTGAAAGAAATGTCTCTAGACAAGAGGCAGATTTTGATAACCAGGCCTAACCGATGACCGATCCATCCCTGGGTCCAGACACAGATTCAAATCTCCCCCCATAATGAGCAGGTGTGAATTTAAACAAGGGATCAATTTAATGATGCGGGAGAAAAACTGTGGGTCATCAAAATTTGGAGCATATATATATATATTAGCTAAAATAACTTTGAGATTAAAGAGTTTGCCAGTCACAATAACATAACGGCCATTTGAGTCGGCTAGTGTTGTAGAAGGCGTGAAAGAAATAGGCGTGAAAGAAACATCCTTATGTATCAAATCATTGCAACACGCCGAGCTTTCCCTTGAAAGTTTGAGTGAAATAGCTGACCCACCCACCCACATTTAAGACGAGCATTATCCAAACTCCTGAGATGTGTTTCTTGGATAAAAGCAATTCCTGCACCCAAATGTTTCAGATGAGTAAGAGCCTATTTCCTCTTAACAGGATGGTTAAAACCATAAAAAAATAAGTCTGTCAAATATAAAGTTCTAGGACAGAAATAGTAAGCCCAAATTAAATCTGTCTTCAGCCCTGAAGGTCAGCAATGACGAGCCTCTGACCTGCCAGGAGCAGATCTTGTCAGGATCTTCAAGGGTGTTGATGAGATTGTCCCAATCAGTGTGTGGAACACTCATCTGTTGATAACAGTGAAGCCACTCATCTACCATGGCTGACCTGTACTCTCGCTGAAATAAAATACAAAGAAATGCTGCTGTGGCCATCACAAATATATTCAATTATGCAGGCACATGGACAGAGACAAAGGCATACATTGAAATATGCACATATACTGTAGAGAAACATTTTAAATATGCCACACTAAGGTACAACAAACTTACAGTAAAGGGTCCCAGGTATACTATGTATCCAGCAGATAGAAGCATATCACCTGCTACATTATTGGCCATGTTATCCACATGTTGGACTGTTTCCTCCCAACGCACTTTTTTATCTGCCAGACTACCTATAAGCTGCAGATCATCATGATGAAAAAATTAAATAATTGTATGACTTGTATAAAGTTATTGTGTAGAGTATTTAGAGTAGATATTTGTACCCTGACTGCTATTAGGTACCAGGATGAGATGCCAGGGAGGTCCTAAGGGCACGTGGAGGTCACACACACTACTGAGCCTCATTTTGACATTGACAATTTCCACTCAAGTTGGATCAGCCTGTGATGTGATTTTCCACTTTTATTTTGTGTATGGTTCCAAATCCAGACCTCCATAGATTAATAATTTCGATTTACATTGATCATTTTTATGTTATTTTGTTGTCAACATATTCTACTTGAATGAAGATTTTCACCTGGAATATTTCATTCATTAAGATCTAGGAGGTGTTATTTTAGTGTTCCCTTTATGTTTTTGAGCAGTACTAACCTTGTTAACATTTTACACATACATTACATTTAACTGGTTTAAACTGTAAACAGCGTACCACTATGTGTATACAGTATCTGTGTAGTTTCATTTTTTTCTGCTACTGTGTGTCATGTTCCTGAATCCTTATCAAATGTCATCGCTCTTTCTGACCTTGTCTGCTCGGTCGAGGCGCGCCTCACACAGTTGATACTTGCTGTCAAGCTCTTTCTTCTTAGCCAAACTGTCCTGGTACTTGGCCTGCAAATCAGCAATAGCCCCCTCCAAATCTGCCAGCTTTTTTCTGTCATCATCCAGAATGTGCTGGGTTTCTGCTAATTCCTTCTGAGCCTTCTGGAGTGCTTGCTGGATGAAAATTTACATTTTAATGATTAAATAAAGAATACTGAGGTACGGCTGGGTAAATGGGATGATGGCTCAAGTGTGTATTGTAGATTTTTTTACCTGTTTATGTTTCAGATGAATAAGAGCCTTTTTCCTCTTAACAGGATGGTTCAGACCCTTAACATTCCAGGTAACAGTATTTAAGGGGCTTACCATAATAACTGAATCAATAATAAAAATGAGAGAAACTCAGTGATCAACATGCAACATTATATTAAACCAATCAAATGATCCTGGCTGGAGGAATAGAAAAAAAATATACATACAAAGCTCGGCTCTTTAGCAGAAACAGTGAGATACAGAACCGCCCTCCCAAAGCCCAGGTGAAACTAGCTGCCAAAATATACAGCACACCTCCCTTATCTAACTGTAACACTTCCATATTGTTACCTACCTAAATACCCACTCCCTTCCCGCTGAACAAATACGGGTACAAAATAACCCACCACACAGGTAAACCACCACTGCGGAGTTACAGTGAAGATTTGGACGTAAACCTTCGCCATCACGTAATAAACGTTATTTAAAAAAAGAAAGAAAGAGACTAACGCGCTAAGCATAAACAGTCCAGATACTCCCTGAAGCTGTAGCGGTTACATGAGATTACGCTTGACGTTAAGAGAGAGTCTTTAAAGTCTTTAATAAACTTTCCTGCCTCTGCCACGGAGTTCAATGCCACCCGAGTACCATCAGGTTTGACAATACGGAGCCGCGCAGGAAACAGCAGTGAAGGCTTGAGTCCCATCTTGTACAAAGTAGCCATTATGGACCTGTATTCCCTTCTTTGAGTAACACTTCTGGGCTGTAGTCTTCATAGATCCTAAACGGGTTAGACTGGTTCTTCAGCTCGCCCCTTTACTTGCCTCCCGCACCACCACTTCCTTGTTTTGGTACCGATGAAAGCAAACGACGACAGGCCGAGCTCGGTCTCCTGGGCCGGGTTTGTGGGCAAGGCTACGGTGTGCACGGTCCAGTTCCGGTGCAGAAGGGAAAATGTCCTTTCCAAAAACCTCCTGTAATAGCTGGGAAAAAGGCCGTAGGTTGTGGACCTCAATCCCCTCAGGCAGACCAAAGAGACGGACATTCCTCCTATTCCTCCCCTCAAGCTGGGTTAGCTTAGACTTCAATTTGTCATTTTCTGCCTTTAGCCCCTCACAACAGTTTTCAACCTTTTCCAAACGTAGCTGGAACAGGTCGGCATTTTCTGTCAGCATCAGACACATCACAGTTTGATCAGTTTTCAGATCACACACAGCAACATCAGTAACACTGAGCAGACATTACACACTCCATCAAACACACACACACACTGCTCACTTATAACAGGGATAATAAGTAAAGTTCTTTACAATAAATTCACATTCACATGTTATTATCACTTCACACATGGCACAGTATATATGGCAGAGAGTTAAAGGTGGAATATGTAGTCAGAGTTAATACCAAATATTGACACTAGGTGGCAGCACTTCAGCCTCCATCCACTGCTGCACTACCAGCACCACTCTCAGTGCTTTTTGTTTCCATTGACTGTACAACATGATTCAATCCATGTTATTTATATGACAAACTATGTGTAGTGTTTCTATGTGTGTAGCTGACATGTTGCTCAGCTTCCATTGGACACATATACTAGATGGAAGCTGCAGCAGGATTGGCTGATGACTGATCACAGGTGTGAACAAATCGCTGTGCTCGGTAGTGTACGCTGGCAGCAATTCACCAATCAGCTGAACCTGTGTGTTACGTAGTATCCATCTGATTGGTTACTGCTAGTGTACGTAGTGTACGTATGACCTACGGTTCAGCTGATTGGTGCATTGCTGCCAGCGTACGTAGTTTGCGTACCACGTCCCTGTGTCTGGTACTCAACCCATACACAAGGCGCACCGTATTATAAGGCGCAGGGCCGACTTTTGAGAAAATTTTAGACTTTTAGGTGCGCCTTATAGTCGTGAAAATACGGTATATGTAGTAGTTTGGGTATGAACATTCTAAGTAAAACACACAGAGCATGCTAGATAATACACTGTAGTTACCTTATGGTAAAATGCCAATCTATGATCCTGGAGAAGATTGTGTACATAGTCTTCTCATCAAAGTCATTAATGGTGATCATGTTGAAGTGCCGCAGGAAGCGAGGTGTGACTGTGTTTCGCCCCCCACCTAGAACACAAGCAGGACAAAATCTAGAGAACAATTCTGAAAGCTGTATTTTACCATGTATGTCCGGTCCAGGTGAAGGTCATTTCATACTGTATTTTAACATTCAGTATTCTGAAGGGAAATTGGCTTTGCACATGTGGAATAAAGTCTCTGCTCTTTAAAGCATATTTAGGCATCAATTTAAGAAATGGAAATGAACCAAGAGAAAAAGAAACACAATTTAAAAAAATGTTTGCCAGTAATTTTTGTCAAGTGTGTGGGTTTGATCAGACAATAGCAGAGACGCACAACACTTAAAACACTGAAAAACTGTCAGCTCAGGCACCAGCAGCAAATACTGTTGCACTGCCACCAGCCGAGAGCGGCAGCCACCCCTTTCTGTTTCATCTGTCGCTGCCAGCAGCCTCAGTGGACACGGCTGCTTTCATGTTTACACTGGTAGCTGCAGTGGAGGCGGATGTAATAAACACGTTCTATTTGTAAGAACCTCAAGGCACCGAGGAGTTTCACATAATAGTAGGTAGAGGTTGGAGACACTAACTCCAGAGCACTTTAGCAGAAGGTAAGTAACAGGAAGAGAGTACTGTACTCATCCTCCAAACAGAGATCAAGAGCTTTGAAACAACATAATTGATGTAACAATAATATTTCCACTAAAGAACCTTGAGGTTTCCACAGCTGCTACTCACAGGTGGTCCCATAGCACACATGATCTGGATATCCACCAGGTTAATCATGGAGCAGTCCTTCATGTCATACCAGTTCCAGTGATCCAGCCACTGACGCAGCAGCTCCACCGGCGGCTGGGCACCATAAACCTCCATGGCTGGCATGTTCACATCATCCACAAATACAACCTGATAAGATGTAACATTATGTACTGATCAAAACAATGCACCTTTGTACTGTATTTCAACATGTATGCTTCACACACTGTTCAACTGCCAAAACAGAATGACTGCATGCTGTTCAAATATAAAGCATGAAGTGATGAAGGAGCTGTACCATTTTCTTCCCCAGTGGTGGGCCGAACACTCCTTTGCGGCGCTTATCTAGCTTGGACAGGATAATGTTTTGGGTCTGGGCGGCTGTAGTCTGGGCTGAGAAGTTGATAAATAATGGGCTGTATACATCCTTCTGCAGCTGATTCAACAGGAAGTCCTGGGCAAGAGATATTTGATATAAGCACTGTTTACAGTATTCAATCAACATGAACATCTATGCATTTACAATGAAATGGTCACACTGTATGAAAAAAACTATTCATATTCAAAAATACGCAGACAAGCAGGAGGCGGAGAACAAGAAGAGCTCCTCAGTGAGATGATCTCACCCCAGAGTCTCAAGTTCGAGCACATGGTTGAACTAATGAAGCAAAGGGAAGAAGGGGAGGATTAGTCCTTGATATAAAGAGTCAGAGCTCTGCTGAGAGATGCTCTGTATTCGTCTCACACCCGGTGTCTGTTGCTGTGCTTCGTCGGAATGATTTGTGTGGTCAGAGCATTCTCTCTATCCTGGGACATCATAGAGAGGAATGCTCACATGGACAGTGCTTTTTCAACAATTACTTCTGCTGACAAAGACATCTTCATAGTACAAAAAGCCATGTCGGTCCACAAATCTTATTCCTACTGAAATAAAGTACATATAAGCTAATTAATTGTACCTCTGAATGCTGTATCAACATTCAGGGTTAGAAAGCTAGTGAAGCTGACTGTGTGATAGAGAGACACATGTAACAGATGCCCTAGGGGCATTTGGTGTTAAATACTAGACATTAGTATACATTAATAAGAAAGTCTGATGCTGGGGGAACCTGCTGAAGGTGAGGGGTTCCAGGCCCATTTCTGGAAGATGATTTTCAGGGTGAATCTGAATCTGGTTATGGCAGGCCAGGCTGCCAAGTTTTATAACACAGCTATACTTCTAGCATAATTACGTATCTGACAGTTCCTGGGAAAGACTTTCTTAACATCAACATATCAAAACAAAACATTGGTGACTCACTGTAATGTAGACACTCTTGCCAGTGCCAGTGGGGCCAATGACAACAGTAGGCTTCTGGTGAGTGACGAGGAGCTCCATCAGTGCCATGTATCGCACGGTGTTCTCAGTGGGAACAATGATCTCATTAAACTGCATGTCCTTGGATATGGGGGGAGCAGCCTTTAGCTTATCTGTCCAAAGCTCCCACCTGCCTGGGCCCTGCCGAAGAAAATGGAAGATATATATTTGTGATGTAAAAGACTGGGATATCAAGTTTTGCTTTGGTCTAAACTTTAGTCAAGGACATTTGATGACATAGAGCATACACACTTATTTGTCTGTATTGTAGACATTAAGTAGAATATAGGTATGTGCACATTGACGTCTTAAATTCTGTGGTACCTTTTACTTTAATAAATATTAAATAAATACTGTACATTGGAATCTTCTTACCCCCAACAATCAATCACTGTGGGAAGAACTACTGCACTTTGTGTCTGTTGTCAGTTATACTACAGTATAACCACATGTAGTTTTTTTGTAGTTCATCAAGAAGTAACTCAACTTGTGCTCAGTTGCACAAGCAGCAAAAGCAGCAAAGACTTACCTCTTTAATAAAGCAATACTGGTGGACTGTTCCCTCAGTGGGCAGAGGAATCAGCTGTTTGGGTGGAGCCTCAACAGTGGCCAGAATGTTGTAGAGGGTCACGGTGTCCTGGCTTAAGGGGCCTTCCAGTATCTCTCTTACCAGCATGTCAAACTTGACCCGGCCCATGTCATCACAGCTGGCGCCCACTGACCACAACAGGCTGAACACGAAGATGCCCTTTGTAAAAGGAAAGGACAACTTTTATAATATTTCAGAGTAACAACTCTGCTGCATGGTATCTACCTTTAATAAGGTTGATCGACTTTCATGTGATCAAATCATCACATGAATTTAAGGGCATCATTTCATTCTTTTGTCAGAACCTACAGGGCCCATAAAACCCTTAGATCATAACACACCAAACAAATGGAGAGGATAGTTCTTGGAATGTACATTATTAGTCAGCAACAGAATAGGTAACAAGCCACACTGTAGCAAAAGTATATAACAAATCATGTTCACACGCACTTTAGGATTTTCAGCTGGAAATGTCAGGGCACAGAGAGACTTGGAAACAGTGATTTTAATGTACACCAACCATGTAAATGAAGGCGTGTACAGATTATTTCAAGAGACAAAGAATCCACAGAGAAGAGAAAAAAATGCAGCAGGGATACCGTAGGAATTGGAAATAAGGCTTATCAGCCTCATGATAGCTGCTGCTGTTAAAAACATTTTGATAATGAGAAACACAGGAGTGAGGGCTGAAAGGCATTGATCAGTGCAGGTTGCCACAGGGGGATAATAGCAGTGCCATAAAAGACAGGATTCAGAGGCACAAAATCAATTGGAAGCCATGCAGGGGGGCAGCAGCATCAGCTCATCTGCTGAAACCTCTTTTGTTATGTGTGGGCCTTTAAAGGTCGGGTAGGAGATTTCCTTCTGATGCACTTTTTGTTAAATTAGTGTAACTTCTCTTTACAATCCGATAACAACCGATTAGTTCGGCAGCTTTGCTTTAAAATGAACATCAGCCAATCCTCACCCCTGCGCGGAGGATTGGCTGGTTGTCACTCTCTTGCTGCTCTGCGTACATCAGAGAGGTACGTGCATGATGGCTGAAGTCACAGACTGGTTGGGAGGCGTGGCTTCGGGGTGAGCTCGAGAGAAAGGGGCGTGTGTTTACTTTCCAAATCTGGCTGACTCTCACTGAGTTTTCAAAATCTCCTACCCTACCTTAAAGGAAGCAGACCTGATGAAAAGTAACCCTAAAGTTGAAAATAAATGTGCTTTGTTTTAGTTTATTATATCTGTATATCTTGGGGGGGGGGGGATTAAATGACACCACACTTAGTATTACAACTGTCTAATTTCAATCTTTTTTACGATTCACATTCAATTTAATTTTTAGTTTCACAGCTATAACTCACTAAAACTGGTGTCAAGTGTCCTACTACTGTAGGTCTCCTCCACTTATCAGTGTGTGACAGGCAGAATTATCTCACCGTTTGACTTTTAGCTTGAATAGACTGTTACCTACTTGTCTGCTCCAACATTGAATTGCCTGCATCAAGTTTTGAAGTTGCATGATAAAATGCGTTCTTTGTGGTGATATCATGTCTATTCCCTTTTGTATTTGATGTGAATATCACACAGCTGTTCCTTTAAATTCAAACCTTTGAGCCGACATTTTCTACTCTGTCTGTTAAATCAGGCCTCGTAGGCATCACAGTTACAGAAGTGAGGACAGTGACCAAATTGTTTAACAAGCGATACGCTTAACCCTTTCACAATCTGATCTTGTTAACAGTAATCGTGCACAAACCTCCAACCAGGAGCAGATGTCTTGCTCTTTCATATTCTTCAGCTTTGCTTCATGGTGAAACTCATCCATCATGCAGTCCATCAGGTTCATCAGGGACCTTACTAGATTGGTGTCAGAGGTTGGAGACAGTTCCTGAAATCAATCAAAAAGAGACAACTCAGATCAAGGTAAGCTGTATGTGTGTGTAACTGAAGGGTAAAACTAAAACCAGAGAGGTCTAACATTAGATATGAACCCATCAAGATTCAAAATACTTATTTAGGTACATTATTAAATAGCAACCAGCTGTAAAATCTGAACTGGGTTAGGAAGGTTCAATCAGCTCAGCACCTTGGCGGCTTTTCGTATGAACTCCAGGCATGGTGGCAGGATGCGGTCAAAGAGGGCGATGATGAGGTCTTTGTGAGTGGCATTGACTGTAGTTGGCAGAGTATTGAGCCAGGACAGCATTAGAGGCCGCCAGCCAAGCATATGGGGCTCCATGTAGATCATACCGCAGCGAGACACCTGCAACAAAGCACATATATCACAACTGAGAACATACAACTTGTACCCTGTATGAGCAAAGGAATATTCACATTATTAAAAACTATTGGATGAACTGCTAGGACCTAGAGGCGGACATGCAGAGTATATTGTAATGATTATCTGCAGCCGCTATTGCAATCCTGTAGTACGATTAGCTTCAAGAAGAAGTACAGGCAAACTATGAGCAGAGATAAGTAAGAGAGACACAGAAAGTTGAAACAGAGAAAAGAATTTAGGAAAGTACAAAATAATATAAATCAATCTTTATCAGAGATAAAGATAGAGATCAACAAGCACTATGCACAAAGGGAGAAGGGTTCATTGTGATCACAACAATTTCAATGCCTCTGCATTCGGCATGATGAAAGCGACAGATGCCAGGCTATAAAGAATCAAAAATAGAAGTGTCTGTATTAAGAAAGTACAGCGAGGGATGTGCAAAGGTGTTCTCCTAAGGCAGCTAGGTACTGCAAGCAAAACGCTTTATTCCTGCCTCACAACAAAGAGCCATAGGGAAGGAAAAGACACGAATGGAAAGGTCTTTTGTTTTGGCAACTGACAATTCATTAGACAGCTTAGCCACTTGTGCCAGTTGATTAGGAAGAATACCAACACTGTTAAATAAAAGTGCCTCTCACCGTGGCTGGTGATGCCACCTCCAGGTCCATCGGCTCAAAGATGAGGCTCATTTGGGGTGACATCTGAATGATCTCGCCGCTCATCAGACACAGCTTCTTGTTGTCATCAAGCACCGTGTTCATGTTCTCGATCCACACAGCGTCCACTGGGCCATCAAAGATGAGCCATTTTCTGTCAGGACTCTAAGAGACAAGAAACATGGCAGCACATAGCTTGAAGCAGCAACTGCAAAACAACTGACAAAAACCCTGATTTATTAATACTGATCACACCATGGGAAGCTAAATTCTGAGTGATTATACAGCTGATAGGTTCATAAGAAGTGCTCAAAGGTAAACATGGTCTCCACCTCTGAGAGGATTTCCAGCAGCTCCTCATTTGAGAGGAAGAAGAACCGTGGGAAATAGAGACGTTTCATCTCCAGGTAGTTGTTAAGACCTTTGAGGATCATTTCCAGCAACTCGTTTGACTTTTTTAGCCTTTCCCGCATGTTGTCAATGGCTATTACTGCCAATACCTGCTTGTCCTATACAGACAGAAGAGAACATTGCTTTGAAGCACTGATCACAGAACATCAAAATACAGAGTAGATTTTTTAGTAGATACTTTATGTTCCACACAGTACAATAATCTAAACCTATCCGATTGAGATGACACCTCATCTGTTCACTACTTCAATATCCTCTGAACTGACAGGTAATCATCATGAATATGTTAGCAGGTATGAAATGAAGACAGGTCACATTTATTTGGAGTAACAAAGAAATGAAAAGAACAAACTACACAGTGATTGTGGAGTGAAACATCTTTTGGATCAAGTCACAATGCCAAAAACAATGTAGTGTGTCATCCAATGGTCTTATAAGATCGCTAAAAATCGCACAGTGTAGAGAGGCCATAACAGTCACCTGTGTCTCCAACTTAGACTACTTTTAAAAAATAAGAGCTTCATCTTTTTCAATTCTTAAATTCAGATTGCTGATTCTCCTTCACATCAGCGTTCAGAGCAATGCTTCAGCTGCAGCTATCAAACTTGCATTTTCTTCAGGAAATGCTTTTCTAGTTTCTATTTGATGGTGCAGTCAGGCTGGGCTTCCTGGAGGACACTGCCTGAAATTGACGTGTCTCATTTCAGCCAATTACCCTTTGGAAACTCTTTGACGATGCTGGTGCTACACTCACTGTCTATTCTCGTTCTGTTGTTTTTGCCTTGCTCCCTATCCTTTCCAGCTGATTCACTCTTCTATCTGTCCTTCTTCCTTATTCTGCTTTTTGCATGTACTGTGTCTGCCTGAGACCGTCCTGTATTTCACACTCACCCACTGCTATGTTTATGTGTGTATCAGCCCACCTGGCCATGTTGATGCAGCCGCATGCTTCAGAGCTGTGCACTGAACTTGATATGATTATAGTAGACGACCCTATATACTGTGGAGCATTCTGCTTGATAAATCATGTCAGGCCTTTTTTTGGCTTAACATTGTACACATGGTCTATATACTTGTGGTCCTGTAATATTGATATTCTAATTATTAAATTCCCCGCTGGAGAATCAAAGTACTGAAGAAGCTCATGTCCTTTCACAGAGAGTTCACTAAATGGATGTGCTCTGTTACTCAACTCTAAATGAAGTGAAAAATGAACGAACTTACCAGAGAAACTTGTTTCATGGTTTCTCTCCATGTTTTATCAACAGCTGCAAAGCGACGTCCCTCCTCAGCCATCTGTTTCATGATGTCTGGGGAGCTGAATATTGGCTCCAGGTAAAGCCAGGTGGACTGCACCTTTAGCCATTCATCCAGGATTTTACCCTCCCATTCCCTAGAGTGTAGAGAAATATGATGATCAATTCTGTGTGCTTATATTATGTTACAGCTTAATTTCAACTAGTTTACAGCCTAG
Organism: Parambassis ranga; assembly: GCF_900634625.1. Taxonomy (NCBI): domain Eukaryota; kingdom Metazoa; phylum Chordata; class Actinopteri; family Ambassidae; genus Parambassis; species Parambassis ranga. The sequence continues at coordinate 3,271,375 of NW_021144778.1, forward strand.
AGTTACAAACAGGAGCAAGTGGTTGGGATTGGTCATTGTAAAGGATATTGACTATACCCTCACTGTGGTAACAACCTCTCTACCCCACAAAGCTCTATAATTGCATCATAAAGTTTTCATGCAACATTACATTCATTATAATCAAAGTCTTCTTCCTCTGGCATTTGATCTATTTTATCATGATACAGTACAAAAGCTACAGGGAATCCATGATGAAACTATGCCTGCCAATCAATGCTCCAACAATCTCACCAATGATTTTCATTTGGCTAACTCAGTGTAGTAATGAGTTTCTTGACTACACTTATGAAACTGACTCAGTATTTAAGCAGAGCAGAGGTATCCGGTACATGAGAACTATGTAAGCTGTTTCTTAATTCTACACATCTACACTCACTCACCTCTCACTTCTCTGCTGAGGACAACTGGCAATCAATATAATTTACAAATAATTTAGATTTATGCAATTAGCACATTGACATCTTTTTACCTTTCATCCGATTATGAAAAGGTTCAAGCACCTCTGAGGTCTGCTAGCTTTGTTGTGGGTGTTGTAATTTACATACTCAGATTATTACAGAAACAGGTTAACGCTGATTGGTCTGAACCACTGTTTCAGCCATGGGTGCATAGCTTATGGCTTGAAACGATGGATTCTCACGTAATAAAATCTGTCACCCAAGATAAATATGTGTGTACTTGATAGCCAATGGACTGCTATTCAACACAGTCAATCTAAAGCAACTGCTCCGCTCTCTTACTGTATATCCTCCTCAAAGGGCTTAATGAATGGTGAACCCCTCATGGTTTGTGTCTTAACAATGTGATCATCCAGAAGCATCTGGACCTCATCCACAGATGACAGGATGGAGGTGCCCGTCTCTCTGTAGGCCAAGAGGCTGAACTCCATGCCGTTCCACTCTGTGGCCATTTTCTCCATGGCCTTCTCCAGGGAGTACTCCTTGCTGGCTGCCTCACTGATGCTGTTGAAGCTGTCCAGGTGCTGTTCCAGGCGCATGGACAGGAAGTAAGACACACAGGCCTGGTCTTCAGATGGCTGCAGGGAGATGCCAGCCAAGTCTGACATGGCATTCCAATGGCGTTCACGCAGGCCTGGGTTGCAGAGTACCTATGCAATGATACAAAAGACTTGTAGTTTAAGCAATTCTGACTTCTGTTAGTAATAAATGTTGTTCATTTTCTGACCTGCACCATAGGAATGTGCTCCTTGAAATCATCCACCTTAGCCTTTATGGTGGTCACTATGTTCATCACAAGGGGCATGTCACTGAAGCCCTTTTCCAGCTTATATAGAGTGCGCCCATAGTTGCCAACATCAGCTTCTACCTACATGGGTTACCTACCACAACAAAACAATGATTATGAACTTATGAACTTACTCTTAACATTACTGCAATATTATTATATATTATCCTTGTCTTCTTACCCACTCAGGGTACAATTTGGTTTCCACACGAGGTACCATGCTGACAGACCTCAGCATGAGCTCATAGACATTAAGGAAGGCCTCCTCGTATATTTTGAAGTCAGGTTTAAACTTGACCTCCCTGTCCTCAAGGACCAAAAGGAGAACAAAGCCTGGGTGCTCACTTGCATGGACTTAGCGCTAAGATGGTGGAGAGCAAAACAAAACAAAAACAAGTGCAGCACAGGACTTTATTAAATGATCTTTTCAGCTCAGCTCATTGCATTGCTAAACTGTTATAATATTGAAGCTTACCGGATCTTGGGAAATCAGACATGTGTAGTCCTGCATTGAGTCTATTGCAAGGCTCTGCAGTTGGGAAGTCATAAGAGTTGCTGCACAGTTGAAGAAAGATAGTAGGTCCGCCGGATTGCTTTGGGAAGGCACTAGTTTGTGCCTTGAACCTCGGAAGTAAATGTTTTGTACATCGAGAAGCCAGCTGGAAATAAAACCACATTTCAGAGCATATTAGCTAACAGATGTCAGAACACACCCATAAACTGACCATTGCTCTCTCCTCTTTAACATGAAGCAGAGCTATCTCAGCTCTGTGTTATTGCTGAAAAAACTGTTAGGGTTTGAGTTCAGTTTGACGGGCAGGCAACAAAAGGCTAAGATACCACCAAATGAACAAAAGGCAAGGAGTAGAGCTGGACAGGTGGTAAAGAGCTTAACTGAAGAAAGATAGTTTGCAATGTCTGAAAACAGACGTGTTGTATTAGTGTCTCCTGACCTTCTTTCAAAACAAGTCCTTGGTGCTGCTAAGAACTCAATGCGTTGTTTGCCTTTTGCAAAGGTTTATTAGACAAAAGGCAAGCTGAAACAAATCCCCAAAAATCCAAAAGGCAAAAACTGAACTAACACTAACCAACCAACCATGAACAGAGAAAGTGACACTGTAATGCAGGATCAAACAGCAGCACAACGCACGACAAACTGACAACGAGGAGACAAGACACAGGCGAAAACAGTCAGTGCAAGGCAACAAGGAAAGAAACACAAGGGGACGTAAAACACACACAGACACAAAAGGAAAACCAGCATTCAAAATCAAACAGGAAGCAGAGGGCACAGGAGGAATAAAGCCATGACTAATTAAAAATCAAAAACAGAAACAGTCCTTTTTAAATAAACTCAAACAAAGGAAGCAGACAAAATAAAACAGTGATCATGACAAGAACATTAAGTCCCAATTCCCATAATGCAGCAGCTTTTAATGCAAGTGACCGTTTTTAAAAGATAGAAACGTTTCAAACCTAAACCAACGCACTAGGTCAACAGCATGAAATGTTAACATAAGTCATGCTGCATATATGTCTGTCTTTAATCACATGTGGAGGAGAACAGTTCAGTTTGTTCCTGTTTTATTATCCTGAGATTCAATTTAAGAAGCTATTTTTAAATAGCAACCATTTCCAAATTCATACAATATCTCATATAAACACATAGCTATTAACTTTGAGACCGAGGCAAGCTCTGCTGCTGTGATGTCATGATGTCAACTTACTTTTTCAGGAGGACACCTCTAGCATGGTCAACCTGCCGGTTGACTATCTGCTGAAACACAGAGAGCTCAATGGACTCCTCTCTGCAGCGGAACTCCTCTGCATCTACCAGACGGAGAGTTCTGCAAGTAGGAAGCAGAGGGTCAAAATCAATGGGGATATATAGGTCTACACCACAGTAATGTTAAAAATGTGAGAATAGCACAGGAGTATCACAATGCACTGAGTAACTGTGAATACAGCTTATAATCAAGATAAGATAAGATCAAACTCCTACATTTATAAGAACCAAATCACATAAAATGAAGTAAATAAAAATGTGTTAGAGCATACTCACTTGTAAGAGACATCCCAAATGTGCATCACCTGCAACATGGTAGGGTTGATAGAATACAGCTTGTTATGCATCCTCTTTCGTGCACGGACAAACCATTGGTTCCATGGTTTTGGCAGTATTTCCACCCTAAAATGAAAGCATAACAAAGCTAATGCACAACAGTCAATTAATGATTCGAACGTTTTCCCATTGCAGCTTATTACGAGTTTGCTTGTACCAAGACAACAAGTTATCCATGTATGGCTCAGTCATTAGAGGCATTGGAAGCAGTGTTTACTATGTATGTGTCCTCTGATCACATCCCCCTGACTTACTCAAGTCTGTGAGGGGGCAGATCTTTTGCTTCCTCCTCGTCACTTTCCTTTAAACCTTCAAAAGAATCCTTCACTGCAATCATAAACACAGGAAGCACAAACTGATTCATGTAGGATGCATGTTTGCATCTATTTAAGACTCGTGCTTTTGAGGGTAAGTGAATAAATACAGATTATTGTCTTGATGCTGGTCAAATAGTCATCCTTAATCTCATCCACCAGCAGCTCCATTGTTGTCCTGAAGCTCTGCAGGTGGCAGGGAATCCTTCCCCTAATGGTTTCCAGCCATGTGTCCTGCAGGGGAGCCACATTTACGAGGTCCATCCCTCTTTGGATGTAGAAGTTCAGCCTCTGTCGGAATAGCATTTTGCATCATTGTTAGTGGCAGTATACATTTTATAAGACTGACCTCCTTTGCACACTGTGCCTGCTCTACACAGGCACATCGTCTTGTTTAGCACTCAATTTAAACCCAGGTCATTACTACAAAACTAATGTACACCAGAGTTACTTTGTTGAATGTAAAAAGGTGAAGACATCTGTACACAACTGCAACCACTGAGACCAACACAACACAACAGTCAATAGGCTGCTATATCGGTGCTTAATCTCCATTAATTATGGGCAAAGGCACAGAGGGCTTATGATATAGATACACAGGAACTGATCAGCCTGATGGCCTAAGATATATAGGCTCCTGCATATAGAAACTCTTTCAGCATCGACTTGGTGATCATGTGTTTTTACCATGTTATCTGTGTCGTCTTCCTCCTTCTGCTGGCTGAAATGATAGAAGAACAGAAAAGGTGCAATGACTGTCAGTGTGAAATGAAAATAATTAGTAACTCTATCCTCAGTCGGACATGAAATGAACCCTCGACAGACTCTGAACCGGTTACTTGCCGGATTGTCCTCAGCTGTTCTTGGATATCCATATGCCTTTTATGAAGCTGTGCCTGAGGCTTTCTGTACATGCTGGAACCCCCACGGATCCATGCCGCCCTTCTTCTCTGGGCTTTCTCAAAACTTCTACTGGGTCCACTGTCTTCCATCAACACATCTTCTGGAGGACATGATGGCAAACAGATGCACCATCACACTCACAGCAGTATCAAATGATATGAATTGATTATCAGTCAAAATGTGAATAACATGTGTGAGTACTACACCCACGTGTGGAAGCTGCTTCAGCTCCCCGTGGTTCTTTTCCCCGTGGAAGTTGTACTCCACCGCTCTGGTTTACAGGGGCTGGCTGTCCTGTCATACTCACTGCAAAACAACATGTGTGTTTATTATGTAACTTTAATGTTTATTCTTTCAAAACAAATTCCAATGAAAGCAAATGGATAAAACTGTCAGCTGACAGCCTATTATTAGCCTATTATTATTATTATTATTATTAGATAGCCTAGTATTTTTTATATGAAGACAAAATCCACTTCTGTTTTGGCTCAGCTCGCCGTTTATTGACAGTATGGAGGGGCGGGAACAACCTAGCATGGCACAGGCGAATCATCAGTAGACTGGAAGACAGGGAAGGCACGATTCACACTGTCCCTGTGGACGCACTCAAACGGCGGCTGAGACACAGGGCCAGGGTTTCAGTTAGGGTGCACACAGATAACATGATTATTACTAGCTGCATTAAATACATTTCCCAATTCAATATCAATGTAACATCCATCAATGTACATCAATAAATATAATGTCAAAATAGACCACATACAACATTAATCAATATACATTAACAAACTGTCAGTGTGCATCAGTGTATATTGATATAATGTACATGTTCTGTAATATTGAACCATATTATTTTACACCAGGCATTCCTGTTCCAAAGACCAAACATCCGAGCACACACAGCGACTACAGACCAGTTGCTCTGACTCCACATGTGATGAAGTCTCTGGAGAGGCTGGTCCTGAAACACCCGGTGCTGTTGTGGAACCATCGCTGGACCCCCTGCAGTTTGCTTACCCGCCTGGTATTGGAGTGGAGGACGCCATCATCTACCTGCTGCACAGAGCACACACCTACTTGGAGTTTAGTGTCCTTGCTTCTGAAGAGTGCAGACGCTTTTCTGCTTGCTCCTGCTCTTGCCTGCCTTTACTTTTTACCTTTTTATCTTTCACTCTTCTTACCCACAAAGATTTTACAGTTCAATCTTATACCCATGATACGTTTTGTATCACTGGATGTTTGGATTTTAACTTTTTAAACAAATCAACGGACCTGCTGCAGCTCACTTTGTGTACTCATCAGCCTAGTGAAGAAATGTCTGGAGCAGACACCACAACAAGCTTACGCTGCCAAAACTGCTGGAATTATCTTTAGGAAATCACCGAGCTTAAAGCAAAGATTTTTGCCCTGGAAATGGAAAAAGGACTCCATGAGACTCTCCCGATCACACCCGGTGGTAAGAAGACTAAATCTGCATCAACAAAATGCAGTGTTAACTATGATTCTGCTGCTGATATGCTAAACCTGGATGACACTGTGTCCTTTCCAAAACTTATGAAAGCTGGTCCTAAACAGACTGATGCCACCTGGCATACACTTGGCGCCAAACCAAAAAGACACAGAATGAGAAAAATGAATGATAATATCAGTGGGACATACGCTGCATCACCAGGCATACAGCTCAGAAACAAATATCAACCATTGTCTGAGCTGGCTGTAAACGAGCCAGTATACAATGCAGTCAATAAGAAATGGGACATAAAGAATAAAACAGAGAGGGAGACGAAGACAAAACATCGGGCACACAGAGGCAGAGAATCTGTGTCAGAAGTGAAGGACAAAGATATCCTGCTGCTTGGAGACGGCGCTATCACTGACGTCAAGAATGAAAGAATGCTCACATGCAGCTATCCAAGTGCCACGGTCACTGATATAACAGGACTTCTCCCTCAGGTCATGTCAAACCACCCAGGAGTCAAACAGATCATTCTGCATGTGGGTGCAGTTGACACCAACAGGGGCGAATCAGAACTGCTGAAAAAAGATTTCTCTAAACTTTTAGAGATACTCAACAAACTGGAAATCCAATCATTTATCTTAGCAAAAAATCCGTCAGGCAGCTGCAGCTGGTCCAAAATGCTGCTGCTAGAGTTCTGAGTAACACCAGGAAAATGGACCACATCACACCGGTCCTCAAATCACTGCACTGGCTTCCTGTGAGTCAAAGGATACATTTCAAAACTTTACTCCTGGTCTACAAAGCACTGAATGGTCTTGGACCAAAATACATCCTGGACTTATTGGTTCCCTATGAACCATCCAGACGCTTGAGATCATCAGGGACAGGCCTACTGTGTGTACCCAGGGTCAGAACCAGACAGAGTGAAGCAGGATTCAGTTATTCTGCCCCTCACCTGTGGAACAGCCTTCCTGAACACCTGAGGTCTGCTCAGACAGTCACTTCATTTAAGTCAGGCCTGAAAACTCATTTGTTTACTGCAGCGTTCTCCTAATCTCTTGACTGCACTCTTCTCATTTAATCATCCTGATTTTATTTGATGTTTTTTATGATTTTATGTTTTTTATGATTTTAATTTCCTTCTTAATTTAATGTTTTAATATGTTTTTATTCTGTGATTGCATCTTATGTAAAGCACTCTGAATTGCCTTGTGTATGAATGGTGCTATATAAATAAAGCTTGCCTTGCCTTGCCTTGGAGGAGGCAGCACTGTTAGAATCATGGTCTTTGGCACGGTGCCAAAAACCAAGACGAAATGTACTGACACTTTCGTCAACGAATAAAAACGAGATGAAATTATTGATGGAGACGAGATCCAATCAGAGCAAATATTGTTTGTGGAAGGGAGGGACGAATCAGGAGACGGCGGCAGAGAGCCAATCAGAAGTGATCTCTCTGCGTAAGGACGTTGCCCCGCGATGCTGGAAGAAGGCGTCCTCATGCATGGTAACACAACACAGGAGAAGAACAGACACACGGACACGTTTGATGTCAAGACAAACAAGACGGTTCAAACCGTGTGGAGCGACTATCAGCGGTAAAAACACAACAAACCTGAAGCGACGTTTGCAGACGAGTCATCTTAACTTCCGTTCAAAGATACACGTGACAAAATCTATAAATGAAGACAGCGCTGCTGATGGTTTTACAGCATGCGACCTGTTTCTAAGTTGTCACTGAAGTGTTTTGCTGTAGTTATGGAGTATTCATGAAGAAGGTCATGACTGAACAGTGTATTCAGGGAGAGCAGCTCACTGTTCACTGGGTCTTTGTGAAAAGATCATAGCAATTAAATAAAGAGGTGTTTGTTTCAAATAACACAAGTTAAAGCTGTGCCTGTTTTTATTGCACTTCAAACCTTAAATATTTCATGAAAAAATATATATCATAGAATTTTAGTCGACTAAATCCACGGCAGATTTAGTCGACTAAAATTCTTTGATATTTAGTCGACTAAAACTAGACTAAAAGAGCAAAAATTCAGTTACTATAGCAACAACCAACGCTCCACGCTTCACCTAATGCATCCTGGATGACCCCTGTAGTGAGAGTATCACTGGTGTCAGGATGGAAACAGTCCAAAGCTGATCAAGGAAACAGGCTGGGTTCTAGAGGGTTGCAGGTGTTTGTTCATCAACAGATGATCTCTGAACTCTGTCAAGTGTGCGGTTCACATGACACAAGTTCAGCTAATGTAACAACATGACTCTCTTACCTCTAAAGGTCAGAGGAGGATCTGACTGTCTGACATGTGACTCTCTTCTGGACCTGTGCTGACATTCAGTAGATGTTGTGTGTGCATGGAGGAGCTCAGCTGTGCACTGTCATGCTGTGTGTGTCCAGAAGGAGGGAGGAGGACACTTGATGCTGTTTGATGGAAAACAAAGCAGAGAGCAGGAGGAGGTCAGAGTCCACACAGCAGCAGCTACATGCAGATGTGCTGACAGTGCAGCTTGATGAGGGCCGTGGAAACAGGCGTCTGATTGGAGGATTGTCTGCAGGTGAGGCAGGAAGCAGACAGAGCCTCTGTGGCTCCTTTTTAGGAACCATATGACATCATCATTTAGATGCATCCTCTGATTCTGCTGTCAGCATCACATCACAGTTTGATCAGTTTTCAGATCACACACAGCAGCATCAGTAACACTGAGCAGACATTACACACACACAGTCACTTATAACAGGGATGATAAGTAAAGTTCTTTACAGTAAATTCACATTTTATTATCACTTCACACATGGCACAGTATATGTGGCAGAGAGTTAATGTCCACACAGCTCCCCATACTGACAGAAACACAGAGTTGTTGACATGTTTGCAGATGTATTAAAAAGACAAAGTGAAATATGACATGGTCCTAAGTATCAGAGCCTTTGCTGTGACTCTCATATATTGAACTCAGGTGCGTCCATTTCTTCTGATCGTCCTTCAGATGGTTCTAACCTTCATCTGAGTCCAGCTGTCTTTGATGATACTGATTGGACTTGATGAGGACAGACACACACCTGTCTGTATAAGACCTTACAGCTCATCCTGTGTGCCACTCCCACTGTGTGCTTATCTTTCTCCAGCAGCTTTAAGTTTCCGCCCTGGCCCCCGGGATGCACTTAACTATAGCCGCTGGTGTCGGCTTCTCGTACCGTTGTTTGATCATCACCATGGAGCCGTTCTCCACTGTGGGAGTACACATTCTGCTACACTTGTTCATGTGGTGAAAGCCCCCCAGTCTTTCTCTATAGTGGCTGATCTGTGGGAAAGCCAGACCCCACATCCAGCCTGCCTTCTAGAAAGGCTCTAAAGAAGATGGTGGATGACAAATATGAGAAGGAGGCCGAGGCTCAACTGCAGAGGGTGGAGGGAGGGAGTCTGACTTCAGACATGTGGACCTCCATTAATATGGATGCACATCTTCAGTCACTTGCCGTCTTGTCCTCAACAATGCAAAGCTAACAGATAGCAACTGGCTAACGACTATGAGACTGCTGGAGGGGACTGGTTGACAGCCCTGTGTTCTTGCTGTGAGTATGTGCAAACCTCTGTCCTTACAAGTCCAGACGCCTTGCTTCAGTGGTCTCTATGAACATGAGCTGGATGACATGTAAACATACAGTGTGCTCTTTGTAATCTGTAGGCAGGCGAGAATTCTACCACTGAACCACCAATGCTGTGAGAAGCTGACACCTAGTGGTGCCATCGCAGGTTGCAGCCTCCTCATTCCAAAATCAATCCCTCCTCCACATAAAGTCAAAAGTTATAAATTCGCCTCATTACATGAGCGGTTGTGTGTAATGACGCGGCTCACCAGCAGAGGGCGTGTGACGGAGCAACAAGCAGAAACTACAGGGGAGAAGAGACACAAGCATCCACAGATCAGAACAGACACACTCAGCTCTTCTCTCTGAGACCATGATGATACCGTCACATATCATCACTGCACATGTTTTTGGCTGCACGTCTGGAAATGAGAGGAGACAGAACATTATCATACATGTTGCATAAGTAAAGTCACATGACATGCACCACTGTAAACAAAGGAAACCACATATTCTCAGACTCTTAGAACACAGAGCTGAAGGATGAATGTAAGACAGCAGTTTGTTGCTCTCTGACTTTTCTGCCAACAACAGTGAACATGGTCTGGACCAGGGTCCCTTTAGCCACCAGGCTCTCGATGGCCTCCACATCGTATCCTCCGGCAGCCAGAGCCTTCTGGAGGGCGGCTGCAGACACGCCGCTCCGCTCCTTGGAAGCGGCCACAGCTTTCACGATGAGCTCGCTGACGCTGGGGCCGGACTTGTTCGGCTTGGAGACCTTCTTCTTCTGCGCTTCGGCCGGAGCGGCGGCTGGAGCTGGAGCTTCTTCTGCCATGTTCAGTTCGTAGCTGCAACACAAGCACAGTCAGAGTGTAGTTATGATCAGCTGAGAGCGGGAGGCGGTCCTTGAACACACCATGAGAACCGCGGAGACTCAATCCAAGGCAGCTCCTCTGCAGGCTGAATGTTCCGCTCGTGTTTTCTGTGTGTGGATGAAAGAGTCCAGATGAGTGTGGGAGCAGCGCTGCAGGCCGACAGTGAAGGAGCTGCTAGCGGACTGTGTCTCTTCATGTTCAGCTCATGTGGAGCTCTGATGATCTCTGCACTTTGCTGCTGGAGAGAGTCCGCGCGCTGCGCAGCGGCTTCTCCCTCTTCTTCCTCTCAGAGATGAAGTCAGACTATCAGAGCTCCATCAGAAGCTGTTTTCCAGCTGAGCCGCATGTTGCTTCAGAGACTCAGAGGACAAACCGACATCTGCTGACGTCACTTTGTCCCAGAGTCCGGCTGTTGCAGCAGCATCAGACCCTGATGATGGTGCAGACAGACTTCTATCAGAGCTGCTCGCTGCTTCTCTCGCTGAGCAGGTTGAATAAAGTCCATCACTGTTCTGTTTGTGTCACAGCTGTTATCATGTAAACAGACACAGACAGAGCAACAACAGGGAGGCTGCTGTAAAAATCAGCTTCATGTTTCCACTGTGAGGGCGCCCCCTGCTGGAGACGTGTCCTGGTTTAAAGGCGTGGCTTCTGTGGACTTTCGTTTTTGAGCTCCTGTCAGACAGACTGCAGCAGAACCAGCAGCTCCACACACGAAGGTGGAAACTTCTGGAAGTCAGGACTGATTCAGCAGGTGAGTCTGTCGATATCTGATCAATCATCAGTGTGATCACCTCATTGATCTTTGCTGCCTGTAACTGATGGATCTTTATTGTAGTAAGTCCCTGAAACGCGGAACCAACAACAAGCGTCTCTGTTGATCGTTCTCTCTGTAAAGTTCAGCAGCTTCATTTGCTCTGAAACTCAGATCGACTCGTTCAAAGCTTCAAGCGGAGAAAAGGTCGCTTTATTCTGACTTTATCAGATCAGTCTGTTTCCGGTTTGACGCGCCTGTGCTGCGCAACAGCCGCGCGCCACGTTACGTAAGTTTGGTTGGTTTAAAGTTCATGGTGCGTTCAGGTGCATCTGGTTGAATTGAGTTCAGATGATTCTTATTACTAAAACTAAAACATTTATAAATGCATCAATTTGTCATGTTTTATTTTTCATGAATTCATATCGATGATTGAAACTCATCAGAAGAAACATTTTCTCTTCAAGGGTTCATAAATATGTGAATCTAATATTTGCCATGAGGAGAAGTGTGTCAGTCCTCAGAGCTCAGACAGTAGCTGCTCATGTGTTTGTCCTTTCTATAGAAAACAGTCCACAGACTGTTACAGAGGAAGGTCTCAGTGCTTCACTCAGTCTGTTCACACTGTGACAGAAACACACATGAACACATGTTCATTTATTCACATGTTCACACATGGAGAGAAGTGACAGAATTCTGAAGCAAACACTGAATGTGTGTGAGCACTGTTCCACTTACAGCATGTGACATCAATAATAACAGCATCAGAGATGTTGGTGTGTTTACAGACTCACCAAAATAAAAGCCTGAGAACCAAACCTGGTCTGAGGCTCTGATGCTAAGCTAACAGCATGATTAGCCTGTTAGCATCTACATGAAGGATCAATAACAACATGCTGACTGTGTGTTTCTGTGTCATGTTGCTGTGTTTGTGTGAAGGTGTGAGCTCTGCTATGAGTCAGTGTGAGGACAGAGAGGAGGGAGTCCCTCCCTCTAAAAGCCCTCTGTGTGGGGACCATGAGAGCCGGACCAAAGCTCAGAGGTAAGAGGGCCGTCTCTGACTGTCCATGACTCTTCTCCATGTCAGAGCTCACACTCACATTATTCACACATCTGTGTGTTCAAGAACAAAGCAGCAGCACACTGCACACTCTGCTGGACCTGGACCTGGACCTGGACCTGGACCTGGACCTGGGCCTGGACCTGGACCTGGACCTGGACCTGGACCTGCCAGCTGTGTGTCCATGAAGAGTGATCAGTCAAAGGATCATCCCATTTATTTCAAAGCTGTTGATCCATCTGAGGGTCAAAGGTCAGAGTTAATGTCACAGCTGCAGTTTGTTTCCATCATTATTAAACATTTAAAGTGTAACATGATGTTCAGCATCATTTTTCCAGAAGAAGCTCAGAGTCAGTGTTTGTGATTCTATCAGGATCCAGGATGTGAGAGCAGACTCTGCTGGACCTGGACCCAGCTGTGTGTCCATGAAAAGTGATCGGTCGATGGATGAGCCCTTTAATTTCAAAGCTGATCAGCCATCTGATGATCAAAGGTAAGAATCACTCTGGAAGTGTCTCCATGCTGTGATGAGCTCTGCTGGACTCTTGGGGTTGTATGTGTCTGTTTGCTCTGCAGGTGGTTGATGGTTTGGAGCATCTGTAGCACAGAGTAATGCATATTTACAGTGCTGCTTCAAAGTGTATGAATCATTTAAAATCTTCTATATGTCTGCATAAACATGACTTAAACATCTGCCTCACTGTACTAGAAAGGCAGCCCACTGAAACAAAGTATGGAAAGACATTTCAGTAATAAAACATTTAAATAAATGATAGATTCATACACTGTATGTAAATATTATTGTGCTGCCCCCTATAGTCAGCCAAAATCCTATGTTTGAGTTGAGATTGTCCTACGAGGCTTCCGTAGTAGCATAATGGTTCCAGAGCCAAGTGGAAAGTTTCTGCTGTGTTTTTTCATCCTGCTACATGTTTTTTAGTCGTCTGAGAATATCTGTCTGTAAGTATTATGTTTCATAAGCCCTTACCTTACGTCATGCGCTCATAGGAGGCACTTATAGCGCTAGCGACCTTATGGGTTTTCAATGCAAATTAGCATTGTGCTAATCGCTAGCGGTTTATGCATTTTTCTGTTGTCTAGCTCAGCTATGTTTTGTCGGCCTGCAGAATTCAGCATTGATCGTGTTTCGGGTCATATTTATGCAGAAATATAGAAAGTTTGACCAACTTCCCAAAACGACTGTAGCTGTCAGCCTATATGTAGCTAGGAGCTAGTCTCCTCCTCCTCAGATTCCCAGGGTCCTGGTTTGGATTTTTGCACGTACCTCACACTGCTGATTATTCTGACTTGAACACAGCCTGTGCAGAACTTTAAGGTGGCTTCTGTTCTTCGGTGTTTTTGGTTGAATTTGGTCAAATTGTGATCAAATAAATTGTGTGATAACAGTTTTTCAGTCTCTTGTAGTGGCCATCATGGACACTGATCCAGCTCTGTGTCCATGAAAAGTGAACATTTCAAAAATGTTGATACCACTTTAAGTCCTGTTTCTGTAACTTAGCAGAGTTCTTCAATGATCATGTGGGTCTGCTTGGCTCTGTAAAAGACCCATAAGCAGGTCTGTGTTTGTAGATGTATAATAGAAAGTATCAGTATGTATTTATGTTGTCATGTTATCATCTCATGGTGGTTTCTGAAGGCTTTAAGTAAAGGAAATAACAAAGGTCTGCAGTGTCATGTGTTACAACCGGCCAATTCAGAGTGGTTGCGATTCTTTCAAAGGCACTAAAATAGCAATCCACCTCAGACTCTGAATGGTGGCACTAAAGCAATGTGCTTGCTCACATCAAATGTGTCACGAGGAGAATGAGGAACCTGTCGTGAGGCAGATGGGTGTGGAGTCGCAGAGGGGAGACGCTCTAGCTCTAAGGCCCTCACCTTCAGGTGCATGGCCTCCACCTCTAACTCGCGATTTCTCAAATCAATTTCTTTTATTCTGAGAGTTAGCTGCATCTCCTCTGCCATCATAGCAGGCGTAACAGACGGACCAGAGGGAGCGGTTGGGCTGGGCCGCACCGTGTCACGGGAGCTCACGTCAGCTTTCGCCGCCTCCTCTACAGAGGGCACAGACACACACAGACCTTCCTCCACTAGCTTTTCCTGCAAAAGCTCTTTCAGTTCCTCCTTTTTAACGTTTTGAGGCACTCTGACCTGAAAACGCGCAGCAATCATTAATAAATCCACCTTCCTACACTTGTCCAACTGCTGGACTGTAGGATTCTTCACAAAATACTCTAGATCAAACTCCATATTCAGAGCAAAACTGTCAACCAGTATTATGCAGAGTAATATGAAAAATACAATATTCCAAAAAAACGACGAATTGCCAATTACTGACACGAATCAAAACACGAACGAGCCAAATTTAACTTACCGATAACAAACGTTTTACTTACCAACACGCTTTCAAAAGAATCGACGAGCCCCCAATTTATGTTACAACCGGCCTAGGGGAAACCTAGTTGTAGCATAAAGTGACTCTTCCTTCCTGTTCCGACTCCCAAGGTAGATATGAAAAAATATCAACAACGAATGGAATTTATATAAATGTATTTATAAACGAACCGAGACAACAGAAACCTTCAGGGTGAGCAATGCCAAAATAACAAACAAAACAACTAAGGTTCTCAGCTCCTGTCTTTCCTGAACAAAAGAAAAGAGATTCAAACAAAAATACAGGTGACTTCCCTGACTTCCTAACAAAAAACAGGAGAAAACGAATAAACAAAAACGGCTTCTCACCCCTACTCAAATGTGCCTGGTATGTAATAATAACTTAAATTCAATTACTCTTGGTAAAGCCAAAATCAAACGACGAGTCTAAATTACATAAATTAATATTCACAGTCTAATGTCCAATATACAAGCAAAAATCGAGCGCAGTCTTCTCGAGATGTGGAGAGGAGGGCAAGAGCATCGGGTGGCTGATGTGGAGGGTTTTTAAATTCAGAGCCCATGTGTCCTCCAATCCTCGAGCTCCATGTCATCCAGCTGTAGAACCAATAGTATGCTCCCCCCTGTTGGCGGGGAGGGAGAACACTCACACACACAAAATATGACTTAGTCATAACACATGATATAGACTCTATATCATGACACTGCAACATTGTCTGACTGCGATTCATTACAAACCCATCCTGCTGCACATCGTTTAATGTTAAAGAAAGAGAAACATGATGAGTGGAAGATTTAACTGAACTCTTACAGCTGTGCTGGCAGCCGTTAAAGCAGAATATGTGAAGAAGAACAAATTACAAACCTGCTGGATGCAGCTGAACAGTGTGGAGTCAGGATAGTTTTCATTTTTAATACACACATTTTGTGTATTAATTAATTTTCTTCACCAGTCCATTGACTGTTGCACTTTGTATTTATTTCAGTCTGAGGTTTCAGTTTCTTTAATCTGAAATAAAGGCCTTCAATGTATTTGCCTGGGACTACTTTTATTCATGGTAACAGAGCTAGCTGTGCCCCAGGTAAACATTTCCTGCATTGAAAACTGACAATAGATATTACTGAAACACATGAACATGTGGACATAGGGGAAGCTAATAAGACACAAGCTAGACATCAGCTCAGACCATTGACAGTAAAAACTATGGACAGAGCCTCCGTGACGTCACCCGTTTGTTTCTGAAGAGCGGTTTTGAGGCTCGGTGGGAGGTTCCGGGACGTGATGACCGCCGCCATGTTGGCAGCGTCACGTCAACTAAAACTCCGAATATGGACAAAGAGGGGGAGCACGAGCGGGGTTTAGGGGGGCGGGCGATCGTGGAAGCAGGAAACTCACGCTGTGATACGTCAACTGTCTGTCACTCAAGCGGCAACGCCCATAATTAGGCGTAATTTTAAGTCAGAATACCATTGAAACGAGTGAGTTGTAAAAAAATTCACCCCCCCTACAATTGACACTAGAAGAGAACCTATCATCTGAGACCAGAGTGGTTTTTTGTACCAGGCCGTAAACATGTTTTTTTCTGCTGTGAAATCGGCCATTTTAACATGGGAGTCTATGGGAAATGACTCGCTTTTGGAGCCAACCCCCAGCTGTTGCAGCGTGAATTACAAGTTTTGACACTTCCGCATGGGCTTCCACTTTGAGCCCCGAAGGTTGCCGCTTGGCTCAGACCTTTGACTTGGAGGAAATGTGAACAGCTGGACCTCAGGGACTTTAATTGAACCCCCCTGGTCTAAATCAATGTGAACATATGATGACAGTGGAAGTGGAATGGAACTCTTAAAGCTGTGCTTCAGTCATTAAAGCAGCAGCAACAGGTTCAACATGAGCTGGATGTGTGGAGTTGGGATAGTTTTCATTTTTAATACAACAATGCTTGTTTGTCACCAGTCTGTTGACTGTTGTGTATCTGTTTAAAGTGAAAACACATCAAAACACTTAGTGAAGTGATTGTGTTGTTAAATGCTGATGTTTCTGTCACAGACTGCAGCAACCCAGTGTTCAGACTCCTGCTCAGGACGCCATATTTATGGTGAGTACAAAGAGCTTCTAACTACAACACAACAGTCCTGGTGCTCTACAGAGACCCAGAGCCTGACCCCTGAGCAAGCATTCACAGAGACAGAACTGTGGTAGTAATACTTATAACTACAGCAGCTGTGCATACACAACACTTCATATCTAATGTTGTAGATTCAAGTAATACATGTATGAACATAAGCTGTAATATCATGAAACACTAAACTGTTATTCTGCTCCTCAAAGTCTGAGAGTTTATACTCTGTTGTTCTGTTCCAGCTGCTGGAGGAGAACATTGTCAGGTTTGTGAAGGACGAGCTGAAGAAGATCCAGAAGCTCCTGAGTCCAGATTACCCAGAATGCTCAGAGAGCCAGAGGGAGGATGAGGAGGATGAAGAGCAGAGGAGCAGCAGAGAGTCATTAGTGCAGATCACAGTGCACTTCCTGAGGAGGATGAAGCAGGAGGAGCTGGCTGAGCGTCTGCAGAGCAGTAAGAGGATTTGAAGAGCTTTAACATGATGGAAAGAGGAAATGAAGTTTACATTTACACACTCTGCTGTTAATATGATGCAGACATCTGTGAATTCTTCTGACTGAAAACACAAACTGTTTGTCTACAACTGATGAACAGATTTCATGGAGACAGAAAATATTTATTTGACACATTTATTGTAGCGTTCACTTATTAATGACATTTATTGTTTGATTAGGAACTCCTGCTGCAGAGTGTGGACGTAAACTCAAGTCTAACCTGAGGAAGAAGTTCCAGTGTGTGTTTGAGGGCATCGCTAAAGCAGGAGAGCCGACCCTTCTGAACCAGATCTACACAGAGCTCTACATCACAGAGGGGGGGACTGCAGAGGTCAATGAGGAACATGAGGTCAGACAGATTGAAGCAGCATCCAGGAAAGCACACAGACCAGAAACAAGCATCAGACCAGAAGGCATCTTTAAAGGCTCACCTGGAAGACAGGAACCAATCAGAACAGTGATGACAAAGGGAGTGGCTGGCATCGGGAAAACAGTCCTAACACAGAAGTTCACTCTGGACTGGGCTGAAGACAAAGGCAACCAGGACATCCAGTTCACATTTCCATTCACTTTCAGAGAGCTGAATGTGCTGAGAGAGAGAAAGTTCAGCTTGGTGGAACTTGTTCATCACTTCTTCACTGAAACCAAAGAAGCAGGAATCTGCAGCTTTCAGCGCCTCCAGGTGGTCTTCATCTTTGATGGTCTGGATGAGTGTCGACTTCCTCTGGACTTCCAGAACAATGAGACCCTGACTGATGTCACAGAGTCCACCTCAGTGGATGTGCTGCTGACAAACCTCATCAGGGGGAAGCTGCTTCCCTCTGCTCGCCTCTGGATCACCACACGACCTGCAGCAGCCAATCAGATCCCTCCTGACTGTGTGGACGTGGTGACAGAGGTCAGAGGGTTCACTGACCCACAGAAGGAGGAGTACTTCAGGAAGAGGTTCAGAGAGGAGGAGCAGGCCAGCAGGATCATCTCCCACATCAAGACATCACGAAGCCTCCACATCATGTGCCACATCCCAGTCTTCTGCTGGATCACTGCTACAGTTCTGGAGGACATGTTGGAAACCAGAGAGGGAGGGGAGCTGCCCAAGACCCTGACTGAGATGTACATCCACTTCCTGGTGGTTCAGACCAAAGTGAAGATGATCAAGTATGATGGAGGAGCTGAGACAGATCCACAGTGGAGTCCAGAGAGCAGGAAGATGATCCAGTCTCTGGGAAAACTGGCTTTTGATCAGCTGCAGAAAGGAAACCTGATCTTCTATGAATCAGACCTGACAGAGTGTGGCATCGATATCAGAGCAGCCTCAGTGTACTCAGGAGTGTTCACACAGATCTTTAAAGAGGAGAGAGGCCTGTACCAGGACAAGGTGTTCTGCTTCATCCATCTGAGTGTTCAGGAGTTTCTGGCTGCTTTCCACCTCATACGCTGTTTCATTGATGGGGACGATGAAGAGCTGGTGAACTTCCTGGGAAAGAAAAGTTGGTCATCTCTGGATGACATCCTGGGCAGAGTCATGGAGAAATCTCTGAACAGTAAAACTGGCCACCTGGACCTGATGGTTCGCTTCCTTCATGGTCTCTCCCTACAGTCAAACCAGAGACTTTTAAAAGACCTGCTGGGTCAGACAGAGATCAGTTCAGAGACCATCCAGAGAGCCATCAACAACCTGAAACAGAGACGCACTGATACAGTGTCTCCTGACAGAAGCATCAACATCTTCCACTGTCTGATGGAGATGAACGACCTCTCAGTGCATCAGGAGATCCAAGAGTTCCTGCAGTCAGAGAACAGATCAGAGAAGAAACTCTCTGAGATCCACTGCTCAGCTCTGGCCTACATGCTGCAGATGTCAGAGGAGGTTCTTGATGAGCTAGACCTGATGAAGTACAACACAACAACAGAAGGACGATTGAGACTGCTTCCAGCTGTGAGGAACTGCAGAAAGTTCAGGTGAGTCCAGATGTGACCAATCAGTGTAGATTACTGGTTTAGTTCTTAGACACATTCACACTGTGTGTTTCTCTCTAACAGAGCTCCTTGTGTTCATTGACACATCACATCAGCTGTGTTTTTGTCTCAGATGTTCTTCTACTGTGAAAACATTGTTTTGTATGTTTCTGTTTGAAGCTGTTAAATGAATGGACAATAAATGTGTCTTTATTTGTAGTTAAAACAGCTGCATGTGGCCAAAGAGCTGCACAAACTACATAGATACAAAGACTGCAAAAACTGCAGCACAACATCATGGTATGCAAACATGCAGACACATACCATTACACAAACAGTTCAATCAGGATGTCACACAACACAGAATCTCTTTAAAGTCTCTGCATGAAAGAGAAGAATTTATCTTTCAGCAATATCAGCTGGAAGAACCTACAACAGAGGAATAAAGTGAAATACACTGTCAAAATGAGACGATGAGAATGATCAGAACTATTGTTACATGTCAAACAGTCAGATCAAATGAGATCACTACTACTTAAAGTGTCCCTTTCATAATGTTCTGATATTTCTGTCATCACAGACTTTCTGACTGTGACCTCTCAGAGACTCACTGGGAAGTTGTGGCCTCAGCTCTGAAGTCCGACCCCTCCCATCTGACAGAGCTCGACATGAACCGGAACAGGCTGGAGGATTCAGGACTGAAGCAGCTATGTGCTGGACTGGACAGTCCTCACTGCATACTGCAGGTTCTTAGGTCAGTTAATGTTATTATTAGGCTGAGGTCCAGTTTTTAAATCATCTGTCAGGACTGACAGACAGAAAAGGACCACAGACATGTGTATCTTCAGTCACTGTTGCTCTGATGACAAATCAGATCTACTCATATGTTCAAATGTTGCTCAGTAATTCAGTGAATAATTATTATTTTCTTCCCTCCCAGTAACAGTCATCTGTATGTTTTAATGTTATCCCATATTATTAGATGATCAGTGGTATCAATGGCTCTATCAATGTCTTGTATTGTTTTATTAGGTGGTTTGGCTGTGGTTTGTCAGAGATCAGCTCTCTGGGATCAGCTCTGAAGGCTAACCCCTCCCAGCTGAGATATCTGGACCTCAGTGGGAACCACCTGCAGGATGTGGAGCAGCTACGTGGTTTTCTGGAGAGTTGTGGACTGCAGACTCTGAGGTCAGTCTCAATAGTTTTATGTGTTGTGATGTAAAGTTTGTGGTGGGGTGAGCTCTGAAGTCCCAAGACTGCAGATCCTCGGGTCAGGGTAAATCTGGGTGTTGATCCAGTCTTCACATTTCATTGGTTGATCGGTTGGATTTTGTTGCTTATGTTTTGAACTTATGATGCATTACTAACCCACCCAACCCCAGATGTAGAATGTCTGTAGGGGTTTAGTTCTTGCTTTTTGAGTTTATGATTTTGTAACTCTACTCTTGTCAAGTTGTCTGATCAATGAGGGAGGTTTGGGTTTACTGAAGCTCTTTGAGATGCAGCATGGTTTTGTTTTCAGTTGTATATCAGCATGAGTTGTAGATATAACTAGTACAAATGAGTTCCAAGATAAAATTGTTGGAACTTTCTGGTGTAAAATATTTCCGACAAACATGTGTGAATATAGAAAACACTTCAACAACATGTAGCGCTCCCCTCTGTAGTCATATTGATGATGTTATGTGCGATCACAGACGGAGATCCAGAAGCAGGTACATTTACTCACTTTAATAGAGAAAACAAAAAAACTACCACTGAGGAGAAAACTGAGCTGAGTCCAAAATATAACCAAAAACAACCACAAGGGCGAACTACGAGGTAACTTGAAGGAGGAACGAAAAACAACCACGAGGGCGAAGCACAACTCAGGTCCAGGGCGAGAAACAACCGGGTGGCGTGGCTGGAGGCCTAGGCAAGAAACAAGGTAAGTCACTGGTCACTTAGAACGGACAGAAAGGTGGCTGGTTGATTAGTACGAAAATAGCAGTGAAGAACTGGCGCCGAGGAGAAGGGAGGCGGCGCTTAAGTAGCCGGCGGAATGACGGGAAACGGAACCCAGGTGAGAAGAAGCCACGACTCCACCCAGCTGGACCATCGCGCCTGGAAAGAACAAAAACAAGAAAGAAGAAAAACACTCCAGCTGTTTGGAGGCAAAAACACAATATAACCTTTTTTCTTAACCCTCTAATGAATTCAGAAACTCAGTTTACCAACCTCAAGGTCACTTAAACAAAAGTTGTGGCCCCCACACCTTAATACACTCTATAAAGCAGCAACTTAAATGATTACAGACTGACATATACCGCAGCAGGCCTGATGCGGTGCTTGTGTTCGTGGACGCCCAAAACTTAATGGCCGCTTCACTCTGTGAGCAAAATAAAACAAGCACCTGAGGTGTTCCAGTCCCGTCCTCCAACAGTCACAGGAGCAGGCTCAGCATCAGCATCTCACCACAGACTCCGTCTACTGTCTCTATCCTCTCTTCTTGCCGGAAGAAACTCCCAAGTCCTAGTGGCTCCAACCTCCGTCCGTGTCTCTTCTCTGTCCTCAGGTGGAAAACAGCAGATGAGCTCCTCAAACAGTCGACTGAGTGAGTCCAACTAGAGCTAGTTGTCTTCACTTGTCATCAACTGACTTGAATCTATTCTTCCAGGTGGCTAACAGCTAGCTTTAGCATTAGCACCAAACATAAACCGTCTGAACTTCGTGCTGAAAGTCTTCCCGCCTCTCAGTATGCTGCTAGACTTCTTCTCACAGATTGTCCTGTCAACAACCTTAAGACACAAGTTACACACCGTTTTGTGCACTGCTAACTTAGAAATGAAGACAGAAAATCTCTGTTACACATGTTTCTCCGACACACCTCTCCTAGTCTGTGTCACACTGTGCTCACGGTCCTGTCACTTGTTATTAACCCCATCTATGCTGGTGGGACATCTTTCAGCAACATTCTTTAACATAACACAACAAACATGTAACACTTTTTTACCCTTTGAAATCACATTTTAAATGCTTACACATTTAAACTTGAACTGAAATGATCAACACTCATTAAAACATGTGGGGATTTTAAACTGGGTTACAAACAAAACACATTTAGGAATGAAACCTTCTAGATGTAGGCTTCACTCAAGAGATTAAATGATGATGGATTGTGCAAGTACATCTATAACATTAAACTGCAACTCATTAAACAAGACGAAAATATGAATTGACACACTATGAACACAAAGTTAACTAGAAAGCATTTCCTGCAGAAAATGTGAGTTTGGTTGCTGCAGCTGAAGCATTGCTCTGAATGATGTGAAGGATTGCTCTGAATTGCTGGAGAATCTGCAGTCTGAATTTAAGTTGCTGAAA
Organism: Parambassis ranga; assembly: GCF_900634625.1. Classification (NCBI taxonomy): domain Eukaryota; kingdom Metazoa; phylum Chordata; class Actinopteri; family Ambassidae; genus Parambassis; species Parambassis ranga. The sequence goes on from NW_021144778.1 coordinate 3,294,071, forward strand.
CACTTTGAATAGATGAAGCTGTTTTATTGTGAAAAGTAGAAAACCTTTGAACATTAGGAAGTTATGAAACAGAAACTGCTGAAGATGAACAATATGAAGTCACTGACCTTAAAGATTAGCCTGGAAATGCACCATAAAGGTCTGAGGCTGGAATCATATCTAAAGCTAATAAGGACAGGCTGTATGGTTTTAATGTGGAAAAGTATCAGAGTTACCTCCCCCAGAACATTTTGGATGAAGTAGAAGCCATTTCCTGCATTCTGGTGGATTTCAACAGCTATTATACTGACAGAAGTAAAGGGTTAACTCAACAACTATTACTGAGAGATTCAATAACTCCTTATTTATTTTAAGCCATGATGACAAATATAAAACCAACTGAAAATGAAACAGTTCTGTCAGCCTCATGGTGGCACTACACTAACAGGTTATTAGAACAAAATGTTTACATCTGTTACTGTCTACCTCTGTGCCACCATGACTTTAACCACAAAAACCACATTTCTGTTTCACTGTATTCCCAATGAGGCCATCAGCTGCACTGTCAGGTTTTAGAGACTTCACAGAACAGATCAGATTAAACGGATTAGAAACAGATTACCCAAAGCCTCCAAAAAAAGCTGCACAACAGGTAACTTAGTTCACATGAATCTGTGCTGATGTGTCTGCTTGTGTTGATCAGCACACAATCAGTTCACATGAAGTGACTGAAACACAAAGGGAGGATCAATATAGAAGGAAACCCGCTCCCTGTCTCTCACTCCTGGCCTGCCCTATATGCCATAACGTCTGCTGCACCGTGTGCTTGCAGCTGAATCTCAGACCTCACCTGGCAACAATACATTTTTTTCTGATTGGCTGATTCCTGTTCTCTGCCATAGAAATGACAGATGATTAATAATAAAAAATGTACAAACATAATTCACAAATTATAACCACTGACATTACTAAGCTTAGACAATAGTGTCCTTTCATGTTGTAGAATTGTTTTTTCATTGCACTGCTCTACTTTTTACAATTATTCAGTATGTTAAATGTACACATTTCATTTCTTTCAGGCTGAGCAGCTGTAACCTCTCAGAGAGAAGCTGTGAAGCTCTGTCCTCAGTCCTCAGCTCCCAGTCCTCTAGTCTGAGAGAGCTGGATCTGGATAATAACGACCTGCAGGATTCAGGAGTGAAGCAGCTGTCTCACGGATTAGGGGGTCCAGACTGCAGACTGGAGACTCTCAGGTCAGGATCCAGCTTGTTGATCATCAGTTAAATTCTGCTTCATGTTCATGTTGAAGATCTGTTGGATTTTCCTTCTTTCTTCTTGAGTTCATGACATGTTTTGTTCCTCCAGTCTGTCAGGTTGTCTGATCACACAGGAGGGCTGTGCTTCTCTGGCCTCGGCTCTGACCTCCAACCCCTCCTATCTGAGAGAGCTGGACCTGAGCTACAATCATCCAGGAGACTCAGGAGTGAAGCTGCTGTCTGCTTTACTCAACAGTCCAGATTGTAGTCTGAAGACTCTCAGGTACACAGAGACCACAGAGCATGAGTCCTCCTCAGTCTGTCAGTTTAGCTCATATATCCACAGCTGTTGATGGATGGACTGAAACTGCAGAGAAGAAATAATCACTGATCCCTGATGTTCATCTTCCTCCATCATTAAGTGTCCATCATGTTAACTTCACTTTTCTTTATACACGTTCTTCATGTCAAAATACATACAGACTGATTTTCAGTCACACTTAGTGCAGATCAAATACTAAATGATGCCCTACTTATTAATGTCCTCAGCTGTAAGAACCACTGAATTATTTCCACAAACAAATGTTCCTGAAACAATCCATATGTGAAGCTTCAGAGGAGACAACAACACAATGGTAGAAGGAGGAGTTCCTTCAGTCAGAGACAGAGAGCAGGGAGACACTACAATATTATCACTGTAAAAACTACACACAGACATGAGTGAATGTATTTATTTGAAGTGTGTCAGAAACTCTTCCATCCATGACACATGTGAACCAGGCTTGTGTTTGCATATAGAGTGAAAGGAACAAACAGTCAGAGACAGTGTGGCTTGTTTGCTGCTTTGGATAAATGCACAGTGCTGAGATCAAACCTACACTGTTGCTGCATGAAGAGGATTTTACAGTAAAGCACTGACAGAGAGCAATATTTCACAGAATGGAGGACATGAATAAACACAGAGCAGATCAGGAGAGACTCTTCTGGAGTCGACACAGATGAGTTTCAGTCTGTTTGTGTGTCTCTGACAAACTGAGGAACTCTGCTTCATGTTGATCAGCAGTTTGGACTCATGTTGGTTAGAAAATCATTCTGACTGTGTTTCTTCCTGCAGGGTGGAGCATGGTGGAGAGCAGAGGTTAAAACCTGTTCCAAGGAGGTGTAAGTTTGACTCAGTCTTTCCTCATGTTATTGTGCATGAGTCAGTGTTCTATCAGTCCATCAGAGCTGTTGTAGCACAGCCTCGGCGGTTGGATTTCTTTGGTGTTTACTGGAGTTTATTACTCCCCAGCAGGAGTTTTAGGTTCCAGCTTTGTCATTGGTTTTCCTTTTTTCTCTTGTTAGGGAGCTTTAGTGTGTTGTAGTGTCTCTGTGTTTGTTTGGGCACTGCTCAGCTCTGAGTTCATGAACTGCAGCCTAACACTGAAACCAGCCTGTGTAGCTGCCGATCTGAGAGTGGGGACGAGTGGGGAGGTGCAGACATGCTGTGTGTGGGTTTCCCCTCAGCCTGGGACATAACAGAGACAACCAAAGCAGACAAAAGACAAAATCCAATAAGAGACCACAAAGGGTTGAAAAGGTCCAAACACAGGAAGAAACAGCTCCACAGTCCAAAAGCAGGCAGGACTCAGACACAAAGAATCTCATCCAAAGGGTCAGACTGGACTGATGGACTGAAGAGTGAAGACACTGAGACACTGAGCTGTGAGCAGCATTATTAGGGTTAGGGTTAGGGCGAGAAACGCCACTGTTTAAGAAAACGAGTTACCACCAAAATAAGTTTCACACGGGGTCTGTTTAAAGTTTGTAATCAATTAGTAACAAAACACGTTATCCGCCATGTTTCCCTGCACCGTTTCTTCCCTTTTTCCCAATCTGCTACAAACGCCCTGATTTTCAGCACAATGCAGCATTTCCATTCAACCAATCACGGGGCAGCTTTCCAACCGTCATGGCGGAGGGTTTATATGAAAACTAGAAGTTTCATATAAACCCTTTTTGGAAAGAAAACACTTTTTTCTGGATTTATAGCGTTTTGGAAGCAATCTCTTCATTTGTTAGGCGGGACAGCCGAAACCAGTTAAACAAGCTTTTACTGACAGCTCTGAACAGACCACATTAACTTATCATTCATTTTAGTGCAGCCGCCACAACTTCCATTTCTCAAACCATTGTTTAATCTTCATTTATTATATTTCCTTTTATTTTGCTTTGTGCTTTGGTTTCATTCTGTAACACTGGACTTATTTTTATGAAGGTTTGAACTCTGACAGTGTTTGAACAGGAGAGAAAGGAGTATAAAGTGTGTAGTGAGGGGTTCACAGCCTTAAAGCATCTAGAATAACTGTAAAAAATAAAGCCCATCACTTCACGGATTTCACCTTTTGCGGGTTATTTTTGGAACGTAACCCCCCGATTAACGAGGGACCTCTGATGAGAAGGAAGAGACTGGGCTCTCAGCTGCAGTAAAGGGGGCAGGTCTGGCTCCAACACAGGTTTCAATGTGCAAGATGTCTTGCCCTCACATTCTTCTTCCATTTCCACTTGTCCTGAAACTTCGGCCTTCGCTGTCAACCTTCCTTTTCTTACTCACACTTGCCATTTTAGAAATGGGCAATAAAAAAACACAGATCACTGGCAAACAGGGTGGTGAGAGTTTGACCATGTTTGCTGCCATCTTGTGGTGAAATGTTAAATATATATAAATAATAATCATTTTTAAACGTGTGATTTCATCCTGTGGACAACAGTACTGGTGGCATATTATGACATTATTGATTTTATGCCAGAGGCTTCGGCCCAGTGAACATATGAACTGGACTTTTGGTCTGTTCTACAGGAAAAACCCTCAATGATAATGCACCAACAATCCCAACCAAAGAAAGGAACATAAGGACAGAAGAACCAAACAGGAAAGAAAATAGAAATAACTATTGTATATATAACCTAGAAAATTCCACAAGACATTTTGAGTGGGCCAATGCGCGCTCACCCACACTCTGCTGCCGGTCCGCCCCATTATATACCACCAAACCTCATTCCTGATCACCGGCAGATGTGAAAGATGCCACTGATGACATTTCATGCTTTTACAGTGTTTCTGATTGGTTTTATATAAGGTTTAATAGGCCCCAAGCTTCTCCATTCATTCTGAATGGAGGAATCCTAAAGATGTGGATGTGACTTTGGCTGCTATTTTATGAAGTTTGGTAAAAGACATGAACATGAGGACTCAGTATGATAAAGTCCAACTCCTTATGAGCAGTTTGCAGTTGAAATGAATATTCTGTGTAGAGGCATGCCAGACTGATAGGCTTCCAAAGTTAGCTGGGTTTTGTCAGGGATCTCACCAGTTTCCCATTATGTCCTATGAGGGGGGTTAGGTCAGCTTAAGTGGCTTGCCTGTCAAAACAAAAAGTGGCACAGACATGGGGACTCAATATGTCAGAGGTCTAATGTTTACCTACGTTTTACATTTTGAATGAAGGTTCTGTGTGAAAGCATGCCCAAACGCCATGCCTTCAAAGTTTGACAGTGATTTGATGCCTGTGGGGAGGGTCGATTGCAGTTTTTCGGGATTTTTTCAAACACCGTTTGTCCGATCGCTACCAAACCTCAGAGGGTAGTAGTCCTGACCGAGCCGGTCGATTTGATGTATAATTTGTAGGGGTGGCTAGCGCTAGTTAGCTGTGTAATGAATTACAGGCTTTTATTTTGAAAATCAGTGTGTGTGTGTGGGGGGGGGGGGGGTTGGGGACACTCCCTAATGCATGTTAAAACATGTTTAAGTGTTTTATTTTGAAAATCTACACGTCAGCCATATCCTGTTATTGTGCAGGGTCTTTTATTTTGAAAATCCATGTTTGTGTGTCTGTGTGTTGGCAGGTGTGTATAGTGTGTGTCTGCATATTTCTGGGTGGCTTGTATGTAGTTTACCAGGCCTAGTAAGGTGTGTAATGATTTGGAGGCTTTTATTTTGAAAATCAGTGTGTGTGTGTGTGTGTGTGTGTTTGTGTGCCTCTGTATGGATCAATACATTGGTTACATTGGTTTGAATGAACCCAATGCATTGTTAATGGGAGCGGCCATCTTTGATGATGTCATCAGAGAAGTCAGTCAGAGCACCTGTTACGGTTACCATGGAAACGGCTCCCTCAGTTTTCGGCTTCCTCCCTGGTTTTGTGACTTTTGCCTTTTTCTCTCTCTCTCCCCATTCACCGTCTATGTCGTTCTGGTTTTTTTCTGGTTTTTTGCGATTTACGTGAAAACCGTACGTCGGAACGGAAAGAAAAGTCATAGCACAGGTGTCCCGGTACAGCCGGACGTCCTGTAAAAGTTTCAGGTCGCTCACATTAAAGCTGTGGGACTAGTTCTGCTGAAAATGTGTCCAGAAGAAGGAGAATAATACAGAAGCGGAATAAGTATTTACAATAGTAACAGTGGAACAATATCAGGATAGATCAGGAGGTCTGAGTCTGGTCTTTCAGTCCAGATCCTCCTCCAGACTCTGATGAAGGAGCTTTTGGATGATGCTCTTTATCCAATGATACAGTTGATGCTGCTGTTCTTCTCATGTTCTAAATGTGTCGTCTGTCTTTACTCACATTGCTGCAAATATCCAGTTTGTGTTTGAACACAAAGCTGATAGTTGTGTGTTTGTTCATTCAAACATTAGTGACAAAAAGTCTGATGATAAACTTTGTATGAATGAACAACACATCAGTCAGTAAAGACAGAATGAAGCCATCAGATGTGTCAGATGATAAACTGCAGCTGTGTCTTTTTCTCTCCATCAGATTTCTGTCAACTTGAAGTCGACACAAACTCAGTGTACACAAAGCTCAAACTGTCTGACAACAACAGGATGGTGACATATGTGAGAGAGAAGCAGCCATATCCTGATCATCCAGACAGATTTGACTGGTTTCCTCAGCTGCTGTGTAGAAATGTTCTGACTGGTCGCTGTTACTGGGAGGTCGAGTGGAGAGGAAGGGTTAATATATCAGTGAGTTACAGAAGAATCAGAAGGAAAGGACACAGTGATGACTGCAGGTTTGGAGGAAACAATCAGTCCTGGAGTCTGTTCTGCTCTGATGGTGGTTACTATGTCCGTCACAATAACAGAGAAACATCCATCTCCTCCTCCTCTGTCTCTGACAGAGCAGCAGTGTATGTGGACTGTCCTGCTGGCACTCTGTCCTTCTACAGAGTCTCCTCTGACACACTGATCCACCTCCACACCTTCAGCACCACATTCACTCAGCCTCTACATGCTGGGTTCTTGTTGTTTCCTGGTTCCTCAGTGAGTCTGTGCTGTGTGTAGAAGCAGAGTGTGTGGAAGTGACAGCAGCTTCAACTTTGTGCTTTAAATGTTGATGATGTTTCACTTTCATTTGAATCACTGACTGTGATTTCAGGTCAGAACATGTTTTTGTCTTAGAAGCAGTGAAATGAAGAATGTGAAGCTGAATTTATGATCATGAACTTTGACATGTCCTCACAAATGAAACCCTTACATTAAGAAATGCATGATTCCATGTTGTTATGGCTCTGATATTAAAATGTAGTATTATAATAGGAGTTAATGGACCTAAGTGGAAAACACCATTTAAAACTGCTGCAATACAAACACTAATAACTCCAACTCAATATTTTGGATAAACTTTGACATGACAGATATAAAATTGTTGAGCTATGTCATTGTGTTCTCTTAATTGACCCAGTGACCTAGTTTTTGGAAGTGGGCGTGGTCACACACCGGTGTGCAATTCTTAATAAATGGCCACTGCTGCAACGTGTGTGTGCGCAGGTCAAAGTGAACCTGGTGTTGTATGTTTCCTTCATCATGTTATTCCGGCACTTTAAGTTTATTTAAAGAATGGCTGCGCCAACAGGTTATAGGCCCAGGCAAGAACTTGGAAGCCGATGGAACCGTTTATGTTTCGATGGAGATGAAAAGAATTATGAACTGTGGGAAACAAAGTTTTTGGCGCATTTGCGTCTGCTCAATTTGAAAACCACCATACTGGGTGAAGCACCTGATGGGGAAGATGAGGATGCGGAGGAAGACGCCAACAAAAATGAAGAAGCATATGCAACTTTAATTCAACTGCTGGATGACAAAAGTCTGTCTCTGGTGATGAGAGATGCAGCCGATGATGGTCGGAAGGCGCTACGGATACTGAGAGACCATTATGCTGGTAAGGGGACGCCACGAGTGATAAGTTTGTACACGGAGCTGACGTCGCTTCAGAAAGGTGTGAATGAGAGCGTCACAGATTACATTATTCGTGCAGAGACTGCCATCACAGCACTGCGGAATGCGGGAGAGACTATGAGTGATGGCCTGTTGATTGCAATGATTTTAAAGGGCCTGCCTGATGCATTTAAACCATTCTCTGTTTATGTTACGCAAAGTGATGAGAAATTAACATTTGCTGACTTTAAAACTAAGCACAGAGGCGTTTGCTGCAACTGGTTCTGGGGAGGACAGCATAATGAAAGTTAAAGAAAGAAACAAGTGGAGTGTGAAACTCACCTGTTACAACTGCGGACAGACAGGCCACAAATCCGCCGAATGCACGTCATCCGCTGGGGAACGAAGAGAGCGGAGACGGTGCAATTTTTGTAAAAGTTCCACACACAGTGACACACACTGCCGGCGAAGAAAGAGAGACAAGGTGAAGCAAACGGTGGATGAAGAGGAGGACCACACGTTCGCATTCAAGGTGGAAGATGTCCCGGTTAGTGCAATGAAGGTGAAAGGTCTCATGATTGACTCGGGAGACACTAAACACATTATTACGGACATCGGGAAATTCAAGGAGTTTGACCCATGTTTTAAACCTCAGAGCCATATTCTGGAGTTGGCTGATGGAAAGCGGGCCAGCGGTATCGCGCTGAAGAAGGGCACAGCTAAAGTGCGCCTGAAAGACAGCAGAGGTCGCATTGTGGACATGATGCTGATGGACGCGGTTTACGTGCCATCCTTTTGCCAAGACATCTTTTCTGTCAAAGCAGCAATTGCGCACGGAGCGACAGTCAAACTTCAAAGATGGACAGAACCGGCTCATTCACAAAAGTGGTACAACATTTAATATTCATACCTGTGATAGACTGTTTTATTTGAGTACTATTCCAGATGAGGTTGATGAGTGTGACGCCTGTTTAGACATTCAGACGTGGCATGAGATATTAGGCCACTGTAATTATGATGATTTGGTAAAGTTGGAGAGTGTTACAGATGGAATGAAAATTCAAGGTAAAACTGATAAGTCCAATCTGAAATGTGAAGGGTGTATACAAGGTAAATTTGCTCAGAGCAGAAACAGAGATCCAGATGAGAAAGCTAAACATATACTTGAACTTGTTCATGCAGATCTTGCTGGACCTATAGAGCCAGCAGCGAAAGATGGTTTCAGATTTGCTTTAGCATTCACAGATGATTATTCAGGAGCTGTGTTCACATATTTCCTGAAAAACAAGAGTGATACTGCCAAAGCCACAGAGAGGTTCATTGCTGATGTTGCACCCTATGGTAAGATCAAATGTATAAGATCAGATAATGGAACTGAGTTTACATCTTCTGTTTTCCAGTCACTGCTCAGTAGAAATGCCATCAGACATGAAACCTCAGCTCCTTATTCACCCCATCAAAATGGGACAGCTGAAAGAGCTTGGAGAACCCTGTTTGAAATGGCAAGATGCATGCTAATTGATAGCAAATTACCAAAAGAGTTGTGGACATATGCCGTACAAACAGCTTCCATAATCAGGAATAGATGTTACAACAGACGTCTCGGTCAGACCCCATATTACCTGATAACTGGGAAGAAGCCTGACCTATCCAAAATGAGACCATTTGGGTCAGAATGTTATGCATATAAATATAACAAGAAAAAGTTGGACGCACGTTGTGAAAAGGGGATATTTGTGGGTTATGATAAAAACAGTCCTGCATATCTTGTTTTCTATCCAGATACAGGCAAAGTACTCAAAAATAGGTTGGTGAAGTTTGTCACAAAGAATACCAGTGAGTGTGACACTCAGGTAGATGAGGACCTGTATGAACCCCTTAATCACAGGAAGAGAGTTGAGACCCAGTTATCAAAAACTGATGTACCTGAGGTAATCCCTCAAGAAATAAAAGTAGAATGTGATGGTAATACCAATTTAAAAGGTGAAGGTGAGAGTATTCAGAGTACTCGATATCCAACAAGAGAGAGGAGACCCCCTCAGTACTATACAGACTATGACTATAAAATAAAATGTGATGAGGATCAGGACTTAACAATTGACTACTGCTATCGTGTTGCATGTGATGTCCCCCAGACACTGAAGGAAGCTTTGAGCTCTTCAGAATCAGATCACTGGGTAAAAGCTATGAAGGAGGAGATGGACTCTCTAAAAGAGAACGATACCTTCACATTGACATCTCTGCCTGAAGGTAATCATGCAGTGGGGGAGTGGGGGAGAATCCATCCGAAACAATATATAAGGCCAGATATTGATTATAAAGAAACATTTTCACCTACTGCAGATATGACTTCTGTACGTGTCTTAATGCAGCTTGCAGCACAGTATGACTTAGATTTACATCAGATGGATGTCAAAACTGCATATTTACATGCACCCATAGACTGTGAAATATATATGGAGCAGCCTGAAGGGTTTGAAGTAAAGTCAAAAACGGGAGAGAAGTTAGTGTGCAGACTTAATAAGTCATTGTATGGACTGAAACAATCGGGGAGAAACTGGAACAAAATGCTGCATGATTTTCTAATTGAAAATGGTTTTGTTCAAAACTCAGCTGACCATTGCGTGTACAGCAAACAAACTGACAAAGAACGATGCATATTGATCATTTGGGTAGATGACATTATTATTGCAGCGACTGAAGGCCAAGTGATTAAAACCGTGAAGGAAATGTTGGGAGCAAAATTCAAAATTAAAGATCTTGGAAACCTTAGACATTTCCTGGGCATTGATTTTGCACAAAAAGAGGGTGAGATAAAAATGAACCAGAAAAGATGCATCACAAACATTCTGGAGAGATTTGATATGACTCACTGCAAACCAAGGTCAACACCATGTGAAGTGAAACTTAAATTTGACAATGATGGTGAACCTATCGATCCAAAAAGGTATCGTGAATTGGTTGGAAGTTTAATCTATGTAATGACAAGTACTCGCCCAGACTTGAGCTTTATTGTCAGTAAGCTGTCACAGTATCTATCTGAACCAAAAGAGCAACATTGGGTTGCAGCTAAACATGTGTTGAGGTATTTGAAAGGCACTATAGACCTGGAATTGTGTTACAAGAAATACAATGTAAATCTCAAACTTGTATCTTATAGTGATGCAGACTGGGCAGCAGACCAGAATGATAGGCGTAGCATCACTGGTTACTGTTTCAGTCTATCTCAGAGTGGACCTGTTATTGCCTGGAAGTCTAAGAAACAACAAACTGTTTCTCTATCAACATGTGAAGCTGAATACATGGCTTTGTCAGCTACTGCACAAGAAAGCCTGTATCTTGTCAATTTAATCAATGAAATGGACAATGTACTTAACTATGCACCAGTGACAGTTTTTGAGGACAATCAGGGTGCTATTGCGCTTTCAAAGAGCCCCGTATGTCGGCAAAGATGTAAACATATTGATATTAGATATCACTTTGTCTGATCTGTAGTCAATGATGGTAAAATCACTCTTCATTACTGTCCTACAGAGGATATGGTGGCTGATGTACTAACTAAACCTGTCACCAGAATCAGAATGGAGAAATTTGTGTGTTTTCTATTTGGTGTATAAATGAAATATTGTATTGAATGTATGATGCACTGTGTTACTGTACTCTGTTGTCAATGTAAGAGCAAGTGGGGGTGTTGAGCTATGTCATTGTGTTCTCTTAATTGACCCAGTGACCTAGTTTTTGGAAGTGGGCGTGGTCACACACCGGTGTGCAATTCTTAATAAATGGCCACTGCTGCAACGTGTGTGTGCGCAGGTCAAAGTGAACCTGGTGTTGTATGTTTCCTTCATCATGTTATTCCGGCACTTTAAGTTTATTTAAAGAATGGCTGCGCCAACAAAAATAATGCCTGAGCCTCCCAACTTGTAAAATGACTTGTCTCTCTCTCCCCCTCTCCCTCCCTCTCTATCTCTCCCTCCCTCTCTCTCCTCTCTCTCTCTCTCCTCTCCCTCTCTATCTCTCTCCCTCCCTCCCTCTCCTCTCTCTCTCTCTCCTCTCCCTCTCTCTCTCTCTCCTCTCCCCCCCTCTCTCCCTCCCTCTCTCTCTCTCCCGTCTCTCCCCCCCTCTCTCTCCCTCCCTCTCTCTCCTCTCTCCCTCTTTCCCCCCCTCTCTCCCTCCCTTTCTCTCTCTCCCCTCTCCCTCTCTCTCTCCTCTCCCTCTCTCCTCTCTCTCCCTCCCTCTCTCTCCTCTCTCCCCCTCTCTCTCTCTCTCCCTCTCGCTCTCTCTCCCTCTCTCTCTCTCTCCCTCTCTCCTGTCTCTCCCTCCCTCTCTCTCTCTCTCCCTCTTGCTCTCTCCTCTCTCCCCCCCCTCTCTCTCCCTCCCTCTCTCTCCTCTCTCCCCCTCTCTCTCCCTCTCGCTCTCTCCCTCTCTCTCTCTCCCTCCCTCTCTCTCCTCTCTCCCTCTCCCCTTTAATATAGCAATAATATATTATTATATTAATAATAATAGCAATATGCAGAGAGAAGACAGCATGAAACTGCCACATCATTACATCATGTAGCAACATTATCAGCATGAACATGTTAAGCTAGGAAGCTAACAACAAGCAGGAGGAGCAAACCGCGTCTTACCTCTCGTAAGCTGATGAAGGAGGGTCTGACCGTCGTTCGCGCCACACGGTTTTTATATCAGGTCCAAGGGTCCAATCAGATGTCCCCTTCAGTGACCGTGCACCTGGCTGTCATAGGACGGACTGTCAGTCAGTCAGTCAAATGTCAGCCATGTTGGTCAGTTTGTAACTGGTATCTTTATTGGTTAAGAAAAGGCCGGTCATTATTCAAAATAATAAGTGTACTCAGTAACAAATTGTGATGTTAAAAATAGCGAAGTACATTATTTTGTTACATTTGTACTTAAGTACAAGTAAAAGTACTGGCTTAAAAATAAAGTACAAGTACCCAGAAAAACTACTTAATTACAATAGTTACTGCCACCCCTGGACACATGCAGTCCACCCCTGAATATGTGCAGTCCAGTGCAGTGAGGCATGCTCTGATCTGTACAATGGAGAAACCAAACAACTACTCCAAAAACTGGCCTTCAATGTTTGTCAAAGTTTGTCAAGATGCTTATGTTTAAGGCAAAAGCTGTGACCTTGTTCAAGTTTTGCAGTGTATTTTCGCTCGAAGCCGTGAAAACATGTTTATCAGACAGACGAGGTGGCCGAGTGCACGCGTGGGTTCGAATCCCATCCTCGTGGTTTCATATTTTAAGGTCAACGTTCTGACACAGGATCATCAGTTGATGGTGTCATAAACATTCCAACTTAACCCTCAGGCGTCACTTTAATTTACTACCCTTTTGTGTCATTAGGGGACAAAAAAGTCCACTTCCAAAAAACTGCTATAAAAAATTAACAGATTAATATTTTTTCTTACTTTTTTCTGCATAAATATGTTAAGCAACTTCAGCCCTTCTCAAAACTACCAAACATTAAATCATTTTGAGGAATTTAACCCTTTAAATGCCAGTTTGATTACTTGATGTCACAGTAATTTTTTTATGAAGAAAACACAAAAAATGAAACAAAACAAAACAAAAGTTAGGTGGCTGAGGCATTATTTTTATATCTGTCATGGATAGGTCAAAGATTAGCCAAAATATTGAGTTTGATGCATTATTAGTTTTTGTGTAGCAGCAGTTTAAAATGGTATTTTCCACTTAGGTCCCATTAACTCCTATTATAATACTACATTTTTTAATATCATAGCTATAACAACATATAACCATGCATTTCTTGATGTAAGGGTTTCATTTTTGAAAAAAATAGTTAAATTTGACATTTTCTACTGTTCACCACTAAAATCAGCCATTAACCCATTATATTCCTATGCATAAAATCCTTGTGTTTTGTGGATGTGTTTTGGATTGTGTTCAGTAGGCTGTTTTAAGTGTGTGTGCATGTGTTTGTACACGTGTGTATGTGTCCATGTGTGTGCATACGTGTGTGTGTGTGTGTGTGGTGTGTTAAGGGAAGGTTTTTCCAGCTTAACGTAGATGGCTTCCTTAACTCCTCTTTCATACCACCTTTCCTCTTCATACCCTACGTTAAGCTGGAAAAACCTTCCCTTAACAGAGGTGGTGGCCTCAGACATCATCTTTCTACCACATACAATGCAGTGATTCCATCCATTCCCAGGAAGTTTGCACATACTCACAGTAAGAACAAAGGGCTGTCAACCAGTCCCCCTCCGGCAGTTTCATAGTCGTGCAGTCGTTAGACACACCTGGCCCAGTCAGCCAGAACATCACAGGTAAGTATGGAAACATTTAGTGCTATTGTTTGTAAGTTTTTTTAAAGTTTTACCCAGACCCACCCACATAGGTCTGTAACCACATATAAACCATGTTTCCCCACCAAACAGTTAGAACTGATGAAGCTGCTTGGATGAGCAGCGAAACGTCTTCTAGAAAACTCTACAAGTCCAGACGCCTTGCTTCAATCTTCTCTACGTATGATGACCTGGATGACTGAGAATCTTCATCAACATGCCTCCAAGCAGCTTCATCAGTTCTACCTGTTGGTGGGAAACATGCTTTATATGTGGAGGAGGACCTCAGTGGGTCTGGGTCAAACAAACAGTAGCACTAAATGTGTCCATACTTACCTGTGATGTTCTGGCTGCCTGGGCCAGGTGTGTCTAACGACTGGCTAACGCAGACCTGGGCAAAGTACGGCCCGCGGACCGTGCGCACAATAGAAGAAGAAACAGAAGAAGAAAGAAAAGAAGAAGGCAGCAAGAATCAGCTGTCAGCACGGCATCACCGCTAACGTTTTTCCCACCCTCGTTTCTTCTAAGCTGCAGCACTGCGTCATCCCATCTACTCTTTGGAGAGACGCGCTGTGTACACTTTAAAAATGCTGCGCGACTATGCTGAAATGTACGGTAAAGCGTGAAGAAACGCCACGGCGCATTCAGATGTTTCCGCGGAGCTGCAGCCGACATCTGCTCTTAAAAAGCTCAGACCTTGTCCAACTTTCAGAGCTTTTTAAAACTAGTTTGAACTCTAATGGTTTTCTTCTGTAAAAATATCTTCACATCATCTGCTGCTCTGTGCGGAGTGTGTTTCAACATACAACCAGCAACACTCAGTGGACCTGGACACACACAGAGGACAGAGGAGTGAGCAGTAAACACACAGACCGGTTCACATCATCAACACCCTCCGCCACACACTGATTCTGTGGTGTTTTTCCGCCAATGCCATTTTATAATATATCTATCTTTCCATTCATTCAACTCTGCGCAACTCTCTCTCTCCTCCCGTCCGCGTTCACACATAAGCGCACATGCACGCGCACACACCGAGAGCAGCTGATCCGCCCGCTCCTCCTTTCAATGCACCATGACTGTTGAAGGAAAACCCGGACCGGCGGATATGTTCACAGAGAAGAGCCAACGTTCTTGATGATGGAACATCGCGCAGCCATTTATTAACCAGTTAGTTACCTTGGTGTAACTTTAGTAGTTCCATATATCTGATTATAGTTTTATATGCTATTATGTGGTTAAATCACATTATTTATTTGAACCTTTATTTCACCAGAAAATGTCATTTTACAGAAGAAGAACAGGCGGACACATGAGCTCAGTGTTGAGTTCATATAGTGAAATAAAAACCTTCAGCTTCAGATGTTTGTGGAATCCATTCCTTAGATTAGAACTAAACTAGGCTCAAATTAAAGTAAGAACTTTCATTTCAGTTTGGTGAGTCATCCAGGAAACATGAGAAAGGACAGGTCTGTCTGAGCAAACTCATTCTACTGGCCTGTAATGTATGGAGCTGAGGTGGGGGAAGGTCCAGGCAGGGTTCAAGTAATGTATTTATTCATCTTATCACCCAGGACTAACTGAGGGAATTAAGATTTAACTGAATCCATTCAAAATGCTTCTTGTAGCTTTAAAACTGTCATAGATAAGCATGCAGGTGTATATTTAACCTTTATAAACCCCAATGACCAACTCTCCGACCGATGTGACACCGAGATGCCCCCACACACTGCTTACAGTGATGAAAATGTAACAAGAGCATATTTATAAAGGTAGACACTGTGCCAGTGAGCTCCAATTCAATTCATATTATTATTGATGAAAGAAATGTGGCCCTTTGCTTTTCTAATGGAAGTCTATGTGGCCCTCGCAAAAAAGAATTGCCCACCCCTGGGCTAACGACTATGAGACTGGAGGGGGACTGGTGGACAGCCCTTTGTTCTTGCTGTGAGTCTGTGCAGACTTCCTGGAATGGATGGAATCACTGCATTGTATGTGGTAGAAAGATGATGTCTGAGACCTCCACCTCTGTTAAGGGAAGGTTCTTCCAGCTTCACATAGATGCTTCCTTGACTCCTCTTTCAAACCACCTTTCCTCTCTGTCTAGGATGTGGACATTGTTGTCCTCAAAGGAGTGTCCTGTTTTTTGTAAATACTTGTTTTCTATAATGATTTTTCTTTAATGTTGTTAAGATTTCAAGCTGCAACTCGACACAAAATAGATGACGGCGGCCACTGAGTAGGTCTCATCACAGATGTAATGGCAGCTGTTCTGTCCCTCTCCTGACGGTTCTCTAGCTTGTCCACACTTTGAGCTCCGAGCATTCATGGAACGTGTGCTTGCAGCTGAGCCTCAGACCTCACCTGGCAACAAGGAATTCTATTTTCTGATTGGTCGATAGGTCGCTAAGTCCAGACAGCTATATGAGCGCACAGTAGTCGCCTTTTACTCATTTGCAGTATATTCATAGGAGTTTCTGTGCGGTGAAGCTCATCATTTCTCAGTGAGGACTTGTTGAAATGTCTCACTCTCAGTGCCCTGCAGCCGCACCATTTAAGTTAAGAGGAATTCAAGAGGTTGGTGCACTATTAGTCATAGTCCGGTGGACTTGTACTCGGTGCGCCCTATAATCCAGAAAATATGGTCAATCTTTCAGTCAGTCTGGTTCTGACATCACTCCGGCCACATTGCAGAGGTGGAGCTGCTCTGCTCATGATGTCACTGCTGCTGTAAAAACACAGACACAGACATAAGAAGTGCACAAAGTGTTTTGCAGTCATGTAGCATGTGATGCAAAGCTGACAGATGAAAGTCATGTCTGAAGCAGCACAGTGCATTTCCATCTGCTCAACACAACAACACAGGTCAGAGT
The DNA here is from genome assembly GCF_900634625.1 of Parambassis ranga. Taxonomy (NCBI): domain Eukaryota; kingdom Metazoa; phylum Chordata; class Actinopteri; family Ambassidae; genus Parambassis; species Parambassis ranga. The sequence goes on from NW_021144778.1 coordinate 3,310,704, forward strand.
CACAGTGTAACTGATGCTTCACAACAAGTTGTGTAACTTCTGGTGTTTTTCTTTAGAATCAGCTCTCAGGTCTCATGATCAGTGAAATATGAAGGAAGTGTCAGAACCGGTCTGACAGCTGGGTGACTCTGCACTCAGACCTGTTCTATCCACTGTTAACCCATTCATGTCTTCAGTCTAATTATCTGACTTCCTTTACAGCATTTTAAATATTTTATAACCCCAATGGCTTTACAGACTGGGTTAGTCACTATTAGTCACTATATACTACTAATATTACTAGTACTATAACATATATATAGTACATGTATATGAACTAGTACTATACTGCTACTATTGCTATACTAATACTGCTAGGTATTAGTCACTATTCTCAGAGTTAAACTCCAACACTCTCCAGCACTGACCAGTTAGTTTTTCTCAACTCTAGTGTATAGTGTTAGACATTAACTTTCTCAGTGTTGAATCTAATTTACACTGTATGTTGTAAATATACTTTTCTTTAATCTGATACATGTCATTCTGACACTCACACGTTCTGACATTTCAACACCAACTATCAGTGCTCAGAGAGTAAAACATACAACATTTGACTCTGTTAAGAGTTAAATTAACTCCTAACTCCTAAATTTGACACCAGAAATGTAACTCTTCTGAATTTGCTGTGTACAGACAAAAAAAGCCTAGTTCAATTGATTTACTCTCTCGTCCATTATGTAACCCAGATGAATGACATTTACCACACTAACACTCATCGCTCTTTAGAGGTCTTTGTGAGATATAATGTTATCGCTCAAAAAGTAACATGGAAAATATGAGGTGAGACTGTGAGGCATAGAAGGCCGCTTCAACCAGCATAACCACAGTACTAACCAGGTAGGACAGGGCACCACAACCACCCACACCTTGTGCTGTCCAGATGTTTACACATACACATGCATACAACGCTCTTCACTGATGGTCTTCACAATAGGAAAATATGAGGAAACAGATGCCTCAGTCCCTGAATCGAGGATTTGCACCATGAGTGAGGGTGGTTGGGGGAGCAGTGAAATAAATGCTGACCAAAAAAAAGAACATAAAAGTATGTGAGTATTTTTAGTATAATATAGTATATAGTATGTTTTTATTATATTTCCTAGTGTTTTACCCTTAACACCACCCATGCATGAAACTTGACACCCACATGCACGTCAGCCATTCTGGGGCGGAGGCAGAGGCGGGGCTTAATTGCACCTCGGCAGTGATTTTCATCAACTCTGTCAAACAACTCCACAACTGGACACAATTTAACTCTGAAAGTGTTGAAATTGATTAAATGAACTCTGAAATTTGAACTCTCCAACTGTTGCTGTAGGGGGTCCCGTTCTGTTGACCATAAACCTGAGCTTGACTTTGTGCAGAGCTCTGATTGGTCCTCCCACAGCGTGACACATCTGTGGAATGAAGTCCAGCCTGCCAGATCACTTCTGAGGAAAGGAGAGGCGTTCAGTTTCCTCATAGTTTCACTCCTGTTAGATTGCAGAGGTGGGCGGAAGGATCAAGTCAGGACCTGCTGCTGATGTCCCGGACTGAAGCAGATCAACACATAAAGATGTTTATGGTGTTTCTGATCCTTGTACAAGGTAAGCCATCTCCTACCTGCTCTGATTATCATGTTAGTCTGACATTTCTTTTGTTGGTATCCATTTAAACTGATGACTGCATCTCCTGGGCTTTAATAACCCCTAGCACTCCGTCTATTATGATTTAACCCTCTGGGCATCCTAGGGCCCAAACGTGTACATTTTGCTTTTTTTTGGATTTTGGTTCTCAATATCTCTGTCAGTTTAAAGGCTAAATGTACAAAACTTGGCCAGGGATATTTTTTTATGATTATTTACAAACATCAATTGTCCCCACTTTCGCAAGTTGTACACAATGGGAGATAAAAACTTTTGTTACGTTCGGCACCCTTAGGTACACGTTTGGCCAATTGACTCCCATTATATCAGCAAATCTTTGATATACTCTAATCCTGACATATTATTATGTTTTCCCCACGTATCTAAGACCTAGTTCTATTACCTTGCCAAATGCAAGGAAATAAAATAACTGAACTTCATAAAAATGGTTTTGGTGTGTTCAGCTTGATATAAAAGAGAGAATAGAGAATCATATTGTGCATGTGAGTGTGTGTGTGAGTGTGTGTGTTAAATCAAAGTAAAAAATCAAGCTCTGTTGATAAACAAGTGGTGTTAGTGTTGCTGAGAATATATTGTGTGTATGTGCGTGTGTGCACGCACAGGCGTGTGTGCATGTGTGCATGCGTGCACGTGAGTGCATGCACGTGTGTGCGTGCACGTAAATTCAAATGATGAAAAGATAGATCATACAGAGGGTCTGTTCTCCTATTGGATGTGTGCACCATGTTTATGTAGGTGCATCTTTGAAGTCTAGAAGAACATGGTACAGTTTATCTGGCCAGTCATGCCACCACGAGCAACCATGAAGAGGAGATTAAATTTTGAAGAGGCACTTGCTGCCATTTTGAGGTCCCCCAAGGCCACTGATGAAAACACATCATCCTCTGACAGCCAGGAAGTGTCCGCATAGGAATTTTGTCCAGAGGAGGATCTTGGCAGCACCACTGGGGAGGAAGAGGGAGAAGAAGAGCAAGAGGAGGAAGAGGAAGAGGAGGAAGAGGAAGAGGAAAAAGAACAAGCAGAGGAAATGGATGACAGCAACTGGAGATTTCAGTGGAGTTCCAAAAATGGTAAAGTGACAAGGGTGTAGATTTGCGTTTGACATTGGTGGGGGCCTAAGATTCCAATGAAATTTAACCCCTCCTGCACCCAATGAGAATCTGTCATTGTTTAGGAGGTGATCAAATTATTGGTGGGGACATGCCCCCTCCGTCCATGCTACTACACCCTTGCAAAGCGATGCTCCCACTAATGAACAAAGGTGTCTATTTGTCACATTTTGCTCTGAGGTCAGGATGATCAGCAGCCTCTAGAGCACCTTTAACCTTTTGTTTTCCTGAGGACATGCATTCCAGTGTGGAGCTACTGTGCCAAATGCGGGGCCCATGTCTGCAAAATGCATCATGATGCACCACCGTGCTGCCGCAGAGGACTGCAAGAGGACAGCAAGAAGGTTCCTGGTTCCATTCTGACTGGGGTGGCGATTTTGTGTGGAATTTGCATGTTCTCCCTGTGCCTGTGTGGGTTCTCTCCGGGTACTCAGGCTTCCTCCACATTCTAAAGACAAGTTAGGTTAATTCACTCTAAACTGCCTGTAGGTGTGAGTGTGAATGGTTGTTTGTCTGTGTTGCCCTGCGATGGACTGGTGACCTGTGCAGGGTGTACCCCGCCTCTCACCCGAAGTTAGCTGGGATAGGCTCCAGAATCATCCATTCTATGACATAAATAGAATAAATACATAAAAAACTTTATATCTATGGATAGGTCTGACATTGCTGAAAAGAAATAAAAAAAATGAAAAAAAAAATATTTATGTATGGCATTGTTATAGCACTTTTAAGAGAGGTACACGTTTGGGCCCTAGGGGTCCGAGTGTGAGTTTTTGGAATAATGGCTTATTACTAATAATGCATCAAAATCAATTTTGTTATCAATTATTGACTTAGTCAAGGCTGTAAATTCCTCATATGAAGTGACCCACTTGGCACCTCAGTTTTTAAAAATCTGCATATTTTCAGTTTTACTGTTTATGAATTCTATGTTTTGTATGACAAAAATAACACAAAAACATACAAAAATATAGAAAATTGTATATCTATGGATAGGTCTGACATTGCTGAAAAGAAATTAAAAAAATGAAAAAAAAATATTTATATATGGCATTGTTATAGCACTTTTAAGAGAGGTACACATTTGGGCCCTAGGGGTCTGAACGTAGCCAAAATCGAAGGGTGCCCAGAGGGTTAAACAGGTTGTTCCAGGTGAGAATATTGTTTTTTTAGCTGCTCATTGTACCTGGATTCCTTCATTCATGAAAACAAGAGGAACTAGAAAAGCATTTCCTGAAGAAAAAGTTTGATTCCTGCAGCTGAAGCTTTGCTCTGAATTGCTGGAGAATCTGCAATCTGAATTTAATTCACTGAAACACGGTTAAGAATTCAAAAGATGAAGGTGCTATTTAAAAGAAAAGAGGGGGAAGAACAAGAGTTTGATTGCCTCACAGTAATAAAAATAAAAATATTTGAATATTAGAAAGATATGAGAGACAAACTGCTGAATACAAGAACAGTGTGAAGTCACTGAGCTTAAAGAACAGCCTGTGAATAAACCATATGAATAAAACCATAAGACTATAAGAAGCTCAGGCTGTGATTTGAATGTGGAAAAGTAGTATCCAGCTGAAGGATGATCAATATGACAGATACAATGCTTAAAGTCTGACAAAGACTACAAACATGGCTGCTTTGTATGCCTCTGTGTGTCAGCCTGTCACCATGGTAACAGCCCTGGCTGTCCACCTGCCTGTCTGTCTGATTACACTGGAGACACAGGTGTGTGTCACACTCCTGTTGCTCCTCTCAGGGCAGATCCCATGTGTTCATAAACCTGGGTTCACCACACTTCCCCTGTGAGAGTGATTACTTTCCCATAAGAGTGATGTTATGATGCACCTTAAAAGCTTACTCTGACTATTTGACCCATTGGTGACTTACTTACATTTCTTATAATGCTCCTAAAACATAAACATGTAATTCTGTAAACACATGCTACATGATAAGCTGCCTGTTAAAACTTCATTAACCCTTCAATGGTGAATTTTTATTATGATTTTAAAAACCAAACATATTTGAACAAATCCCAATACAGTTTCTGTAGCTGAAAGCATGTGGAACTAGTTACCACATTAGATTAGATTAGATTAGATTAGATTAGATTAGATTAGATTTACTTTATTAATCCCTTGAGTGACTTAAGTAACTATAGGTCACACCATCCAAAAAATGTGTAATGAAGAAGAAAAGAACATATATAAGTCGCACCGGACTATTAGTCACACCAGCGGGCCAGCCTAAATCACTAGGTTTGTAGCGTAACTTGCCTCTTGAATTCCTCTTAACTTAAATGGTACGGCTGCAGGGCATTGAGAGTGAGACACATGCATTTCAACAAGTTCTACTGTGCGCTCGTATAGCTGCTGGAATTAGCCTAACGACCAATCAGAAAATAGAATTCCTTGTTGCCAGGTGAGGTCTGAGGCTCAGCTGCAAGCACACGTTCCATGAACGTGCGCGTCACCTATGCTCGGAATGCAACGTGTGCTGGAGGTAGAAGAGAACCGTCAGGAGAGGGACAGAACAGCTGCCATTACATCTGTGATGAGACGTCAGGACACAGGCTAACTAATTCTATATTTTAATATATAAGTCGCACCTGAGTATAAGTGGCACACCCAGCCAAAGGATGAAAACAAGTGGGACTTACAGTCCTCTCCCATAGACTCCCGTGTTAGAAATGATGCATAATTTACTTAATATTTGAAAAAACAAACTGAAGTTGACCCAGAATGTCCTCTGTGAGAGGAAGATTTGGACAGTCGAATGGCTGAAATCAGGCAATGCATGCTGAAGATATGCTGCACCAAAAAACGTACGGAAGAATGAAAAGAAAGAAGAAAATACAGAGTGAAGAACAAGAGTTTGGTTGCCGTGCAGCACTCAAACTAATTAAGACATGGCAGTGTTCTGTCACACTCAGTTTTCAGTTCAAGCTGTTGCTGTGTGTGGACAAGTCCCCAATGTGCCAACATGAAGAAGAATGATAGAACTGTCTGTAATGATCTGTGGCCATCAGAATAGAAAACAGTCCTATTCCTCTGTAATAAAACAGATATTTTAAGGTGATTTATTGTTTCTTTAAATGTGTTGTTTGGGCTGACTGTCAGTAAACTTATCTCTGTGATCCCTGCAGGTAAAGTGTAGTCACCTACAGTATGTGACTCCTGGGCCAAAACCACATCAGGCATCTGATTTGTGTTTGTTTGTCTGTCCTCACAGTTTCCCAGCATGCCCTGGCTGCTGTGGTGGAGGAGTATGAGGGGGCAGAGTCTGTTCTGCTGCCCTGCCAAGAAGTTGCCCCTGATTTCAACCCAATGGTGATGTGGACTCGGAATGATCTTGATCCCAAATTTGTGCACAGGCGAGATGAAAATGGTGATATAACAGGACAAAACCCCCGTTACCATGGACGCACATCCATGAAGCCGGACGCTTTAGACTCTGAAAACCTAAGTCTCACTTTGAAAGAACCCCAACAATCAGACAGTGGTGTCTACACCTGCAGCATCAGTGATGGAAGACAAGAATGGAAAGTGACAGATGTATACCTGCAGGTCAAAGGTCAGCAGCACACCTTGCACTAGATACAGGTCAGAGGTCAGCTAGCACTGGTGTCATGTCAGGTCAAATGTAAAGGTTGGAAATTTGTTTTGACTCTGAGGACACTCTAGATCAGAGGTCAGCACACACACCAAAATAGAAATGATTGATTTCACATCGTTTGCAATCTTCTGCAAAGATCACATCTTTTCTATGTGCACACATGCACCAATAATCCATTTCTTGTGGTACATTTTGAAACTAAGAACCTAAAAATCTCACAGCGCTTGATGGCTGACATGGCCTGCAGCTCCAAGTGATGGAGAAGAAATGAATAATTTGAAGGTCGTAAGTTAAGCTGCTACTCCTGGTTGATATCATGTTCATTGTCCTTTCAGTCCACCAGGTTCAGGTGAAGTCGATGGAGGGGGTGGAATCTGTTGTCCTGCCCTACATAACAAAAGCTGATCTGCCTGAAGACACCACAGTTGAGTGGACTCGCTCTGATCTGAACTTCATGACGGTGCTTTTTTTTACAAACAATAGTGAGCACACTAAAAAACCGGATGGTCTTTACCGTGGACGCACAACCATGAACAAAGACCTGCTGAAGACCGGAGACCTCAGTCTGACCCTGAAATACCCCACAAACAGAGACAGTGGAACCTACACCTGCGTTGTCCACATGGCCGGAGACATCCTGAGAGAGAAAATACAGCTGACTCACGTCAGAGGTAAGAGATTGGTCTGAAGTCAGTGGTCAGTGATGTAGATACAAATCACATCGTCTGTTTTCTCTTTCAATCAATTTAAGGAGTTAAAAGGTAGGGTAGGAGATTTTGAAAACTCAGAGAGTCAGCCAGATTTTGAAAGTAAACACACGCCCCTTTCTCTCAAGTTCACCCCAAAGCCACGCCTCCAAACGAGTCTGTGCCTTCGGCCATCATGCACGTACCTCTCTGGTGCACGCAGAGCAGGAAGAGAGTGACAACCAGCCAATACTCTGTGCAGGGTCCACCCGGAGGATTGGCTGATGTTTTTAGTGTTTTATAGCTTCAGAGGATTCATATTCTTCGTTTTAAAGCGAAACTGCCGAACTAATCGGTTGCTATCGGGTTAGGGTTAGGGTTTGTGTTTTAAGTGTTGTGTTTTAAGCATATGAACATTTGACGTATTTCAATGCCTTAGTCTCATAAATTGTTTTATAACTTTAGGCGTACCCGCTCGCAACAGCGGCAGCATGCTTTAGATATACCCAGACCAGGCTGCATGTTAAGTCTCCCCATCATCCAAACGTCAAGCTGTGCTCCTGTGTTCAGCGTCACTAAAGCAGCCGTAAAGAATTTCCCTCTGGGATTAATAAAGTATCTAAAAAAAAAGACTTTCTTTGGTTGATTACAGCCCTAGATAACTTTTGATCAGCAGGTCCTTCAGGTGACATCCCCTAAATATCAAGTCAATTGGGCCAAATCCCTAGGAGGAGTTCGTCCGCATACCAATGGTGTAAATTGTCAAAGTCATGGTGGCCATCCAACCTGTTGAGTTTGCTTTGGTCTTTCTCCTACTTGTTACACATGTACAGACCTGTTCTTCATGTTCCTCCACAGAAAGTTTGCCAACCTGGGCCAAAGTCCTCATCATTCTCCTGGTCGTGGTTCTTGGTGTTTCTGGTGGCCTCTTGTTTTATTTTCGACATTATTTCAAGTCAGGTGAGTCTCTTTAACACTATAGCTGGTTAACATGTGGTGGCTCCTGGAATGTGGAATGTCAGATTGAGGATTTCTTTAAGTTGAGGGAGACCCCGTTTCCAGAATCAGAATTAGAATCGTGTTTTATTGGCATGTAAGTGAAGAGGATTCACATTACTAGGAATTTGCCTTAGTGATTGGTGCATACATAAAACGTATAATAATTAACATGAAATAAGATAAAAAATAAGGTAAATAAGATAAGATAAGGTCAAGTAAATGGGTAAACAATGTAAACTAAAAGTAAGGCTATAAATTGACATGACATAACAGACATACAATGAACAGAACAGAACATGAGTGGTGGTTGTACTGGCAAACATGGACCCTTATATGAACGAGTGGAACAGTGTAATTATTTACAGTTGAACAGTCCAACAGCAGAGGGGAAGAAGCTGTTCTTGTGGCGTGAGGTTCTGGTCCGAATGGACCGTAACCTCCTGCCTGAAGGGAGTGGCTCAAAGAGTCCATGTCCAGGGTGAGAAGGGTCAGCTGTGATCCGACCTGCACGCCTCAGAGTCCTGGAGACGTACAGGTCTTGGATAGATGGCAGGCTGCAGCCGATCACCTTCTCAGCAGAGTGCACAACACGCTGCAGTCTGTGCTTGTCCCTGGCAGTGGCCCCAGCGTACCACACTGTGATGGAGGATGTGAGGATGGACTCAATGATGGCCGTGTAGAACTGAACCATCATCCTGGCTGGCACCTTGAGTTTCCTCAGCTGCCGCAGGAAGTACATCCTCTGCTGGGCCTTTTTGATGAGGGAGCTGATGGTGAGCTCCCACTTGAGGTCCTGGGTGATGGTGGTACCCAGGAAGTGGAAGGAGTCCACTGTGGAGATGGGGGTGTCTGTCAGGGTGAGGGGGGGTGATGGAGCTGGTACTTTCTGAAAGTCTCCACTGTCTTCTGGGCATTCAGCTCCAGGTTGTTGTCATACACGGGTAGCTGTAAAAACAGACTTTTCCCTTCATTTGTGCCTTTCATTTACACATAACCAGAGTTTTTCGCCTCTGAAAACGAATCTTTTTAAAAACTCAGGCAAAAATGGAGATTTAGGAAAAACGGAGACAAAAACAGAGAAAAAGTGAGTTTGCAGCAGACCTTTTTTGTAGTCTAGTAATGGAAGCATGGTAGCGTTTGCATTTCTGTTGGTGTAAGCACATTTATGTTTGCATTTACAAATACAGCTCCTCTTACTGTGTAGAGGAGCAGAGACATGTTAGGTCTCCTGGTTCAGCAACTTTAGAACAACTTCTGAAACAAAGAGCCAGACTGCCACCCACAGGCTTGGCATAGTTATGATGGCTCTTGGGAGCGTATTTATGCAGGTTAATGTAAGCGGAATGTTTTTTGAAAACAATGATATGTGCACCCTGTGAAAACTGCACTCAGTGAGTTGTTGGATCAAATAAATGTAATTTTGTGCACTTTAATTAGGATTTTGTTTGGTTTTAAAACCTAAACCAATTTAATAAGTGTAACTTAAAATGTATACTTGTTAAAGCAACACAAACCAACTAAGTAAATTCCAAATAAATGTCCATCCATCCATCCATCCATCCACAAACGTTTAGTTCAATATCGTCACCAATCTTTTACATGACTCTGGAGCAGCGAGTCATATCAGTGAGTGATTCACAGATTTGTTCCTCGTTATTTGTTCTCGTTCATCATTCATTTGTCATGTGACAGGCTGCACAGATTTGTCATCATTCTTGTTCACAGCTCAGGCTGTGTGGGGAGCAGTGCAGTCTCTCGTTCATTGGTCATGTGACAGCTACCTGTCACTGTTGCACTGTTAAAAATACCAATGGCAGGGAGGATGCAGGACAGAAGTCATTTATTCATTTATATTCATTTATTGTGGTGTGTATTTTCACATGCTTTGAATTGCTGGTGGTAGTTGTGCATTATACTTTTGTCAGCTGAAACAAACCATGTTGTCTTCAGTATTTAGTGTCTGAGAACCGCTGCATTTTTCTACAATGCCAACAAGAAGGAAACAGCACCACCTGCTGTAAAAAGTAACGAAATGACTCACAAAGAGATTCATTCAATTTAGTGTTCGAGAGTAAAAAGAGTTACCAACTTACCAACACTAACAGTTATGAGATTTATTGATTTGCACCATCAGTGAGGAGGGCTGTTAGAGTGTGTATATATGTGTATGTGCAGTGTCCACAGATAGCTGAGTCAGCACTGAAAAAACTTGATGTCGTCCAGGCAAAAGCCCTCAGAGTGTGCTGTGGGGCCCTCCGTGCTACTCCAATCCCAGCCTTACTTGTTGAGATGGCTGAAACACCTTTATTCTTGAGAAGGGACAGACTTGCAATGCAATATATAGTTAAACTGAAAGGTTATGAAGGAAAACATCCAACAAATCAGTGATGCATGATACCTGGGAGTGGGGAGTGGGACAAATAAGAAAGGAGAGCTTTGTTTTTAGGAAGAGTCAAGAAATGGAGAGGGGGTGGCTCCTTGGATCCTCTGGCCAGTTTTACCAGCATGGCTTCTGCCCGCTCCAGAAGTTGATTTTAACATTAAAACTGATCAAAACTCTGGATATAATAGCATGGTGAGACACAGACTTGAAACTGGTTGGAATGGGTTCCTTCAGATTTACACTGATGGAGCTAAGGACCCAAAGAGTGGTGCAGCTGGCTTTGCTTTTTACATACCACAGTATGATATTGTAAAGCTCATCCGAATGTCTGAGGGGGTTCAGTCTATACAACAGAGCTGACTGCTGCTGGGCGTTAAAATGGGTGGAGGAGGTTATATGTTCTGATTGTGCTAGAAGTGTTGGAGAAGGGTAGTCTGGGAGCCCGGCCAGATCTTATTATTGAATTACTAATAATGCTGTATAGCAGCGGTCCCCAACCTTTTTTGCACCACGGACCGGTATCATGTAAAACAATACTTTCACGGACCGGCACAGAAAAAAAGTGCATAAAGAGACAACTTACTCTTATGCTTAATTAGTGGGAGCCTTTGAGCTTTCTCAGCAATGAGGCGGTCCCACCAAGGATAAGGGGAGACATGACACCCGAAGTGTGTTTCTTATGTCCAGTCCACTCCGTAATTTAGTTTTGGCCGTCATTAATTGCTTCAGTCGTTCTTGTTCATGTTTTCTTCCATGGCTCGTCTTTTAATGCAGGGTGCTCGGTCTCGCAGTTTTGAAGGCTTTGTTGCCTCATTTGCGAGTCTGTCGCCACATCACTCAGAGCGGACTTGGTGTGTGAGAATCACCTGTTGCAATAAATCCGTATTTTAAATAGGACTCCTGATATAGTCTTTTAAATGCGGGTTTCTTTTTCTTTGATGGGGTAGGCTCCTCTTCTTCTGTCTCCTCGTTAGGCCTTTTCCCCTTTCCGAAGAAGCTCTCCAAAGACGTTTGTTTTTTATTTATTTTTGCTGCTTGTGGGCTTAATTTTGGGGCCGTATCCCGTGACCGAGACAAGCGTCTGGGCAGGTGCTTAAAGGCACAGGCGGATGAATCTGATCGATTTATAAATGAAACAGCTTTCAGACTCAGATAATGAATAATATATTTTTTGCTCAGTCGTTCTGTGCGGCCCGGTACCAAATGACCCACGGACCGGTACCGGCCCCCGGCCCGGTGGTTGGGGACCACTGCTGTATAGAACTGAGAAGGCTGAGTGTCAGTGGGGTTTCTCTGGGCGCCAAAATGGCCTTAAGAATGAAGCCTAATTTATCAGTGTGTATGGGTGTGAGTGAGTGGGGTCTGTCATAAAAGAATATTCCACATTCCACATTTCTATTAAAAACAAAGTAAATACAAAACCATGTTATCTTGGTCAAGGAAGAAGACAGGCTGTAATTATGACCAGACTCAGATTAGGTCATTGTGGTTTGGCATGGGATCTTCAAAAGATTGGGAAGCATGAAGACGGTCTTTGCAGAGTCTGCAATACATTCCAAACAGTTGAGCATGTGTTGATGGACTGTTGGTTATATAAAGATCAGAGAGAGCAATTATTTATGCTCTACTGGACACTGGAATTAACAGATCATCACTGCGAGGCATGTTAAACCCATCTGAAAACCAGCCACACATTGTGAAAGCAGTTTTGAATTTTATCACAGCAACAGAAGTTCTCTTCCTCTGAAATGAACGTACATACATCGAGCCATTACCAAACCTGACCTGTGGGAGGCAGCAACATGCCATATGGCGTCTAGTCTGCCGGAAATAAAGAAGACGAAATGTCTACAGAAAAACTTTGAGCCCAGTTGCATTAAATCAATCTCATGACTATAAAAACACCCTGATGAATAAGACTTGAAGACCATGACTTTACAGTATGTATACAGAATGTGCATCATATGTCTTAATGAAATTTACCAACATCTGTTTGTTAATACCTGTCAGACTGCAAGACTTAGAGGTCCACTTGCATGAGCATAGTCATAGAGGGAACTAGGTGGCAGGAAAGACCTACCCAGACACAAAACACAAAAATGAAATTGGACATAATTACATTTATTTGATCCAACAACTCACTGAGTTCACTTTTTGAGTGTACGTCATCAGGGGAACTGTGCATGTCACACAGCCAACAACTGGTATAGGTATCACATTGGTGATTGTGCGATTTAATCAACAGTGTTGTGTTGAATTTACTTAGTTGGTTTGTGTTGCATTAACACGTAGCACACACATAATTAAATTGGACATTTGATCCAACAACTCACTGAGTTCACTTTTTTCAGTGTGTTGTTGTGGAAAACAGAGGGTGTCAGGGAGAGTTGTTGAACGAGGACTCAGGTGCAGGCAGGATTCAGCATGCCAGGTGAAGTTTTATTTCAAAAACAAAACACTACTCTAAATACTAAATCAAACTAAGAAAAACCCAAGTAAAGAATAATCCAAAACATACAAGAACACAGGGAACACAGAAGGTGACTCAAAAAGAAGGCTTTTTAGTGCTAACAGTTTCCCTTAGTGTTGAAATTCTTCCCTTATAATTAAGACTAAATCCCAGTAAAGATAAAAGTTGTCTTAAGGTAAAAAACTGTCAAGAGAGGAGAGGAGGACTTAATAGAGGGTTTAATCGTTCCTTGAACAGGGAGAACATGGCAGAGCGACAGAGAGGAGAAACGTTCTCCAAACTGTGAATGACGCTGAACTCATAAAAAGTTACAGATTAGAACTACAGCGGGAATCATGTTTGTGGTTGAATATGAAGACTACAAATCTTAGTAAGGACTGTTAACTTAAAGGTGATTTAAGGGGCATACGGCCACTGTCACTGTCCAATTAATGTTGCTTATGTATTAGCAACATATTCTCATGTTTTTCTGTCAACCAATCACATCTGCTAAAACAACTGGGCCAACCACACCTCTTTAAAACCTTTAGTCTGCTCCTTCCTCAGAGTCGCTCTGGGAATGTTGAATCATTTTCAAGCTAGTCCTTACTCATTTTTTTTAGGCTAAGATAAGGGATTTCTAAGAATCTTTGTGAATACGGCCCCTGGATATCCCTAAGGTCTTCCTTCTCCTGTTATTGTTTCTTCCTCACCTACTCTTTTGCTCCCTTCATTCTTTGTAAGTTGTCTTCCTGAGCCCTGCCTTTGAAAACACCCACTACCCCACCTGTATAAAAGCTGTATCTTCACACCGCTCTGGGTCGGCTTAGCATTTCAGATCCACACTCTGTTATTGTAAACTTGGAATACAATGTTGAGTGAAATCCTTCAACAATAGATGGGGGGAATTCGCATGTGAAAGGATCAATGCAAAGAAAAGTGCATTAGGTACATAGGAAGCACTACAGAGCAGTTACTATGTCTTTACTGCCCATGTTGCTATTTGTTGTCCCTCAGATTACTACATGGAAGTGGATTCACATGTCGACTCTGTCCTGCTGCCCTGCAAAACCATAGTCTGCCTGCCTAAAAAAGGTAAAGTGGAGTGGATGGACAGTAAAAACCAGACGGTTCACGTGCATGAGAACGGCTCTGATCGACCTGAACAACAGGATGCATTGTACACACAAAGAGCAAAGATGAATAAAGACCCAATGAAACCTGGAGACTTCAGTCTGACCCTGAGACACCCCACAGGTGAAGACAACAACATCTACACCTGCACCGCCTACAGCAGTGGGGGACGCATCCTGATGAAGAAAAGAGTGACGCTTAATGTCAAAGGTCAGTGTTAACACTAACACAATGGAGCAAACAGATGAAAAGCATGGAGCTCTGCAGACCAACATCTAGCTCTGTCACACCCTTTATTTCCATGACTACAGAGCCAATGCTATGTTAGTGTTTAATACATTATGAGTGAAACATGTTATGTTGAATTTAAACACATCTGATGTAGGTATGGGGTCCTGTAGACTGGAAGGCCCCAGTTTTTGGTTTGTAATTAACTCTCTTTATTAAAAGGCCCTCTAGAAATTTCCAGAGTTAGAGTTAAATGTTCTTGCCACCTGGTTCCTTCTGTGGCTAAGCCATGGAAGTGGACCTTTAAGTCTTGCAGTGTTGCAGGTACTAACACAGAGATGTTGGTAAGTTTAATTAAGACATGTGAAGCATGTTGAGCAGCAGCTGAGAACTGTCAATAAAGATGGTTCTCTGACACCCAGTGACGTTCAAAGCAGTTGAGTGCATACGAGTCATGTGATTGGTTCGGGTTGTGAATCACTTGGTGATCGAGTGTGTTCAGGGATAGGACATCCCTTATTTAATGTAGATATATCAATATATAGTAATATATTAATTAATTAGTGAAATATATTAGATACACTGATACATTGATTAGATATGAGTTAAATATATTAATTAGATACAAACTTTCAACATTTATTTTATTATTAATATCTAAGAATTCCATAGCGTTAAACGCAGTTAATCGCAATTTGTCATTGTGTACATTTTAGTAGAAGAAATGTTATCACGTTTCTCTTGGATAGACAAACTCTCTGTGTGTGTGCCTCTCGCTCCTAAACCCACAATGACTCCCCTACACCACCATCCAGCCTCGTATGCCCCCGCAAATGCTTTAATTGTGTCAAAAACTTGAATTGGATTAATCTTGATTTTTGATTAGCCCTAATTATGATTTATTTACTTCAAATCGTACTGTAATTTTCTGCAGTCAAACTGAAAATGTAATATATGTATATTATTGTGTCAGCCTGAAACATTCAACCATGTAGTGTAGTCGAACGAGACTGAGCACGGCGATTCAAATCCCAAACAATCCATGAACCAATGACACACACCGCAATGCATCTTATTCACCACTAGATGTCCTACCCGAGCACTGTGTCGTTGAAGCCTGGAGTAATGAACCTTTTTATTGAATCAGGGGTCGAAGCTTCAACAAAGCCTCAAAACTATACTCATATGTGTTGTGACCTCATGACAACATAAGAGACTTGACTGCAAGACTTAATTTCCACTTTAGCAGTATAGCAATCCAGGTGGAGAGTGTGGATTAACTCAACCACCCAGGCCTTCACCAACCTTGACTTTGGCAAATACACATATATACCAGTGGTGGAGGAAGTACTGAAGCTTGGTACTTAAGTAAAAGTACAAATACCCAGCAAAATATATACTTAAATAAAAGTAGAAGTGCAGAACAATCCTACCTAAGTAAAAGTAAAAGTACTTACTTTTAAATGTACTTAAAGTATTAAAAGTACTCAGGCACCAAATATATATTATTGATTTCCATTGCAAAGGATCTGAACAGGATAAAATAATCAAAGAAATCATTTTAAAGGTAGGGTAGGAGGTTTTGAAAACTCAGTGAGAGTCAGCCAGATTTAAACACACGCCCCTTTCTCTCGGACCTCACCCTGATTTGCCTCCAATCACATGGATGCAAATCACCTGAAGACGAGCTGCGGTCTGTGGCTTCGGCCATCATGCACGTAGAGAGGGACGACCAGCC
This sequence comes from Parambassis ranga, assembly GCF_900634625.1. NCBI lineage: Eukaryota > Metazoa > Chordata > Actinopteri > Ambassidae > Parambassis > Parambassis ranga. The sequence continues at coordinate 3,326,724 of NW_021144778.1, forward strand.
AATACTCCTACAGGGTCCACCCGGAGGATTGGCTGATGTTTTTATGTTTTATAGCTTCAGATGGTTCATATTCTGCGTTTTAAAGAGAAACTGCGAACTAATCGGTTGCTATCGGATTGTAAGAAACACAACTGTGAGTTGTTGTTTGTTAGAAAGTGTGACTGTTATTACCTCATTTACTGAGTTTCTTTCAGTATTAGTTTGTTTCCCTGTAAGTTTAAGTTTTACATGTCTGACGTTCATGAACGCACCATAGCAGCTCTGACGTCATTGAACGCATCACACCCATGTCGGAGAACAGGTCCGTGTTCTGAGTGTGTCTCCAGGGGATGATTAGAAGTTCCTAATCACCGTGTGTCTCCCTGGTTTATTGCTGTGCGTAGATGCCAGAAGGTGAGATAAATGACGTTATAAACGGCCGTCTTGTGCTATTATTGTGTAGTTTTAGTTATGCATTAGTTAATGCTATCTTGTGTTACTATGTTGGTAAGCTAATAGCTAACAAGCTAATATGCGGGATACGTGAGCGTCGTGTGAGAGGATTCGTTTACGGTTCATGATTTGTGTTACATATTTGAGTGCTGAATACAGTTACTTGCAATTTAGTTCATTGAATTCTGTTTTTCCTTTGTTGTTATTACAGACCACAGTAAAACAAATCAGCCTTTAACAGGACATGTGCATCCTAGTTCTTTAACTGGAACTCACATTGCCGCTCTAAACCACCACACTCCTGGAGACAACCAATACTCTCCTGTTTGGTATTCATAAATGTACATTTAACTACAGACTTTTCACATTTGTAGTGGAGTAGAGACAGGTAAGGACGGTCCTCTGACACCCGAGGCTCCGACACATGCGCGGAAGCTCATGAAGCAATTGTTTGGAACCACTGTCACGTGACTAGTGACGTTTGAACCACTTCAGTGACGTTTGAAGCAGTCGAGTCATGTGATTGGATCGGGTTGTGAATCGCTTGGTGGGACCAGGTGTGTATTTGTTTTATCCCAACATGCCACTTTCAGGTCTGTTTTGCTGTTTCCATGGTCGCGCTGCAGGGGGCACTAATCTGTCATGAAAGGAGGAGTGAGACTGAGGAACCTGATTCACACTGATGAGATGTTCTGTAGCTTTAACACTTTCGCATGAGAACAGTGTGGCACTTTTGTGTCGGCCATGTTGAATCATCTGCATCAGAGACGTGTTTTGGACAATGATGGATCTGTATTGCTTTGTAGGAACAGACTGGGCTGCCTCTAAAAGTTAATGCTCACTGTCTGTATGTGTACACACACTAACCTACTCCCTGTCTTTGACAGATGGGATGGTTCCAGTACCAGAGCCACGCCACATCACATATTACCAAAGAATTCTTCAATCAAACTTCAAGGGCAAGATTCTGTATACACGAGAAGGCTGGGCAAACGATAAAAAGCGTCTGGTTGATATCTACACAGAGCTGTACATCACAGCCGGCCGTGACATACACATCAACACACAGCATGAGGTCCAACAGATCCAGAAAGTCTGGAGGCCCAGAGACACTGAGACATCTGTCAAACCCAGAGACATGTTCCAACATCCTTCTGGAGAATACATACCTGTAAATACAGTGCTGACCAACGGAATCGCAGGAATTGGAAAGACCTTCCTGGTGCAAAAGTTTATGCTGGACTGGGCTGAAGGAACAGCCAATCAAGATGTGCATCTCATTTTCCCCTTCTACTTCCGCCAGCTGAATCCACTGATGGGAAAACAGTTCAGTTTGGCAAACCTCATTCATAAATGTATCCCAGAGGCTGTGGACATCAAAGAGGAGGCTCTTAATTGCATCTTTACTGCTTTAGAATCATCAGGAAACAGCAACTACGACAAGAGTGAATTCAAGCTTCTGTTTGTGTTTGATGGACTGGATGAGAGCCGCCTTCATCTGGACCTTCATGTTGATGATAGTCACTCTGTTGATGTAACTAAGTCCACCACCACCGATATCTTGGTGAAAAACCTCATCAATGGAAAACTGCTGCGCTCTGCTCGCATATGGATAACCACACGACCTGCAGCAGCCAATCAGATCCCCACTGACTGTGTGGATGTGGTGACAGAGGTCAGAGGGTTCACTGACCCACAGAAGGAGGAGTACTTCAGGAAGAGGTTCAGAGAGGAGGAGCAGGCCAGCAGGATCATCTCCCACATCAAGACATCACGAAGCCTCCACATCATGTGCCACATCCCAGTCTTCAGCTGGATCACTGCTACAGTTCTGGAGGACATGTTGGAAACCAGAGAGGGAGGACAGCTGCCCAAGACCCTGACTGAGATGTACATCCGCTTCCTAGTGGTTCAGACCAAAGTTAAGAAGATCAAGTATGATGGAGGAGCTGAAACAGATCCACAGTGGAGTCCAGAGAGCAGGGAGATGATCCAGTCTCTGGGAAAACTGGCTTTTGATCAGCTGCAGAAAGGAAACCTGATCTTCTATGAATCAGACCTGACAGAGTGTGGCATCGATATCACAGCAGCCTCAGTGTACTCAGGAGTGTTCACACAGATCTTTAAAGAGGAGAGAGGCCTGTACCAGGACAAGGTGTTCTGCTTCATCCATCTGAGCGTTCAGGAGTTTCTGGCTGCTTTCCACCTCATACGCTGTTTCATTGATGGGGACGATGAAGAGCTGGTGAACTTCCTGGGAAAGAAAAGTTGGTCATCTCTGGATGACATCCTGGACAGAGTCATGGAGAAATCTCTGAACAGTGAAACTGGCCACCTGGACCTGATGGTTCGCTTCCTTCATGGTCTCTCCCTGCAGTCAAACCAGAGACTTTTAAAAGACCTGCTGGGTCAGACAGAGATCAGTTCAGAGACCATCCAGAGAGCCATCAACAAACTGAAACGGAGACGCACTCATACAGTGTCTCCTGACAGAAGCATCAACATCTTCCACTGTCTGATGGAGATGAACGACCTCTCAGTGCATCAGGAGATCCAAGAGTTCCTGCAGTCAGAGAACAGATCAGAGAAGAAACTCTCTGAGATCCACTGCTCAGCTCTGGCCTACATGCTGCAGATGTCAGAGGAGGTTCTTGATGAGCTAGACCTGATGAAGTACAACACAACAACAGAAGGACGATTGAGACTGCTTCCAGCTGTGAGGAACTGCAGAAAGTTCAGGTGAGTCCAGATGTGACCAATCAGTGTAGATTACTGGTTTAGTTCTTAGACACATTCACACTGTATGTTTCTCTCTTAACAGAGCTCCTTGTGTTCATTGACACATCACATCAGCTGTGTTTTTGTCTCAGATGTTCTTCTACTGTGAAAACATTGTTTTGTATGTTTCTGTTTGAAGCTGTTAAATGAATGGACAATAAATGTGTCTTTATTTGTAGTTAAAACAGCTGCATGTGGCCAAAGAGCTGCACAAACTACATAGATACAAAGACTGCAAAAACTGCAGCACAACATCATGGTATGCAAACATGCAGACACATACCATTACACAAACAGTTCAATCAGGATGTCACACAACACAGAATCTCTTTAAAGTCTCTGCATGAAAGAGAAGAATTTATCTTTCAGCAATATCAGCTGGAAGAACCTACAACAGAGGAATAAAGTGAAATCCACTGTCAAAATGAGACGATGAGAATGATCAGAACTATTGTTACATGTCAAACAGTCAGATCAAATGAGATCACTGCTACTACTTAAAGTGTCCCTTTCATAATGTTCTGATATTTCTGTCATCACAGACTTTCTGACTGTGAACTCTCAGAGACTCACTGGGAAGTTGTGGCCTCAGCTCTGAAGTCCGACCCCTCCCATCTGACAGAGCTCGACATGAGCCAGAACAGGCTGGAGGATTCAGGACTGAAGCAGCTATGTGCTGGACTGGACAGTCCTCACTGCATACTGCAGGTTCTTAGGTCAGTTAATGTTATTATTAGGCTGAGGTCCAGTTTTTAAATCATCTGTCAGGACTGACAGACAGAAAAGGACCACAGACATGTGTATCTTCAGTCACTGTTGCTCTGATGACAAATCAGATCTACTCATATGTTCAAATGTTGCTCAGTAATTCAGTGAATAATTATTATTTTCTTCCCTCCCAGTAACAGTCATCTGTATGTTTTAATGTTATCCCATATTATTAGATGATCAGTGGTATCAATGGCTCTATCAATGTCTTGTATTGTTTTATTAGGTTGTGTGGCTGTGGTTTGTCAGAGATCAGCTCTCTGGGATCAGCTCTGAAGGCTAACCCCTCCCAGCTGAGATATCTGGACCTCAGTGAGAACCACCTGCAGGATGTGGAGCAGCTACGTGGTTTTCTGGAGAGTTGTGGACTGCAGACTCTGAGGTCAGTCTCAATAGTTTTATGTGTTGTGATGTAAAGTTTGTGGTGGGGTGAGCTCTGAAGTCCCAAGACTGCAGATCCTCGGGTCAGGGTAAATCTGGGTGTTGATCCAGTCTTCACATTTCATTGGTTGATCGGTTGGATTTTGCTGCTTATGTTTTGAACTTATGATGCATTACTAACCCACCCAACCCCAGATGTTGAATGTCTGTAGGGGTTTAGTTCTTGCTTTTTGACTTTATGATTTTGTAACTCTACTCTTGTCAAGTTGTCTGATCAATGAGGGAGGTTTGGGTTTACTGAAGCTCTTTGAGATGCAGCATGGTTTTGTTTTCAGTTGTATATCAGCATGAGTTGCAGATATAACTAGTACAAATGAGTTCCAAGATAAAATTGTTGGAACTTTCTGGTCTAAAATATTTCCGACAAACATATGTGAATATAGAAAACACTTCAACAACATGTAGCGCTCCCCTCTGTAGTCATATTGATGATGTTATGTGCGATCACAGACGGAGATCCAGAAGCAGGTACATTTACTCACTTTAATAGAGAAAACAAAAAACTACCACTGAGGAGAAAACTGAGCTGAGTCCAAAATATAACCAAAAACAACCACAAGGGCGAACTACGAGGTAACTTGAAGGAGGAACGAAAAACAACCACGAGGGCGAAGCACAACTCAGGTCCAGGGCGAGAAACAACCGGGTGGCGTGGCTGGAGGCCTAGGCAAAAAACAAGGTAAGTCACTGGTCACTTAGAACGGACAGAAAGGTGGCTGGTTGCTTAGTACGAAAATAGCAGTGAAGAACTGGCGCCGAGGAGAAGGGAGGCGGTGCTTAAGTAGCCGGCGGAATGACGGGAAACGGAACCCAGGTGAGAAGAAGCCACGACTCCACCCAGCTGGACCATCGCGCCTGGAAAGAACAAAAACAAGGAAACGAGCAAGAAATGAAAAACACAGGAAGTGCCAGAGGAGCAACTCTCACCACATTACAGATGAGGGCAGGCTTTTAGGTTCTTTTAAAGTATTTATCCAATGTTTCTTAACCCTGATTAACTCAGTTTTAATTATTATCTTGGATGTCCCTTTAATACACACAAGTGCAGTGTTTGACCCATCAATCAAATGGCCATCTTTAAATTATATTTTTAATGACGATCTTAACTACGTCTGCATATGTCTCTGCAATTGAATCTCTGCCCTTTCTCAGGTGAGTAATAAGTAACACAACACAAGGTTTTAGAAAAATAATTCTGTTATTTAAGAAAAGGTTAATGCTGGTGAACTAAGAACATGAAAATAAAATTAGAATATTGTTTTGGAGCCTTAAACATCAAATGTCACTTTTTTAAAGAAAAACACTCCAGCTGTTTGGAGGCAAAAACACAATATAACCTTTTTCTTAACCCTCTAATGAATTCAGAAACTCAGTTTACCAACCTCAAGGTCACTTAAACAAAAGTTGTGGCCCCCACACCTTAATACACTCTATAAAGCAGCAACTTAAATGATTACAGACTGACATATACCGCAGCAGGCCTGATGCGGTGCTTGTGTTCGTGGACGCCCAAAACTTAATGGCCGCTTCACTCTGTGAGCAAAATAAAACAAGCACCTGAGGTGTTCCAGTCCCGTCCTCCAACAGTCACAGGAGCAGGCTCAGCATCAGCATCTCACCACAGACTCCGTCTACTGTCTCTATCCTCTCTTCTTGCCGGAAGAAACTCCCAAGTCCTAGTGGCTCCAACCTCCGTCCGTGTCTCTTCTCTGTCCTCAGGTGGAAAACAGCAGATGAGCTCCTCAAACAGTCGACTGAGTGAGTCCAACTAGAGCTAGAAAAAGTCCCTTCACTTGTCATCAACTGACTTGAATCTATTCCTCGAGGTGGCTAACAGCTAGCTTTAGCATTAGCACCAAACATAAACCGTCTGAACTTCGTGCTGAAAGTCTTCCCGCCTCTCAGTATGCTGCTAGACTTCTTCTCACAGATTGTCCTGTCAACAACCTTAAGACACAAGTTACACACCGTTTTGTGCACTGCTAACTTAGAAATGAAGACAGAAAATCTCTGTGTTACACATGTTTCTCCGACACACCTCTCCTAGTCTGTGTCACACTGTGCTCACGGTCCTGTCACTTGTTATTAACCCCATCTATGCTGGTGGGACATCTTTCAGCAACATTCTTTAACATAACACAACAAACATGTAACACTTTTTACCCTTTGAAATCACATTTTAAATGCTTACACATTTAAACTTGAACTGAAATGATCAACACTCATTAAAACATGTGGGGATTTTAAACTGGGTTACAAACAAAACACATTTAGGAATGAAACCTTCTAGATGTAGGCTTCACTCAAGAGATTAAATGATGATGGATTGTGCAAGTACATCTATAACATTAAACTGCAACTCATTAAACAAGACGAAAATATGAATTGACACACTATGAACACAAAGTTAACTAGAAAGCATTTCCTGCAGAAAATGTGAGTTTGGTTGCTGCAGCTGAAGCATTGCTCTGAATGATGTGAAGGATTGCTCTGAATTGCTGGAGAATCTGCAGTCTGAATTTAAGTTGCTGAAACACTTTGAATAGATGAAGCTGTTTTATGTGAAAAGTAGAAAACCTTTGAACATTAGGAAGTTATGAAACAGAAACTGCTGAAGATGAACAATATGAAGTCACTGACCTTAAAGAATAGCCTGGAAATACACCATAAAGGTCTGAGGCTGGAATCATATCTAAAGCTAATAAGGACAGGCTGTATGGTTTTAATGTGGAAAAGTATCAGAGTTACCTCCCCCAGAACATTTTGGATGAAGTAGACGCCATTTCCTGCATTCTGGTGGATTTCAACAGCTATTATACTGACAGAAGTAAAGGGTTAACTCAACAACTATTACTGAGAGATTCAATAACTCCTTATTTATTTTAAGCCATGATGACAAATATAAAACCAACTGAAAATGAAACAGTTCTGTCAGCCTCATGGTGGCACTACACTAACAGGTTATTAGAACAAAATGTTTACATCTGTTACTGTCTACCTCTGTGCCACCATGACTTTAACCACAAAAACCACATTTCTGTTTCACTGTATTCCCAATGAGGCCATCAGCTGCACTGTCAGGTTTTAGAGACTTCACAGAACAGATCAGATTAAACAGATTAGAAACAGATTACCCAAAGCCTCCAAAAAAAGCTGCACATCAGTTAACTTAGTTCACATGAATCTGTGCTGATGTGTCTGCTTGTGTTGATCAGCACACAATCAGTTCACATGAAGTGACTGAAACACAGAGGGAGGATCAATATAGAAGGAAACCCGCTCCCTGTCTCTCACTCCTGGCCTGCCCTATATGCCATAACGTCTGCTGCACCGTGTGCTTGCAGCTGAATCTCAGACCTCACCTGGCAACAATACATTTTTTTCTGATTGGCTGATTCCTGTTCTCTGCCATAGAAATGACCGATGATTAATAATAAAAATGTACAAACATAATTCACAAATTATAACCACTGACATTACTAAGCTTAGACAATAGTGTCCTTTCATGTTGTAGAATTGTTTTTTTCATTGCACTGCTCTACTTCTTACAATTATTCAGTATTGTTAAATGTACACATTTCATTTCTTTCAGACTGAGCAGCTGTAACCTCTCAGAGAGAAGCTGTGAAGCTCTGTCCTCAGTCCTCAGCTCCCAGTCCTCTAGTCTGAGAGAGCTGGACCTGGATAATAACGACCTGCAGGATTCAGGAGTGAAGCAGCTGTCTCACGGATTAGGGGGTCCAGACTGCAGACTGGAGACTCTCAGGTCAGGATCCAGCTTGTTGATCATCAGTTAAATTCTGCTTCATGTTCATGTTGAAGATCTGTTGGATTTTCCTTCTTTCTTCTTGAGTTCCTGACATGTTTTGTTCCTCCAGTCTGTCAGGTTGTCTGATCACACAGGAGGGCTGTGCTTCTCTGGCCTCGGCTCTGACCTCCAACCCCTCCTATCTGAGAGAGCTGGACCTGAGCTACAATCATCCAGGAGACTCAGGAGTGGAGCTGCTGTCTGCTTTACTCAACAGTCCAGATTGTAGTCTGAAGACTCTCAGGTACACAGAGACCACAGAGCATGAGTCCTCCTCAGTCTGTCAGTTTAGCTCATATATCCACAGCTGTTGATGGATGGACTGAAACTGCAGAGAAGAAATAATCACTGATCCCTGATGTTCATCTTCCTCCATCATTAAGTGTCCATCATGTTAACTTCACTTTTCTTTATACACGTTCTTCATGTCAAAATACATACAGACTGATTTTCAGTCACACTTAGTGCAGATCAAATACTAAATGATGCCCTACTTATTAATGTCCTCAGCTGTAAGAACCACTGAATTATTTCCACAAACAAATGTTCCTGAAACAATCCATATGTGAAGCTTCAGAGGAGACAACAACACAATGGTAGAAGGAGGAGTTCCTTCAGTCAGAGACAGAGAGCAGGGAGACACTACAATATTATCACTGTAAAAACTACACACAGACATGAGTGAATGTATTTATTTGAAGTGTGTCAGAAACTCTTCCATCCATGACACATGTGAACCAGGCTTGTGTTTGCATATAGAGTGAAAGGAACAAACAGTCAGAGACAGTGTGGCTTGTTTGCTGCTTTGGATAAATGCACAATGCTGAGATCAAACCTACACTGTTGCTGCATGAAGAGGATTTTACAGTAAAGCACTGACAGAGAGCAATATTTCACAGAATGGAGGACATGAATAAACACAGAGCAGATCAGGAGAGACTCTTCTGGAGTCGACACAGATGAGTTTCAGTCTGTTTGTGTGTCTCTGACAAACTGAGGAACTCTGCTTCATGTTGATCAGCAGTTTGGACTCATGTTGGTTAGAAAATCATTCTGACTGTGTTTCTTCCTGCAGGGTGGAGCATGGTGGAGAGCAGTGGTTAAAACCTGGGGGGCTGAGGAAGTGTAAGTTTGACTCAGTCTTTCCTCATGTTATTGTGCATGAGTCAGTGTTCTATCAGTCCATCAGAGCTGTTGTAGCGCAGCCTCGGCGGTTGGATTTCTTTGGTGTTTACTGGAGTTTATTACTCCCCAGCAGGAGCTTTAGGTTCCAGCTTTGTCATTGGTTTTCCTTTTTTCTCTTGTTAGGGAGCTTTAGTGTGTTGTAGTGTCTCTGTGTTTGTTTGGGCACTGCTCGGCTCTATAATAAAATCCAATAAGAGACCACAAAGGGTTGAAAAGGTCCAAACACAGGAAGAAACAGCTCCACAGTCCAAAAGCAGGCAGGACTCAGACACAAAGAATCTCATCCAAAGGGTCAGACTGGACTGATGGACTGAAGAGTGAAGACACTGAGACACTGAGCTGTGAGCAGCATTATTAGGGTTAGGGTTAGGGCGAGAAACGCCACTGTTTAAGAAAACGAGTTACCACCAAAATAAGTTTCACACGGGGTCTTTGTTTAAAGTTTGTAATCAATTAGTAACAAAACACGTTATCCGCCATGTTTCCCTGCACCGCTTCTTCACTTTTTTCCCAATCTGCTACAAACACCCTGATTTTCAGCACAATGCAGCATTTCCATTCAACCAATCACGGGGCAGCTTTCCAACTGTCATGGCGGAGGGTTTATATGAAAACTAGAAGTTTCATACACTCAACAAAAATATAAACGCAACACTTTTGTTTTTGCTCCCATGTTTCATGAGATGGACTTGAAGATCTAAACTTCATTCCAGATACACAATATTACCATTCCTCTCAAACATTGTTCACAAATCTGTCTAAATGTGTGATAGTGAGCACTTCTGCTTTGCTGAGATAATCCATCCCACCTCACAGGTGTGCCACATCAAGATGCTGATCTGACATCATGATTAGTGCACAGGTGTACCTCAAACTGCCCACAATAAAAGGCCACCCTGAAATGTGCATTTTGTTTCTGCTTTATTGGCGGTCTGGGGACTCAGAACCAGTCAGTATCTGGTGTGACCACCATTTGCCTCATGCAGTGCAACACATCTTCTTCGCATAGAGTTTATCAGATTGTCTATTGTGGCCTGTGGAATGTTGGTCCACTCCTCTTCAATGGCTGTGCGATGTTGCTGGATATTAGTGGGAACTGGTGCACGCTGTCGTATACGCCGGTCAAGCACATCCCAAACATGTTCAATGGGTGACATGTCCGGTGAGTATGCTGGCCATGCAAGAACTGGGACATTTTCAGCTTCCAAGAATTGTGTACAGATCCTTGCAACATGGGGCCGTGCATTATCTTGCTGAAACATGAGGTGATGTTCATGGATGTATGGCACAACAATGGGCCTCAGGATCTCATCACGGTATCTCTGTGCATTCAAAATGCCATCAATAAAATGCACCTGTGTTCTTCGTCCATAACAGATGCCTGCCCATACCATGACCCCACCACCACCATGGGCCACTCGATCCACAACATTGACATCAGCAAAGCGCTCACCCACACGACGCCACACACGCTGTCTGCCATCTGCCCTGAACAATGTAAACCGAGATTCATCCGTGAAGAGAACACCTCTCCAACGTGCTAGACGCCATCGAATGTGAGCATTTGCCCACTCAAGTCTGTTACGGCGACGATCTGGAGTCAGGTTAAGACCCCGATGAGGACGACGAGCATGCAGTTGAGCTTCCCTGAGACGGTTTCTGACAGTTTGTGCAGAAATTGTTTGGTTATGCAAACCAATTGTTTCAGCAGCTGTCTGAGTGGCTGGTCTCAGACGATCTCGGAGGTGAACCTGCTGGATGTGGAGGTCCTGGGCTGGTGTGGTTACTCGTGGTCTGCGGTTGTGAGGCCGGTTGGATGTACTGCCATATTGTCTGAAACGCCTTTGGAGACGGCTTATGGTGGAGAAATGAACATTCAATGCACGAGCAACAGATCTGGTTGACATTCCTGCTGTCAGCATGCCAATTGCACGCTCCCTCAATGCTTGTGGCATCTGTGGCATTTTGCTGTGAGACAAAACTGCACATTTCAGGGTGGCCTTTTATTGTGGGCAGTTTGAGGTACACCTGTGCACTAATCATGATGTCAGATCAGCATCTTGATGTGGCACACCTGTGAGGTGGGATGGATTATCTCAGCAAAGCAGAAGTGCTCACTATCACACATTTAGACAGATTTGTGAACAATGTTTGAGAGGAATGGTAATATTGTGTATCTGGAATGAAGTTTAGATCTTCAAGTCCATCTCATGAAACATGGGAGCAAAAACAAAAGTGTTGCGTTTATATTTTTGTTGAGTGTATAAACCCTTTTTGGAAAGCAAACACTTTTTTCTGGATTTATCGCGTTTTGGAAGCAATCTCTTCATTTGTTAGGCGGGACAGCCGAAACCAGTTAAACAAGCTTTTACTGACAGCTCTGAACAGACCACATTAACTTATCATTCATTTTAGTGCAGCCGCCACAACTTCCATTTCACAAACCATTGTTTAATCTTCAGTTATTATATTTCCTTTTATTTTGCTTTGTGCTTTGGTTTCATTCTGTAACACTGGACTTATTTTTATGAAGGTTTGAAATCTGACAGTGTTTGAACAGGAGAGAAAGGAGTATAAAGTGTGTAGTGAGGGCTTCACAGCCTTAAAGCATCTAGAATAACTGTAAAAAATAAAGCCCATCACTTCACGGATTTCACCTTTTGCGGGTTATTTTTGGAACGTAACCCCGCGATTAACGAGGGACCTCTGATGAGAAGGAAGAGACTGGGCTCTCAGCTGCAGTAAAGGGGGAAGGGTGGCTCCAACACAGGTTTCAATGTGCAAGATGTCTTGCCCTCACATTCTTCTTCCATTTCCACTTGTCCTGAAACTTCGGCCTTCGCTGTCAACCTTCCTTTTCTTACTCACACTTGCCATTTTAGAAATGGGCAATAAAAAAACACAGATCACTGGCAAACAGGGTGGTGAGAGTTTGACCATGTTTGCTGCCATCTTGTGGTGAAATGTTAAATATATATAAATAATAATCATTTTTAAACGTGTGATTTCATCCTGTGGACAACAGTACTGGTGGCATATTATGACATTATTGATTTTATGACAGAGGCTTCGGCCCAGTGAACATATGAACTGGACTTTTGGTCTGTTCTTCAGGAAGAACCCTCAATGATAATGCACCAACAATCCCAACCAAAGAAAGGAACATAAGGAAGAAGAACCAAACAGGAAAGAAAATAGAAATAACTATTGTATATATAACCTAGAAAATTTCACAAGACATTTTGAGTGGGCCAATGCGCGGTCACCCACACTCTGCTGCCGGTCCGCCCCATTATATACCACCAACCCTCATTCCTGATCACCGGCAGATGTGAAAGATGCCACTGATGACATTTCATGCTTTTACAGTGTTTCTGATTGGTTTTATATAAGGTTTAATAGGCCCCAAGCTTCTCCATTCATTCTGAATGGAGGAATCCTAAAGATGTGGATGTGACTTTGGCTGCTATTTTATGAAGTTTGGTAAAAGACATGAACATGAGGACTCAGTATGATAAAGTCCAACTCCTTATGAGCAGTTTGCAGTTGAAATGAATATTCTGTGTAGAGGCATGCCAGACTGATAGGCTTCCAAAGTTAGCTGGGTTTTGTCAGGGATCTCACCAGTTTCCCATTATTTCCTATGAGGGGGGTTAGGTCATCTTAAGTGGCTTGCCTGTCAAAACAAAACGTGGCACAGACATGGGGACTCAATATGTCAGAGGTCTAATGTTTATCTACATTTTACATTTTGAATGAAGGTTCTGTGTGAAAGCATGCCCAAACGCCATGCCTTCAAAGTTTTGACAGTGATTTGATGCCTGTGGGGAGGGTTGATCGCAGTTTTTCTGGATTTTTTCAAACACCGTTTATCCGATCACTACCAAACCTCAGAGGGTAGTATTCCTGACCGAGCCGGTCGATTTGATGTATAATTTGTAGGGGTGGCTAGCGCTAGTTAGCTGTGTAATGAATTAGAGGCTTTTATTTTGAAAATCAGTGTGTGTCTGTGTAAGTGTGTGTGTGCATTAGGGACACTCCCTAATGCATGTTAAAACATGTTTAAGTGTTTTATTTTGAAAATCTACACGTCAGCATATCCTGTTATTGTGCAGGGTCTTTTATTTTGAAAATCCATGTTTGTGTGTCTGTGTGTTGTCAGCTGTGTATAGTGTGTGTCTGCATATTTCTGGGTGGCTTGTGTGTAGTTTACCAGGCCTAGTAAGGTGTGTAATGATTTGGAGGCTTTTATTTTGAAAATCAGTGTGTGTGTCTGTGAGTGTGTGTGTGTGTGTCTGTGTGTAGTTGTGTATGTTCCTGTATGGAGCTTTTGGATGATGCTCTTTATCCAATAATACAGCTGATGCTGCTGTTACGGTTACCATGGAAACGGCTCCCTCAGTTTTCGGCTTCCTGGTTTTGTGACTTTTGCCTTTTTCTCTCTCTCTCCCCATTCACCGTCTATGTCGTTCGCCCACTGGTTTTTTGCGATTTACGTGAAAACCGTACGTCGGAACGGAAAGAAAAGTCACAGCACAGGTGTCCCGGTACAGCCGGACGTCCTGTAAAAGTTTCAGGTCGCTCACATTAAAGCTGTGGGACTAGTTCTGCTGAAAATGTGTCCAGAAGAAGGAGAATAATACAGAAGCGGAATAAGTATTTACAATAGTAACAGTGGAACAATATCAGGATAGATCAGGAGGTCTGAGTCTGGTCTTTCAGTCCAGATCCTCCTCCAGACTCTGATGAAGGAGCTTTTGGATGATGCTCTTTATCCAATGATACAGTTGATGCTGCTGTTCTTCTCATGTTCTAAATGTGTCGTCTGTCTTTACTCACATTGCTGCAAATATCCAGTTTGTGTTTGAACACAAAGCTGATAGTTGTGTGTTTGTTCATTCAAACATTAGTGACAAAAAGTCTGATGATAAACTTTGTATGAATGAACAACACATCAGTCAGTAAAGACAGAATGAAGCCATCAGATGTGTCAGATGATAAACTGCAGCTGTGTCTTTTTCTCTCCATCAGATTTCTGTCAACTTGAAGTCGACACAAACTCAGTGCACACAAAGCTCAAACTGTCTGACAACAACAGGAAGGTGACACATGTGGAGGAGGAGGAGCAGCCATATCCTGATCATCCAGACAGATTTTACTGCTACTATCAGCTGCTGTGTAGAAATGTTCTGACTGGTCGCTGTTACTGGGAGGTCGAGTGGAGAGGAAGGGTTCATATATCAGTGAGTTACAGAAGAATCAGAAGGAAAGGACACAGGGATGACAGCAGGTTTGGAAAAAACAATCAGTCCTGGAGTCTGTTCTGCTCTGATCATGGTTACTATGTCTGGCACAATAACAGAGTAACATCCATCTCCTCCTCCTCTGGCTCTGACAGAGCAGCAGTGTATGTGGACTGTCCTGCTGGCACTCTGTCCTTCTACAGAGTCTCCTCTGACACACTGATCCACCTCCACACCTTCAGCACCACATTCACTCAGCCTCTACATGCTGGGTTCTGGTTGGGTTCTGGTTCCTCAGTGAGTCTGTGCTGTGTGTAGAAGCAGAGTGTGTGGAAGTGACAGCAGCTTCAACTTTGTGCTTTAAATGTTGATGATGTTTCACTTTCATTTGAATCACTGACTGTGATTTCAGGTCAGAACATGTTTTTGTCTTAGAAGCAGTGAAATGAAGAATGTGAAGCTGAATTTATGATCATGAACTTTGACATGTCCTCACAAATGAAACCCTTACATTAAGAAATGCATGATTCCATGTTGTTATGGCTCTGATATTAAAATGTAGTATTATAATAGGAGTTAATGGACCTAAGTGGAAAACACCATTTAAAACTGCTGCAATACAAACACTAATAACTCCAACTCAATATTTTGGATAAACTTTGACATGACAGATATAAAATAATGCCTGAGCCTCCCAACTTGTAACATAACTTGTCTCTCTCTCTCCCTCCCTTTCTGTCTCTCTCTCTCTCTATCTCTCTCCCTCCCTCCCTTTCTCTCTCTCCCTCTCACTCTCTCTCCTCTCCCTCTCTCCTGTCTCTCCCTCCCTCTCTCTCTCCCCCCTCGCTCTCTCCCTCTCTCTCTCTCTCCTGTCTCTCCCCGCCCGCCAGACCTGCGAGATGAACTGGGGACCACGATCAGAGACGCCTACCTGCCTGGCTACTTTATACTATACTACAGTAAACAGTCCAGAAACAACATCCAATCAAAGCGTTTAGTTTACAGCGCCTCGTATCAACAGGACGTCATGTTTGTAAATACAAAACTCATTTTTTAATGCTACTAGCATTTTAAAACTCTCGAACTACTGCTCTTTACTTACATTTAAATGTGAATTCGGCACTCCTGCCGGTGCCACAACACACACAAGAACTACATCTGTCAATTAGTAAAAAGGCTGTCCCACATATTAATGCTACCAAGGTGATGACAGTGTGCTTTAACACAGCACTCATCATCTATGGCCTCTCCTTATTACACTTTCAGTCACAACACACTGCACTAACCACAGTAACCAAACATGGCAGACCACAGTCATTTACCCAGTCACAGCTGCACTGATGCTTTTACACTGTCCCACACAACTTCATTCATTGGGAGCATTATAGCACCAAAGCAGCACATTAATATGAAACCACACATGATTAGGACTCACTGACCCTGTTAGCCTTTCACATGCAGCAAAATACACTAACTACTTTAATCATTTAAATTAAGTTTAATTAATTTAATTTAATATTAGCAATATGCAGAGAAAAGACAGCATGAAACTGCCACATCATTACATCATGTAGCAACATTATCAGCATGAACATGTTAAGCTAGGAAACTAACAACAAGCAGGAGGAGCAAACCGCGTCTTACCTCTCGTAAGCTGATGAAGGAGGGTCTGACCGTCATTCGCGCCACACGGTTTTTATATCAGGTCCAAGGGTCCAATCAGATGTCCCCTTCAGTGACCGTGCACCTGGCTGTCATAGGACGGACTGTCAGTCAGTCAGTCAAATGTCAGCTATGTTGGTCAGTTTGTAACTGGTATCTTTATTGGTTAAGAAAAGGCCGGTCATTATTCAAAATAATAAGTGTACTCAGTAACAAATTGTGATTGTAAAAATAGCGAAGTACATTATTTTGTTACATCTGGTCTCAGTCTAGTTCTGTAGGCTGCACAACCACAGGAAGACTGCTGACTTGACAGTTGCCCAAAAGACGACCATTGACACCTTGCACAAGGAGGGCAAGACACAAAGAGGCTGGCTGTTCACAGAGCTCTGTCCAAGCACATTAACAGAGAGGGAAGGGGAGTACAAGCAAGAGGGAGAACAAAGTGTTCTGCCCAAACAGGGACTTGAACCCTGGACCCTCAGATTAAAAGTCTGATGCTTCCAATACTTCACTAGTACACTTCATGTAGTGCAGGATGGATGGACCCAGCAGATCAAGTCCCAGAGGTTACAGCATCATTTATTAGCTGAGTTTCCCTCAGGGAAGCTGCTGTTTACAAGCTGTTTACAGAGAGAAGCAAGAAAACAACAGTCAGCATCATCTTCCATAAAAACACATGACAATAACGTGTGAGACAGAGAGTTTATGATCAGTGCTCCCCCTGCTGGTTAGGACATATGATGACATTATTAAATGTACCAGTCAAAAGTCACTCAGTGGTTTGTCTTTGTTTTTATGACTTTCTACATTGTAGATTCATCCTGAAGACATCAGAGCTATGAAGGAACACATGTGGAATGATGTAGTGAACAAACAGTGTTAAACCAAGCAGAATATGTTTGATGTTTGACATTCTTCCAAGCAGCCAGCTTTTGCTTTGATAACAGCTTTGCACACTCTTTGCATTCTCTCAATCTGAACTGAACCACCAATGCTGTGCAATGCTGACATCTAGTGGTGGAATCGCAGGCTGCAGCCTCCTCATTCCAAAATCAATCCCTCCTCCACATAAAGTCAAAAGTTCTAAATGTGAGTCATTAAATGAGAGGTTCCAGCAGAAACGTCCAAACATCTGAAGAGAAGCTGAGAAGCCTGAGATACAGGGGCTGCAAGCTGTGCTTCAACTGTTCCTGTTTAGACAATAAGAACAGATCATCACTGTCTTTTAAAATGTTCTGATCAAATCACATTAGTTTGTATATTTATATTACACACAGAGCTGTTGTTTCAGTCACATTCATTTGTTATGTGTACAGTGGGTGCAGGAAGTATTCAGACCCCCTTAAATGTTTCACTTTGTTATATTGCAGCCATTTGCTAAAATCATTGAAGTTCATTTTTCCTCATTAATGTCCACACAGCTCCCCATACTGACAGAAACACAGAGTTGTTGACATGTTTGCAGATGTATTAAAAAGACAAAGTGAAATATGACATGGTCCTAAGTATCAGAGCCTTTGCTGTGACTCTCATATATTGAACTCAGGTGCGTCCATTTCTTCTGATCGTCCTTCAGATGGTTCTAACCTTCATCTGAGTCCAGCTGTCTTTGATGATACTGATTGGACTTGATGAGGACAGACACACACCTGTCTGTATAAGACCTTACAGCTCACAGTGCAGGTCACATACTGGGTGATGACGTCCTCCTGCAGGTGTTACTGTGGAACAACTGCTCTGGATTGGGATGAGTCTGAATAGAACTTTGTTAGCTTTGTAAAGCTGTGTGGTAGTTAGAGAGGAACTGAAAAGAGTCAACAACAAGGAGTTGGTCTCCAATGGAATAAAGTTAACTAGCAGATTTTGATATGGGATAACCAGGCCTAACCGATGACCGATCCATCCCTGGGTCCAGACACAGATTAAAATCAAAAATCATCAGCAGTTGTACCTTAGGGAACAAAAATGGACCTCAGTTGTACCCTTTTTTCTGACAGTGTACAGGCAGACCAGAAACCCTCTCACCAAGGAAATCAAGGTGGCAAAAAGGGGAATACTCAGAAGAGTTGAAAAACAGCTTTTCTGCTAACGACCATGCATCAGTGTGGAGATCACAAACCACAGGAGACGACCTCCCCCACTGCTGACGACCTCAAGACTTTGTACTGCAGGTTTGAGAGGGACCACTTCACACCCCTAACCTGTACCACAATGACCCCACTCGGCAGCACCCCTATCAGGGACCACCATCCCATCACAACCACCAACACAACGAACCCTGCAGCATCTCCATCATAATGACCACCAGAACCACTCCACTCAGCAGCAGCAACCCCAACAGCCCCACAGCCATCAGTGCCTCCTCAGTGGTTTCTATGGTAACCAAACAGAATCCCATTTAAAAGGTTACAATTCCACCACTGTTGACCAATGAATATACAAAACCATAATTCATTCACTGAAGTGAGAACAGGAAGGCCTTTCTGTGATCTGAATTTGATCTGAATCACAGTGAAATGATGATCTGCTATGTCAAAAACATTCTCACATGAGATGTTCAGCAAAACACTGCAAAAAGATCAGCAAGAACAAAGAACAGAGGGTCAAAAGGAACAAACTCAGCAGAGGCTGCAGGAGGACTTCTCTGGCCTCCAGAGCTCAGCTCTGGTCCTCTGGTTCCAGCCTTGGTCCTGCACTCACTGTGATCCTTTGTTGTACCAGGTGTAGTTTTGGTGGCTACACATGTGTTCACAAACTGTTCTGTTGTAGCAGCTGAGCTTTACTCCAATCCACCGTCACCACAAACACTTTCCCCTCTCTGTTCTTCTTCTTCCTCTGCCTCTTCTTCTTCTTCTGTGGTGTTTTCCGGCAGCTGACATCCACACAGTGACATTTCTGCCTCCTCCTGTCTTCAGTCAGACTGTTTCTCTCACAGTCTGTAGAGAGAAGCTGACATTGTTGCACTGATTAACCTCAACCACACACACCTGTGTGAGCCGCACCATCATTCTAACAGTTCCATTGTTACACTGAGTGACAGCAAAGCAGTGAGCCCCCTGCTGGTGATCAGCTGCATGTACCAGAAGCAGACAGAGATTTCTGATATGATGTTAAAGGTGTCACAGAGGAGGATCCGACTGTCTGACCTCTGATTCTTCTGTCAGCATCAGACACATCACAGTTTGATCAGTTTTCAGATCACACACAGCAGCATCAGTAACACTGAGCAGACATTACACACTCCATCAAACACACACACACACTGCTCACTTATAACAGGGATAATAAGTAAAGTTCTTTACAATAAATTCACATTCACATTTTATTATCACTTCACACATGGCACAGTATATATGGCAGAGAGTTAAAGGTGGAATATGTAGTCAGAGTTAATACCAAATATTTACACTAGGTGGCAGCACTTCAGCCTCCACCCACTGCTGCACTACCAGCACCACTCTCAGTGCTTTTTGTTTCCATTGACTGTACAACATGATTCAATCCATGTTATTTATATGACAAACTATGTGTAGTGTTTCTATGTGTGTAGCTGACATGTTGCTCAGCTTCCATTGGACACATATACTAGATGGAAGCTGCAGCAGGATTGGCTGATGACTGATCACAGGTGTGAACAATCAGCCGGTGACGAGTGGAGCAGGAGCAGCTGCCCATGCTGCAGAGACACAAACAGCAGCAGCACTCTGTGACCCATGTCCACTCTGTGTGTCCTCCAGACAGTCTTAAGATTAAGATTAAGAAACCTTTATTAGTCCCACAATGGGGAAATTGCATTTTTGCAACAGCAGGTACAGACAGCAAAGGATAAGTTAAGAAAAGATATATATGATAAAATAAACTACCAATAAAATATAGAATAGAATCATCAACAGTTTACATATGAACAGTTATTGCACAGGTGAGTGGAGGGAGAAGTGGTCTGTAAGAAAACTGTACATAGTGCATCAGAAACTAAATAAATAATGTGTTGTACACTGTGGTGTGTGAATATTGCTCCTATCAGAAGTGGTTATTATACAGTCTGACAGCAGCAGAGGTTGTGTGTAATGACGCGGCTCACCAGCAGAGGGCAGGTGACGGAGCAACAAGCAGAAACTAGAGACACAACAAAGATCAGAACAGACACACTCAGCTCTTCTCTCTGAGACCATGATGATACCGTCACATATCATCACTGCACATGTTTTTGGCTGCACGTCTGGAAATGAGAGGAGACAGAACATTATCATACATGTTGCATAAGTAAAGTCACATGACATGCACCACTGTAAATAAAGGAAACCACATATTTTTAAGACTCTTAGAACACAGACAGAAGTATGAATTATATATGGTTACAATCAAAAATAATTGAATGCAAATAAATGATTTTGTGGAATTTAAATCAAAACCTAAAAACACCAGAATCAGCAAATCACATGTTTGCATTACAGTGGTCCCTCCTATAACCAGTTCACCTCTCACCTTGTTTTTCTCTTACAGCTCATTGAGTTCTGGTCCGGATAGTCCGTAGACCATGCCTGAATTTATTTTTTATTTTTTAATTTATTTTTTTTATGCCTGAACGCTCTCTTTATGCTGTAATTACTGTACATTGTGTAATTGTGATATTCTCTCCACAGCTCTGTGACCTTATGGCCAGACGCTGCACCAGACCAGTCTTCACCTGCCTGAGGACAGCACGTGATAATAATGATCACTGATTTTGTTCATATATATGTAATGTATTTTATTTAAATCCAAATACAGTAAACTGTTGCCAACATATCTGGTTTTCATTATTTGTGCAGCTTTTTAAAATAACAAAGACTGAATGTTTTCTGTAATAGACAACAAACACAGTTACAGTTTTTCAGTGAACAGATATTTATTCTCATGTATGATCAACAAAAAAAGAACAGAAGCACCAAACATGTTAGAACCTGAAGAGATAACAGGCCAGCTCTAGGTGTGGGGCGCCTTCCTTCTATACAGGCCTGTGTGTGTCAGCATGAGGATGCACCAGTCACCAGGTTGTCCACAGCATCATCTGAGCCTGCAGCTCCCTCAGAAACAACAGCTGGCTGCACCTGCTGCAGGAGGACCATGGTGAGGAGGTCAGAGGTCAGACTTGGTTCAGACGGAGCTCCAGCAGCTGGTGGATCTGCTCCAGGCTCAGGATTTGAATTCTGACCTGTCAATCAGTAAACAATAAACATTTATATATTGTCAATAAACAGAGCTTTACTGTCCTTGACCAGGTCTTACATACAGTATGATTGGTGTTCAGACTAAAGTAGAGCAGGTAGGTGTCTGGTGATGTGAGGTAGCTGAATATCTGTAGGGAGCACAGACTGCTCTGTAAACACCAGAGGAAATGCACTGAAGAGTCATAATAAAGATTCAGTGCTAACTGGCTGTGTAGCATCGCTGCCCTTGTTGGTTTTAGCAAATCTAACCTGCAGTAATTGCCATGTTTGATGATGTTATGTATTTATTCTTGCTGTAACACAGCACTGACGCTTATTACTTCTCTGGTGCACAGAGCAGGAAGAGAGTGACAGCCAGCCGATAGTTCCTTTCAGGGTCCGCCAGGAGGCCTGCATGATGTGTTTAGCGTCTTATCGCTTCCACAAATTATTAATATTCTCCCTTTTGATGCGTAACTGTCTACAACTTTGCCTGGTGTCAGTGTTTTGCAGCCAGTCACGTCAATACGATAGATAGCGCATGTTGAGTTTAACCCCCCCCCCCCCGCAAAATCGGGGTCAAAACCCAAAGGTGAAAAAAGGAGAGGCGAAAGTGGAAAAAAGATTGAACCTGAAGAAACAAGATGTGAAACTGTAAAAAATTAAGATTTGAATCTGAAAACAAAAACTCTGAAACATTTATTGTAAATATGTACAGTGGGGAAAAAAAGTAGAGGGAGATTATCAGTGGTCTTGTATGTCTTCCATTTTCTAATAATTGCTCCCACAGTTGATTTCTTCACACCAAGCTGCTTACCTATTGCAGATTCAGTCTTCCCAGCCTGGTGCAGGTCTACAATTTTGTTTCTGGTGTCCTTTGACAGCTCTTTGGTCTTGGCCATAGTGGAGTTTGGAGTGTGACTGTTTGAGGTTGTGGACAGGTGTCTTTTATACTGATAACGACTCCAAACAGATGCCATTAATACAGGTAACGAGTGGAGGACAGAGGAGCCTCTTAAAGAAAAAGTTACAGGTCTGTGAGAGCCAGAAATCTTGCTTGTTTGTAGGTGACCAAATACTTCTTTTACTGAGGAATTTACCAATTAATTCATTAAAAATCCTACAATGTGATTTTCTACATTTTCTTTTCTTATTTTGTCTCTCATAGTTCAGGTATACATATGATGAAAATTACAGGCCTCTCTCATCTTTTTAAGTGGGAGAACTTGCACAATTGGTGGCTGACTAAATACTTTTTTTCCCCACTGTAGCTCATGATAGGACCAACAAGGCAAAGTTTAAATGTTGCTGTGTTAGACATTTACAATCAGTTTAAATACATACATGACTTTAACAGCTTGCAGCGTGCAGTTTGGTACTAAGTGCATATGTGGCTAGGATTAGTTTGAAGTACATGTATTGCATTAAGGATGCTGCTGGAGTGCAGTAGCATTGACTTAAACCCAGTCTGCACTCTCATGTATGTGCTCATCAGCCTTGTCATTTGGCTTCAGACAGTCCATGATGCACTGGGGCAGGAACACGCTGAGACTGAAAAGCAAACAAACAAAGGTTTCTGGTCATTTTAAATGCTGCTGTGTGTGCTCTGTGTTCCAGAGAACTGCCACAGGAAAGGGTTGAAAGGTTTGCAATAATGCACTGCAAGCCTTAGTGTGGCCATGACCCAGCAACAAAAAGATAGAATAGAATACGACTGCACTGAGAACTGCACAACATTTGAGACTATGTGCACACGAAAAGGCATGATCTACAATTCTCAGTTCACAACCCAAGGCCAGATCAGACCTGTGTTTTAGGAAGTTGCATTAGTCTTATCAGTAATAGGTGCAGCATGTTAAAGCCGTAACACTGGATTTCTGAAGTTCATGCTTTATTTGCAGTATTTATGAAAAAGTTTGACCTCTGTCTGCACCATACATGGTCCATTCAGTCTCATCTGGTGCACAAAGGCGTTGATACCCACTGCTGGTCCTTCATCCACCTGTTGAAGCAGCACATCCAGGGCCATAATACTTCCTGTCCGCCCCACACCAGCACTGAGAGCCCGAGAGACAGACAGAGAGTTACTACAAAGCAGCAAGTGTTACCATGAGATTGTCCTTGGACTCTTCATATGGAAGCACCTTAAGCTGGAAGCTTTAGATGGTGCTCTCTCACCTGCCATGAACTACAGTTGGTGTGTTAACCCCCTCTCTCTATGTGCTGTCTCATCAGTCCTCTGAACTGGATCAGGACTTCAGTGCACTCTGGGACACTGTGGTGGGGCCAGGCAGTGAAGTGGAAATGTTTCACTGTGCATTCCTCTGAGGAGTTTCTCTGTGAAGAACATTCATAGACAGCCATTCAGGTATTGTCTGAACCACAATTCAGTGTTGGTGGATTCAAAAAGAGGAAATATGGAAAAATGGCTCTGACACAGGTCAGTGTGACTCTTCAGCTATAAGATAGGTTTGTAGTTACACAGTAACAAGTTTGAATGGTTTTTACATGTTTCACTTGAAATTCCCTCAGGGTCCAGCTGGGCTCCTTTTGCTCTGTTGGGACAGTGACTAACAGCTCTCCATAGCAGCATGGATTGCTGTCTGCAGGCCAGTGCTGTTCACACTTGGTCTAGAAAGAAGAAAACATCTGATTGGCCCTCATATGTCCATTTATTAACCATGTTTCCCACCAAACTGAACTGATGAAGCTGCTCTAAGCAGCATCCACA
Organism: Parambassis ranga; assembly: GCF_900634625.1. Taxonomy (NCBI): domain Eukaryota; kingdom Metazoa; phylum Chordata; class Actinopteri; family Ambassidae; genus Parambassis; species Parambassis ranga. The sequence continues at coordinate 3,350,964 of NW_021144778.1, forward strand.
CATAAGAAGACTGCAGGTCCAGAGGCCTCGCCTCAACCCTTTGAATGAAAGTGACCTGGATGACTGAGAAGCTTCATCAACAAGACAAATGATTAACAGCAGGCAGAACATTTTGAATTATCAAGAAATCTGGCAGTGAAACCTTGTTTTATTGACTTACCCTTCCTCCTTCAATGCAGCTGGTTACCATGACAATAGCTTTAACTGTTTGTTCCCCAATCATTCTCCAGAAATCAGTGACTGTGGATGGCAGAGGACCCTGAGTGGCAATGTACTGTTTGTTGTAGCCCTGAGAAGATATTTAATATGTGACCTTCTGTGTATCTGTGCTTTTATACAAGATGCTCAGTATGAAATCAAAAGTACACTGTAAAAAAAGCTGTATAAATTACGGTAAAAAAATGTCAAATGGTGACAGTAAAAGACTGAAATTTAAAATGGTATATCACCGTTGAAAACACATGGATTTACTCAAGTCAAACAACAGTATATAACTTCGATTTTTACGGACAATATATATTGAAAAAGCACAACTTTACTGTAAAAATACAATATTTTGATCAAAATAACTGGGAAATACAATGCCGTCACAGTTTGCACTGATATTCAGAGGAAATGACAGATTTTTTTGTTACTCACTTTTAAAGTTACGGAACAAAACCATTCAAAAACACATCTTCATTTATACAAAATGAGATGTTAAAATATGTTATGTGTTTGTAAAAAAATACAAGAGTGTTATACTTACAGTATAGTGTAATAGATTTTTTTCTGGAAACACTGTAACAATCATTTGAATTTGCCAGGTTGCATTATGCTTGTGTATGGCTTTTAATAGTTGCAGTAGTTGTGTCAATGATTGTGTTAATGGGAGGTGCTTACAAAGATGCACAAATAGCTGCAGTTATTGTTATTCACTAAGCAATCATCTATAAACTAGATGATTGCTTAGTGAAGTTATCATCTTAAACACAAATGTTTATTTTTTTACTTAAAATATTTGACTATATTATTTATTATATACTTCCAATATATATTGTCATTTATTAATTGTTTAATATGCTTATTTAAATATACTGAAGCTCTAATCCCAGATCAAATACTGCAACTCAAACTCCACACCACAGGGGGCGCTTATACGTTCCTACACCACGTTTCCGCAGAAGACGAAGAAGAAATCAAATGCAGGGAGAAAACGGTTCGGAGCCTGTGGAGGAACAGAGGCAGGTGGAGGAACAGAGGCAGGAACAGAGGCAGGTGGAGGAACAGAGGCAGGTGGAGGAACAGAGGCAGGTGGAGGAACAGAGGCAGGTGGAGGAACAGAGGCAGGTGGAGGAACAGAGGCAGGTGGAGGAACAGAGGCAGGTGGAGGAACAGAGGCAGGTGGAGGAACAGAGGCAGGTGGGTTCGGAGCCTGTGGAGGAACAGAGGCAGGTGGAGACGTCACGGAACTTTTTGAATTTGAACCTTAGCGCCACAGCTGCGCGCCAGAGTCTGAGCTCTGGTTTTAAGGACTTAGCCTTTGACTCCTGACAACGTTTGGTACTGGAGCCAACGTTAGTGCCGCTGTTCGTAAGTATACTTGAATTTACGCTGTTTGAGAGTAATAGTCACGAAGGAAGCTCCTCTCTGTTCCTAAAATAAGACTTGCTCGCAGTTAGGAAGCGAAAGTTAGAAGAACTGTCTGTCTTATGTGAGGCCTTTTGTTTTTAGCTTAGTTAGCTGAAATGCTGTTCGTGCCCCAGCTGCTATCGAGTCGGCTGGAAGTTCTTATAAATGCGCGATACAGTTGAGTGAGTCCGTCAGCGCACTTGAAACAACATAAGGTGACTTGTTCCATGAGAGGGTGCACACGCATGTTCAAAGTGAAATCCTCATTTACTTCCACATAAGAAGGAAACAGACAGCAAGCGACATGTACAGAGTCACGGACACGGTTCTCAGGTGTTACAGCAGAGAAACGGGTTCATTCCCCTGGATATATGTATGTCAGGAAACTGAAGGGACCTTTGTCTTAGAGTTGTAAGCTTCTTCTGTTTTTAAACTGCAGGGCAGTTACTACACCTTCAGGGTCCACCATCCTGTGGCCCTGGCCTCCACACTGGAGTTCCTTCAGAGGGAAACAGACACTTTCTTCTCCTTTACAACTGATCAATTTGCAATTGTTGAACAAGAATTCTTGTTTCCACACAGGTTCTTCCTGATAAATCCAGAGAAGGGCCCAAAAGTGGAGAGTGAGTAAAACAAGATGCGACTGTGTGACTGTCTGAAGCTAGCTTAACTAAACCTCAGTAGCTTCAGATACTAACTAAGGTTTTATTCAGATTGACTCGTGGTGTTGCTCATATTTAGGAGTCTTCTCTCTTACATTTCAGGCATTACAGTTAAAAACCACTTGCAGGCCCCACGTCACACCAAGGACTGAGGTGAGATTCAAATTCATTTAAATGTATCAAGCTGTGTTTTACATTTTTTGGTATAAATTATTTGTGTGTTTTTCTGTGTCCTATGACAGCATCAGCAGAGAAGGAGGAGAGGGATTCATGTTCATCAGAGGGCACAAGCTGCAAGGAAATCAAGGAGAAGCTACAATAACAACACAATCCTGTTCAAAGTAAGTCCTCCCTTTTTTAACTCTGTCTTAAAACATGTAAATCATCTGGTTATACGGAGTGTTCATGGGCAAACACAACCACAGATGAAGATCTCCTGGAGTCTGTCCATGAACAGGATGCCGGTCCATCACAGGGCCTAGATCTCCGGTCTTTATTTTGAGGTTTTCATTATTGGAAGGAGGCTTTGCTTTGAAATCTTCCGATCTTCTGTGGGTTTTCTTTTTACCATACATTACTTAAAAGACTAAAATAATTAAATAAATAGTAAATATTTCAAATGTTTTATGATGGTAAAGGAACATGTTTCTTGTTATACTGCGTTTGCCAAATATTTTGCCCAAATATGACCTATAGGAAAAGAACACTGGCTCCATTTATCATTGTTTCCTGCCAGTTTGCCTTTAAGTGCTTCCTTGGGCTCTGCTTCCATGTAAAGCACCCAGAGACAGTTCTGATGGCCACAGATGCCCCACTGTTAAACTAATTTAAATTCAGTTGAATTAAAGGTTGTGTCAATCTATGAAAAGACACCAACCTTAATCTGTTTTCTGTCTGCATGAGCTGACAGTCATCTGGCCAAGAGCCTGGATTTTCAAGCTGAAATGATCCAACAGCTCGTCAACCTTCTTCTAAAGTGTAACAGCAGCCTCTCAATGACACCGCCAGTCACGTCAAGACACAATGGTTCAGACAAGTCTGTCAACTGCAAATACAGGTGAGCACCACTAGGTGGATAAAATGTCTCAAACCTTGATCTGTTTCAGGTGAAAAGGCTGATTACAAGCCCGCCAAAATATATGAGACAAGACAGTTCAAAAGATCGATGCTTCAAGGTCTATTTTTGTCAATTGTAAAACGTTTCATGCTTTGGTATATGTGGGTATTACACATGTTGTTCACCTTTACATTTCATATATGGAACACTGATATTACCTTAGTGTAGACGTGGGTACGTTTCTACCTCCATACTTTATTTTATCATAAAATTGTCCAACTAACCTATATTTTCAGATTGCTGGTGAGTGCTGTGGTTTCTTTATAGTACATGGAGCTCAGTTGAACTAGAAGGCTGTGTCACTATGAATGTACTATTATTAAAGCATTGCTTTTTTCTTTTGTGTGTGCAGAGAGGGTTGTGCCTGAGTGACAACATCCAAGCAGTCTGAGCAGAAGTGGAGACAATACACAGGTTCCAGGTTCCAGACATTCGGACTGTTTGACTCTGGCTTGTTGGGTGAGGTTTGGACTGATTACTCTTCATACTCTTGATGGGCAACTGGCCTGTTTTTTTGTGGCACTGCTATGTGAGCAGGCTGAAAATGTTTTTATTGAGTCAGCTTAACTTGTGCTGTAAAATTAACATAATTCCTATGTAGCCATATACATCACAATGTATTTGTTACGGTAAAATCCTGGCAACCACAGCTGCCGGTAATTTACCGTAAAGCTGAACTTTTTAATAAAGTGCCGTAATATAATACACAGGTGTCCTGCTTTATTACTGAGATGTGTTGTCATTAGGTCTACAGGAGTGTGTATTTTTTAATGCAAATTTCCGTTATTTTTAGTGAAAATACCTGTAACCAGATTTACATGATGGTTGGTAACTTTAAGGTAAACTGCCGTAAACAGGTTTACAGTACATCTGTATAATTCACTGTAATTTACTGTAAATACACAACATTCTTCTACTGTAAAACGTGCGGTTATCAAAAAGTCCTACTGTAATCTGTTATATGTCCACATCTTATTTTTCACGGTAAAATTCTGGCGACCACAGCTGCTGGTATTTTACCGTAAAAATACACAGATTTTTTTTACAGTGTACATTTCTATCTGCCAACACTCACAACATCTACATGAGCATCAGTGTGACTTGGCTGCGGAGTCCAGCAACCACCGCTGTGGTTGATATGTGAAGAGACCTGAGGTTACAAGAGCAGGATATGGTTAAGAATTAAAAGTCAACGCCACTGGAATTTCCAGTTAATACTTGATCACTGTAAAGCCCTCTGGTAGGCTGTGGTCTTAATCTGCTATATAAATAAACATGACATCAACATGGTGTGAGTCCAGGCTCGAAGATGCTCTTTGGCAACCTTAGGTGTTGTTCATGTACACAAACTGGTACTGAATATAGGCGACTGCAGCTCTAAGGAATACCATAACCCCCTGTTAGCAGCATGTGTGTAGGTTAGTAATTCACAGCATGAAGATTTGATCCTTTAAGAGCTCCTTGAACGTCCTGCTGCTGTGTCTCCTCTGGAGTCGGCTGTGTCTACCCTCTGCTGGAATGAAACAGCTCAGTGCATGTGTCACAAAGAAGTTCAAGCATTTCTTAAGGAGGGCTGTTAGGGTGTGTATATATGTGCTAATGTTGGTACCAAGTACCTCACCAAGTTCACTTTTTGGAGTGTCATCAAAGGAGAACTGTGCATGTCACACAGTCAAGTGCTGCCACCTGTCAGGTATAGGTATCAGATTGGTGATTACAGTTATTATATTGACATCTATCATTAATTACACTCAACAAAAATATAAACGCAACACTTTTGTTTTTGCTCCCATGTTTCATGAGATGGACTTGAAGAACTAAACTTCATTCCAGATACACAATATTACCATTCCTCTCAAACATTGTTCACAAATCTGTCTAAATGTGTGATAGTGAGCACTTCTGCTTTGCTGAGATAATCCATCCCACCTCACAGGTGTGCCACATCAAGATGCTGATCTGACATCATGATTAGTGCACAGGTGTACCTCAAACTGCCCACAATAAAAGGCCACCCTGAAATGTGCATTTTGTTTCTGCTTTATTGGCGGTCTGGGGACTCAGAACCAGTCAGTATCTGGTGTGACCACCATTTGCCTCATGCAGTGCAACACATCTTCTTCGCATAGAGTTTATCAGATTGTCTATTGTGGCCTGTGGAATGTTGGTCCACTCCTCTTCAATGGCTGTGCGAAGTTGCTGGATATTAGTGGGAACTGGTGCACGCTGTCGTATACGCCGGTCAAGCACATCCCAAACATGTTCAATGGGTGACATGTCCGGTGAGTATGCTGGCCATGCAAGAACTGGGACATTTTCAGCTTCCAAGAATTGTGTACAGATCCTTGCAACATGGGGCCGTGCATTATCTTGCTGAAACATGAGGTGATGTTCATGGATGTATGGCACAACAATGGGCCTCAGGATCTCATCACGGTATCTCTGTGCATTCAAAATGCCATCAATAAAATGCACCTGTGTTCTTCGTCCATAACAGATGCCTGCCCATACCATGACCCCACCACCACCATGGGCCACTCGATCCACAACATTGACATCAGCAAAGCGCTCACCCACACGACACCACACACGCTGTCTGCCATCTGCCCTGAACAATGTAAACCGAGATTCATCCGTGAAGAGAACACCTCTCCAACGTGCTAGACGCCATCGAATGTGAGCATTTGCCCACTCAAGTCTGTTACGGCGACGATCTGGAGTCAGGTTAAGACCCCGATGAGGACGACGAGCATGCAGTTGAGCTTCCCTGAGACGGTTTGTGCAGAAATTGTTTGGTTATGCAAACCAATTGTTTCAGCAGCTGTCTGAGTGGCTGGTCTCAGACGATCTCGGAGGTGAACCTGCTGGATGTGGAGGTCCTGGGCTGGTGTGGTTACTCGTGGTCTGCGGTTGTGAGGCCGGTTGGATGTACTGCCATATTCTCTGAAACGCCTTTGGAGACGGCTTATGGTGGAGAAATGAACATTCAATGCACGAGCAACAGATCTGGTTGACATTCCTGCTGTCAGCATGCCAATTGCACGCTCCCTCAATGCTTGTGGCATCTGTGGCATTTTGCTGTGAGACAAAACTGCACATTTCAGGGTGGCCTTTTATTGTGGGCAATTTGAGGTACACCTGTGCACTAATCATGATGTCAGATCAGCATCTTGATGTGGCACACCTGTGAGGTGGGATGGATTATCTCAGCAAAGCAGAAGTGCTCACTATCACACATTTAGACAGATTTGTGAACAATGTTTGAGAGGAATGGTAATATTGTGTATCTGGAATGAAGTTTAGATCTTCAAGTCCATCTCATGAAACATGGGAGCAAAAACAAAAGTGTTGCGTTTATATTTTTGTTGAGTGTAAATTAACACTAATAATGTTATATTAAATTATGGATGATTATGGTATATTGTGTGATTCTATGTTTCTATGCATAGAAAAAGTAAATGACTGTGATTACATACATTTTTATCTGCCATGGCATTCACTACCTCAGATTGGTCAACACTCACAACATCTACATGAGCATCAGTGAGACTTGGCTGCTGAGCGGGACCATGAGCGCTTATGGTCTGGCTTGGTGCTCAGCCAGATGAAGTTTGACTCCCAGCAGCAACCAGTGGTCTCGTGTGTGAGGCCGCCTCCCACTCGCCACAAAGGAGGACCTGCTGCTGTTTGGACCCCTGTTTGTAATAATGTTTCTTTGCATGCTGGCCATCTGCTACTGCTGTGTGTGTGTGTATCGGGCTGCACTCAGAGTGAACACAATGTTGAAGTCCAGCAACCACCGAGCCAGATGCACCATAGGACTCTACCTCTCACTGTTGTTGCTCCAGCGGTCATCAATCATATTTCATATCATCTTTACTATGACGCTGAAGAGAGAAGCCCTCTGCAGCGTGACCAACTCCATGGTGCTGCCTCTGATAATCAGAATTCCCTCGTGTATCAATCCTTTCTTCAACGCCAGGAATCCACAAATCAGTTATCTCCTCTTTTCTGCATCCAGTCAGAGGAGACAGGCTGAAGAAGTGGTAGAGATGGAGGTGATTCAGTAGAGCAGGAGTCCTATTTATGTGCCTCATTTGTTGAACTTTAAACAGCATATTTATTGGATTTCTCCCTCAGACTTTGCAGGAGCAGGATAAATCTCAAAAATCAGAAATCTGAGTTTGGATTAAGGATTTTGGGGAAAGAAATTGTCTAAATTGTCAGAATTTAAAGTCAGAATTCTGAATTGAATCTAAATGAGCTATGAATATATGATTACAAAATAGATTTTTAATTTGTATGAATTTAATTTATTCATTGAAAAATATATTCTCCATTATTGACTGTTTATCTTACTGTGTCAGGGCCCCATTAAAATGTACCCCCTCTTGTATTATTTGAACCTATTGTGTGCAGAGGCAGCTGAGTGATACTATCACACTGTATTAAAAAGAACAAAATAATTACAGAGAGCACAAAATGAACTGAGGACAGACTGCAAGCACCTCAAATAACAAACTCTACATTGAATCTTTGTGGCATGTGTGATACGTCGCTCCATTTGAATGCTTGGTGTTTATTCTAGATATCATTAATATAAGTGTCCGTGCAGTTATCACAAAATAGCTTTTCTGGCACTGTCAGGTTTCTGAGTGCACATCTATCAATCACAGAAGTATATCTGTGGATGCTCTCATTCATCAGGTCAGAGTCATTTCCAAGAGTTTAAATGGAGGCAGCTGGACTCCAGGACTGTTTTTGAAGATGTTTCCCACTCCCCCGAGTGGCTTCTTCAGTTCTGCTACTGCTCTGGTTGGAATCTGAGTTTTATGTGTTCAGGACCTCTGTGGGTGGATCTTGCAGGAGCTACCATGACTAAGATCTCTCAGAAAGTGTGTCTGGGCCCTGTGCAGGACTAGTTGACGGCCCATCGTTAGAGTTTTAAAATTTGAATGGGAGTGACGTCTGCTAGGCAAAACTGTAGCATATCAATATGTATCTGCCATCAATAATGTATAGGAAAGCATGTATACTGATTAAATCACAAAACACGCTGTTATAAGTGTCTTATAAGGAAACACATACACTAGGATCCATTTTCCTGCACACGCTGTGACAGTGCCTAAAACTGCAGTTGATCCTGTGGCCACTTGGGGGTGGCACCAAAATTAAATCCCACAGGTGTTTCTGTTCAAATGTCAACAGAAATAAAAAAAATTCATGTCTATAGATAATTATTCATGCAAATGGTTCTCAGGCTAATCAAGAACTGCCGTCCCTCAAATGACCAAAATTCAGTCCCATGGTCATGTTAAACTGTCAGTGGTAGAAAGTATCTATGTAAAGCTAAAAACAAACAAACAAAAATCAATAAACACTGTAGTCTTTACCAGGTAACAACATAATACAGCAAATCTGCAGTTCCTTACATGGCCACTTGGTAGCTGGTCCAAAATAGTTTCTGTCCTGATAGACTTCCATATAAAATACTTTACAGCTAGAATTATTTTTTAATTAAATTTGAGCAGCCAGACCCCAAAAACCCCATATCCAAAACCACTGAGGAGAGATTGTTGATCTGTATATGCTTATCTAATTCAAAGTCATGTGTTTCTGCAGATCAAAATAAAATCATGCTTGTATATCTGATTGGTTCTTAGCAGACATAGTTTGGTCTGATCTGTGTATAGGACATTGTTTCAAGTCTTGTGGCTTGTTCAGATGTAGTTTTGTGAACCTTTGAGCCAGTGTTGTGCCAAAAAGTGATCATGCCAAAAAGTGAGCCTTAAAGCTGTTTCGCCAGATGTCTGTAGTACAGATACTTGTAACTTCATGTCTACAAAACACTTTGTGAAAGGGAAATGCTTACAAGTGCTGCAGTCTGTCATGCTGGTGCTTTTGGTTGTAGGATTTCTGAGGCTGCTGTGTCTGATAAATGTCTGTATTTTGCTCCCTAGCCCAGTGAAGCTGAGAAACTGTGTTGAACAGTTAGAAATGGAGACTTGCTCGTTGGTCTTGCTCGGTAACCATGCTGAAGAAATCTTCAGTTTAAGGTTTGCCCAAATGCCAAAGGGCCACTGAACACATCCACACATTTGCTCTGAGCTCATGTGATGTGCACCAAACTCTCACTCTGCCTGCAGCATCGCTGGAAGTGTCCCCCTCTGTCTTCTACAGTCTGATTTGAATGATGTCTGATAGCAAACAGTGGGTTTCACGCAGCTTCAATGGGAAATAAACACTAACAAGACAGATAAGATCAAATATAACATCAAACTCTCAGGCTCCACAAACTCTGAAACTACTAAATTCTTCTTTAAAGCATGCAAATAAATCACAGCTTATGATGTGTGGGGGAGCACAGAGCACTAATAACATGACAAACAACCATTCACACTCAAATTCACACCTACAGGATATTTAGTCACATTTAAACATGTTTGTGTTGCTATACCAGACCCTGTATCAGTGATGAATTATTGCAATTTCAACATATGACCACCAGAGGGAAGCAGAGCGACGTGAGGCAGCAGTTGGCTTCATCCTCGGACTCTGGCCCCCATCAGTCCGGCTGCTCTGACCTTTCTGTCTCCTGCAGCGTGCAGCTTTCTGTCCAGTTTGCTGACATGAACCAAAAACTTTAGCTTTGATCAAAGATGCTGTATTGAACGAGTCGATCTGAGTTTCAGAGCAAATGAAGCTGCTGAACTTTACAGAGAGAACGATCAACAGAGACGCTTGTTGTTTGTTCCGCGTTTCAGGGACTTACTACAATAAAGATCCATCAGTTACAGGCAGCAAAGATCAATGAGGTGATCACACTGATGATTGATCAGATATCGACAGACTCACCTGCTGAATCAGTCCTGACTTCCAGAAGTTTCCACCTTCGTGTGTGGAGCTGCTGGTTCTGCTGCAGTCTGTCTGACAGGAGCTCAAAAACGAAAGTAAGTCCACAGAAGCCACGCCTTTAAACCAGGACACGTGACACAACAAAGCACACGGAGCCTTTCAGCAGCTGAGTGAACACAGAGACACATCACATACATACAATATACATCCATGTCTTTCTCTCTGCTGAAGTTCACTGCTGAACACATTTGACCTCATTAATAAACAGAGCTCAGTCAGATATTTGCTACATCAGCCATGTCTGTTTTAACCAATCAAACCTGGATGTGATCAATAACCTGCTGTGGAACACCTTCTTTATGAAGAGCATAAAGCTGCAGTCAGTGATGTTTCTGATGCAGTGTGTCTCCAGCAGGGGGCGCCCTCACAATGGAAACATGAAGCTGATTTTTACAGCAGCTCTGTCTGTGTCTGTTTACATGATAACAGCTGTGACACAAACAGAACAGTGATGGACTTTATTCAACCTGCTCAGCGAGAGAAGCAGCGAGCAGCTCTGATAGAAGTCTGTCTGCACCATCATCAGGGTCTGATGCTGCTGCAACAGCCGGACTCTGGGACAAAGTGACGTCAGCAGATGTCGGGTTGTCCTCTGAGTCTCTGAAGCAACATGCGGCTCAGCTGGAAAACAGCTTCTGATGGAGCTCTGATAGTCTGACTTCATCTCTGAGAGGAAGAAGAGGGAGAAGCCGCTGCGCAGCGCGCGGACTCTCTCCAGCAGCAAAGTGCAGAGATCATCAGAGCTCCACATGAGCTGAACATGAAGAGACACAGTCCGCTAGCAGCTCCTTCACTGTCGGCCTGCAGCGCTGCTCCCACACTCATCTGGACTCTTTCATCCACACACAGAAAACACGAGCGGAACATTCAGCCTGCAGAGGAGCTGCCTTGGATTGAGTCTCCGCGGTTCTCATGGTGTGTTCAAGGACCGCCTCTCAGCTGATCATAACTACACTCTGACTGTGCTTGTGTTGCAGCTACGAACTGAACATGGCAGAAGAAGCTCCAGCTCCAGCCGCCGCTCCGGCCGAAGCGCAGAAGAAGAAGGTCTCCAAGCCGAACAAGTCCGGCCCCAGCGTCAGCGAGCTCATCGTGAAAGCTGTGGCCGCTTCCAAGGAGCGGAGCGGCGTGTCTGCAGCCGCCCTCCAGAAGGCTCTGGCTGCCGGAGGATACGATGTGGAGAAGAACCCGCGTCAAGAGCCCAGAGCCCCCACTCAGAGAGCTCATCCTCACTGCCCGTTCAAACAGGAGCTCTGTGATCATGCTGCTGCACACTGCACAGCTCCACCTGGTTCACTGGGGTTTGTTTTGTTAGTGTTAGTTCATGTGTTTACTTATATACTAAAGCAGTGATAAACCTATATTTACTAAACATATAAAACTATAGAAACAATACATTAATATTTTCAAGAATGACTTTATTAATCCCTGTGGTTAAATTACATGATGAGTCTGATGGCGGACTGCAGGAGTCACCGCCTGTACCGTTCCTGGAGCAGCAGAGTTTTTTAGTGTGATCATTCCATAGGTCATCATGCTTTTACACATAATAAACCTATACTTATTAAAGCTATTTATAAATGATATTATGTATTTATTGTAAAACATTTATTATAGTTTCCTGTTAAATATTCCTCGGTGTCAGTTTGATATTACATCCTTGAACCAACCAATAAATAAATGTCCCTGAGACGGACCATTATTCATCTTGAAGAGTTCAACATGTGTATTATTACACTGCATCTTACAAAAGATAAAAGATGATATTTATTTCAGAAGAGACTGATTATTCTGTGCATCAGACAGAGTGATGAGCAGCAGAGGCAGAGGATGAGGAGCCGCTCTTTAGAGGACACTGAGGTGGCTCTTAAAGAGCCGCTGTGGTTTGAGGAGCCGCGGACACTTCAAGCTCTCTCTCCGTGGATGCAGCGGGCCAGCTGGATGTCTTTGGGCGTGATGGTGAGCCTCTTGGCGTGGATGGCGCACAGGTTGGTGTCCTCGAACAGGCCGACCAGGTGCTGGCCTCCTGCAGAGCCATGACAGCGGAGCTCTGGAAGCGCAGGTCGGTCTTGGCTGTGCGCAACGACGAGGAGCTCAACAAGCTGCTGGGCGGAGTGAGCATCGCTCAGGGCGGCGTGCTGCCCAACATCCAGGCCGTGCTGCTGCCCAAGAAGACCGAGAAGCCCGTCAAAGCCAAGTAAGGATGGAGACTCGCAGACTGCTGGAAGCAGCCCCACAAAGGCACTTTTAAGAGCCACACACTCTCTGACGTTAAGAGCTCTGTACTGATGTGAAGCAAATATTGATGCCGTGATTAATAAACATAAATAACCTGGTGACAAGTATAGACAACCTCACACAACCCGAACAAATATATATATTTATATATATATATATATGATGAACCAATCAATCATCACATTCTGATCACTGACAGGTGAGCTGAATGACACTGATGATCTGGTTACCATGGTAACTGGCTGGATATATGAGGCAGCAAGAGAACATTTGTGTGTCTAAGAACCAGCGTTAGTTTTGGGTTAGGCATTAAAAAACAGTGTTGTTGTTGTAGAGTCTGTCTGTGTGAATACATTAAATGATGTCAGCGATTCACTGAAAGGAAAGATCCTTCCTGCAGAGGATGGATCCTTTAAAGATGGAGGACGGGTTTGTGTGTGTGTGTGTTCTCCCACAGTGAGCATGTGAGTGTTGGACAGAACAAACAGCACACAGGTTAAACCTCAGCCGTGTAGCTGTGCCGCTTCCTCCGTGAGTCAGAGCAGGAAATGATTTGTGAGTTTGTGTAAAGCTTCACGGTTGTGGAAGGATTACTGAAAGTCCCGCTTCCTCAGCAGCAGCTGGCGAAACAAACACAGATTCCACTGCTGAGATATTGTGCACGACACCAGGCAGCTACTTTATTTGTAACTGCTGGAAATGTGAGTCACATAACAAATAAAGGAATCAGCATGTTGCATGAAACACTGCGTCACTCACCCACAAATAAAGCTTCACTTCATGACTGTTTCAGATAAAGCTCTGTAATCTCTGAGAGCAGAAACAAAGCGCTCATATTTCTAAATGTCTCCGCGCCTTAAATCCACGTTTCTTTTGTTTGATGGCAAATCTAAGTGAATGAAAGTGCAGAAAGACGGTTATTGATCTAATGATCCGGGCAGAGGGCGAGCTGTGTGGACTGTATGTGTGCAGGCCGGGGTCCGTCTTTGGAATACAAAGGCCGCTCTGCACTGGAGCACTCTCAGCAGCATGTCTGTGAATCACTGTGTGAGCTCAGGCAGAAAAACTCAGGTTAACATCCTGATTTCATCCTGAAGTGAGATCTGCAGTTCTTCCATGAAGAAACACAAAGTACGACAAACAAACACACCAACAGCCAATCAGAGCGAGCGAGCAGACCGGGAAGCACCACCGACCTGACAAACATGGCTCCAACCAAAACACACAACAACACGGCCCAGGAGAACATACACACCGGGGGGAATATGGCATCAACAACATGCGTGTCTTTACTATGTCTCATGGAGACACATCACAGCTGACGACATCTGTCGTCCTCCATGTTTGTTTTTCTTCTGAAGTCACGTTTGATCTCCACACACACACATAAACACAGACACACACACAGTGTAGAATGTGTGTGTGTTCAGTGGATAAACATGAAAACTCTAAAACAGCTTTTACATGACAGACACAAGCAGAAAAACGCTGAAGCTTCACAGACACATCATACGAGCTCTCTGAACTTCCAGAGGTCTGATGATTCATGCAGTGATGGTAATGGTCCAATAACATTTTAGGAAGCCTCTGTTAATCAACACAAGTAAACATGTTCACATTCAGAAGTCACGTTTTAGCTGCTCACACCTGCACTACACCAATAAATGAAACCTTTCAATGTAACGTCCTAACATCATCAACTCAGCTTCCTGTCCACATCTGTCCTCTGCTGTGCCATCATCAGCTCTGAGACAGAGACATGAATGTAATAAAAGAGGACCTGAGACTGAACCCTGTGGAACACCGAGATGTGATAAAACCAACCGGGTTCAGTGTGTGATGAGCAGACAGGTCTGAAGAATCAACTCAAAGCTAAGATAAAAAGAATTAAAGGCGAGCTCTGTGGTTACAGAAGGTCTGTGCTGAGACTGAATCAGGTGGATCATCCAGAACAATCTGTGCTTCCACTGTTCAGCTTAGAGTCCTCCTCCACTGACTGCACATGGTTAAAACATTAAGAGCTGAAAGATATTTTTCTCCGCTGTGAGTAAATCTATTGCTACATGCGTGATAACTGTCATCCTTCAGTGTGTGTAAACAGAATCATTAGCGGGCTGCTGCAGACCTCTGCCTTCTGTGCTGAAGGTGGCTGATTACTGGGTTTGGTGTTAACAAAGAAATCAGCCGGGGAAGAGTATTGGCATCAGCACCGGGTAGAAGCAGACTGCATCAATTCTGTTAATGAGTTCTCCACCTCTCTGTCCTCCTCTTCTTTCTTTATTCCCCTGTGCCGTCTGCTGAGCTGATGCTTCTGCAGGAAAAGATGGCTGGAGGATGGAGAGCAGCCAAACTGGCTCATCCATGAACTTTCAAAGGTCACACGATATCCTGGCAAACAGCCACAGGACACGGAGTGCTACAGTAGCACGGTGCTGTTCAGTCAGTGGTGTCTTGTTGATCTGCTGGAGGATGAGAGCATTATAAGGCTGCAGGTCCTCGTCTGAAGCAGTGTTTGTCTTGAGTAATGCAGCCCCTCCCGTTCATGATAGAAAATATGAGCCTTAAATTCCCTTTTTCCTATGAAAATATTATCAGAGGAGCATCGTTCTTCATGCACTGACTGCTCATTTTCTTTGAGAAATGAAAACCTGTGGTCGGCCTCTCTCTCACACACTCAGTGTAATCACTGCACTGCATACCTCCACGCTGTCTGGACTTTGATAAAATCCCGGCTGCACTTTAACTACACAGTTTGACTCTGTTTTTTTCCATTAACTCTTTTTTTCTACCTGACTTGCCATATCTTGCAGGTGTACATGACACAGGCGGCGTCCTCGCAGCGTGATGTGTGCGGCGCCGCCGGCTGCTGTAAGCAGATTCTGCTGGTGATACATGAACAGCCTGCCTGGAGCTTCTGTGCTGTTTGTCCACAGGGGGAAACTGATGAGGTTGACTCAGGGGTCATCAGCTCCTCCTGGGCAGGACACAGCTGATCATCCTCCTCCTGCGCCGCTCCACTGCTCAACAATCAGCACAGTACCAAAAAACCATGAGGCAAAGAAACACAGATGCCCTTTACCACCCACAGTCCAGCCTGCAGGACGGCGCTGCAGCGTGGGCCCCAGCGCCGGAAAGTTACATGAATATAAACATGTAATACATTCACTGGGAGCAGGGACTCCCATCTTTTCTGCCACTGTGGTCATTTTCCAAAACACAAGCCTAATGTAAAAATAATCCATGTATGCAGAGTGGAAATGGATGTGCAGTGTTTAGCAGAGTTTGTTTTTATTTTCATTTGGTCAACAGTGATTTCATGCTCCAGTGGGAGAGTAAAGCTCAAATCCCCGCTGACAGAGCTCTGCTAGCTCTGTAACTCCACCTTGGAGCCAGAGAGAACATCACTCTCCTAATGTTTTCAGCATTGAGCTCAACACAAACAGGATGCAGTTTACTTAATGTTTCCCAATAGCATCATGCTAAGTTACAGTTAGCTGCTGAATGCTAGCTGGCCGTTTGTAAGCTGCTTGAATGTGTAATTAAAGCTAATGATTGGTCTGCTAATCATGTAAGCCTGCTGGGTAGGGTTGTTCAAATTAATTAAAATTTAGCATCCAGGTCTGCCTCGAGCCCCTGGCTTGTGGTGCTCTGTTTTCAAGATTCAAGATTCAAAGGGCTTATTGTCATGTGCACAGTATAGAAACTGGTTTCCCTGTACAATGAAATTCTTACTTTGCTGCTCACACTGAATGCCATAAAGGTTTAAGAAGTCAAAATAGAATAATTTGCAAAAGAGCAATTTGAAGAGCAAAAAGATGCAAATAAGTACACAAAAATATAAACTATGGAAGTAAATGAAGCTACATACATATACATGTAAATGTGCATGTGTGCTACATCAGCTGTTGTGCAAATTGAGCAGAGAATGAATCATAGTGCAACTGTCAGGAGGTAAACAGCTGTACATGTGCAGTTATTGGATTGGATATTAAGGTGCATAAAGAAAGAAATAGATAAACAGTATTGCAGTTACTGTTACTGCATGCAAACATGTCAGCATGTAAACAGTCAGTGTGTATGTGCAGGGTACAGTCCATTTTTTACTGTTGTGTGTGTGTGTGTAAAATTAGAAGGCTAGCAATCTAAGCTAGCATAGCCAGCCAGAAGTAACTTAGCTAAACTGCATATCTGCTAGCATCCTAACTAAAAAATGTACACTTGAAAACTCCTGCTGATCAGAACCTGTCACAAACATAAACTTATTTATTTGTCTTTCCCACAACAACTGCACTGACCTCCAGGAGTACTCAGAGACTGTCACTGCTTACATCACCAAATGCATTGATGATGTAACTGAAACCAGGACTGTCAGCATTCGAGCCAGTCAGAAACCATGGCTGACAGGGGAGGTCTACAGGCTGCTGAGGGCCAGGAACGCTGCCTTCAGAAGAGGCGACGACACCAGCCTAAAGTTAGCCAGAGCCGACCTGTCCCGTGGCATCAGGAAGGCGAAGAGACAGTACTCCAGGAGGGTTGCCCACCACTTCAGCGACAGCAGGGACACCCGGAGCCTGTGGCGGGGGATACAGACCATCACAGACTACAAGCCCCCACCACAGACCTGTGACAGCAACACCTCTCTGCTGAACCAGCTGAATGACTTCTTCGGACGCTTTGAAGCACTCAACAGCACTCCTGCACAAAAGATCACATCCTCTCCCACTGACCAGGTATTTTCCCTGTCCCGAGCCAGCGTGAAGACATCTCTCAGCCAGATCAACGCACGCAAAGCTCCCGGTCCTGACAACATACCTGGCCGTGTGCTCAGAGACTGTGCTGAGGAGCTCGCTGAGGTGTTTACAGACATCTTCAACATCTCACTGAGCCAGGCTGTTGTCCCCACCTGCTTCAAAGCCACCACGATCATCCCTGTGCCGAAGAAGTCCACCCCCGCCTGCTTCAATGACTACCGTCCAGTAGCACTCACACCCATCATCATGAAGTGCTTTGAACGGTTAGTCATGAAACACATCAAGACGGCCCTCCCCCCCCTCTCTGGACCCATTCCAGTTTGCATATCGGCCCAACCGGTCAACCAGTGATGCTGTTTCCACAGCACTCCACATAGCTCTCACCCACCTGGAAAATAAAGACTCATACGTTCGAATGCTGTTCATAGACTTCAGCTCAGCATTCAACACCATCATCCCACAGCAGCTCATCAACAAACTGGACCAGCTGGGGCTGAACTCCTTGCTGTGCAACTGGCTGCTGGACTTCCTCACCGGGAGACCTCAGACAGTGCGGGTCGGCAGAAACACATCCAGCACCATCATAATGAACACCGGGGCTCCCCAAGGATGTGTGCTGAGCCCCCTCCTCTTCACTCTGCTGACCCATGACTGCACGCCAACACACAACACCAACATCTTTGTGAAGTTTGCGGACGACACAACTGTGGTGGGTCTCATCTCCGGTGGAGATGAAACATACTACAGGAATGAGGTGCACCTTCTGGCCGGGTGGTGCAGAGACCACAACCTCTCCCTGAATGTGGAGAAGACAAAGGAGATGGTTGTGGACTACAGGAGAGCACACAGTCAGCACACCCCTCTGACCATCGACGGTGCTGCTGTGGAGCAGGTGAGCAGCACCAAGTTCCTGGGTGTGCACATCACTGAGGACCTCTCCTGGACTAACAACACTGCATCCCTGACCAAGAAGGCACAGCAGCGCCTCTACTTCCTCCGCAAGCTCAAAAGAGCCAGAGCCCCTCCCTCCATCCTGTGCACCTTCTACAGAGGGGCTGTTGAGAGCATCCTGTCCAGCTGCATCACTGTGTGGTACGGAGCCTGCACCGCCACCTGCAGGAAGACGCTTCATCGCATAGTGAGAGCAGCTGAGAGGATCACCGGCGTCCCTCTCCCCTCCCTCCAAGACCTCTACGACAGCCGTCTCACCCGAAAGGCCCTCCGCATCACAGGAGACCCCACCCACCCTTCACACCGCTTCTTCAGTCTGCTGCCATCAGGAAAGAGACTGCGCAGCCTCCGGGCCAGGACCAGCAGACTGAGGGACAGCTTCATCCACCAGGCTGTCAGGAAGCTGAACTCTCTCCCTGCTGTGCCCCACTTTCTCCCCCTTCCCTGACACCACCCCCCACCCCCTACCCCTACCACCATCCCCTCACCCCTACCACCACCCAAGATAGGAACTCTTTGTACCAGCCACTTTACCAAAGGAACTCTGTGCACCAGTCACTTTTTACCCTGTCATGTCACACCAGTCTCATATAAGCTGCTATAACTTAAACTATTCCTGGACTGTTACATTATGCCAACTGCACTGACTTGCACCATTGCATCTTTTGCACTCTCATACCAGTCTCAATAAGCTGTTATAAGTTAAACCATTCCTGTTTATATTATGCCAACTGCACTGACTTGCACTATACATCTTTTGCACTCTGACTGCATTGTGCCTTCATTATGTGCCTTGTATTTTGTGTGTGCCTCATTGTAGGTACATTTTTTTACACTTTATATTTATCTTTATTTTTTAGTTACATGTTATATGTTGCGGAGTGAAGAGTAACGCAATTTCGATTCTCTGTATGTCCAGCACATATAGCAGAGTTGACAATAAAGCTGACTTGACTTTCTATTTACTGTCATTAGTTTTTAAATTTTTTGTCTGAGTGTTTCGGTTTGGACACACCAAGCACTTGTTCAGAGGGTGCAACCCCCCATTAAAATACATGGGATCTGCCCTGAGAGGAGTAACAGGAGGCTGACACACCTCTCTCTCCAACATTACTTAAGCTTAATTAGGCAGGCAGAGCTGTTACCATGGTGACAGGCTGTCACACAAGAAGCATACAAAACAGCCATATTTGTAGTCTTTATCAGACTTTAGGCATTATATCTGTCATATTGATCATCCTTCAGCTGTATAGTATTCGGTATTACTTCTTTGTCAATCATTATGATATCTGCCATATTCATCGCTATGGAGCTGTTTGCTACATGTCCACATCGCATATACTGTGTTGTAGAGCAACATCTTGTGATTCTGGCGGTGTCCATATTTTTTGTCTGAAGGCTTCAGTTGGGACAAAAACAGAAGTTGTTTAGAGGGTGTTTTTACATTGGAAACACATTAGGAGGGAGACAGAGAGAGCTGCAGTCAGGGGCATTAAGAGCAGCAATAAACATTCAGGTTGCCATGGATACAGGCAGGCATGCCTTTGATTCAAAGGCATACCTTTGATCCTGTGTCAGCCTGTCACCACGGTAACAGCCCAAAGGTATATAAAGGCACACCTTTTTGCAATAAAGGTATTGTTGGTAAGTTCCAAAGACAGACACAGCAGGATATTTTGGGGAGTTCCGTGGAGACGAACCTGCCTGAAGTGCAAAGCAATAGGCGTCCTAAAGGAGAATAATTTCAAGCGTGATTACTGGACTAAACGCGGAGAACAGAAGGATCAGAGAAGAAGGAGAAACACAGCTGCAGAGGAGGCTAACATCTTAGCAACAGGTTTCTTCATACAGTCAGATTCGTGGTGAGTACTAACAGTAGTGAGTGATAAGTGCAACTTCATCGCGTTCATTCAAAGAGAGAGAGGGAGAGAGAGTCGTGTGCATTTACGCACATGCTGTGTGTGTGTGTGTCTGTGCGTATTGGGGCGAACTCCATTCTGTGTGATAGAGAGACCAGAGAAATGTAAACCCAGGGACTGTAGAGACGGTGGAGCTCTCTGTGAAGTTACATTGATGTTAGACTCAACTCAAAAAAAAAGCTGGGAGGAAGCTGTTGTCTACTTAAAGTTACAGTAGATGGTATTATTTGGCTGATGATCTGTTGTTTGCCATATCTGCAATGGACATAAGGAGAAGGGTTACAGGCTGGAATTAGTAGATCTGATTCCAGAATCGCAAAACAACATGTCCACATAAAAATCATTTAGTCTCCCTAAGCCTCAGCTATTATTCCAAGATCAGACAATTCACCTCCTATTCAAAGCAATTATCCAGCTGCTGTTCAGATTAATTCAGCTGCTCTTATGACTGATTCAGCTTGTGTTCAGAGTAATTCAGCTCTTGTTCTGCCATTCAGCTTCTATTCATATGCATTCTGATGTGTTTTTTTAATATTTTTAGAGTTCAAAGCAATGCTTCAGCTTCTGCAATCAAGAGAGAAGCGCGAGAAGAAAGAGCGCCAAAAACAAGAGAAGCGTGCGATGAAAGAGCACCAAGAACAAGAGAAGCGTGCAATGAAAGAGCGCCAAGAACAAGAGAAGCGCGAGAAGAAAGAGCGCCAAAAACAAGAGAAGCACGAGAAGAACGAGCGCCAAAAACAAGAGAAGCACGAGAAGAACGAGCGCCAAAAACAAGAGAAGCGTGCGATGAAAGAGCGCCAAGAACAAGAGAAGCACGACAAGAAAGAGCGCCAAAAACAAGAGAAGCACGAGAAGAACGAGCGCCAAAAACAAGAGAAGCACGAGAAGAACGAGCGCCAAAAACAAGAGAAGCGTGCGATGAAAGAGCGCCAAAAACAAGAGAAGCATGAGAAGAACGAGCGCCAAAAACAAGAGAAGCATGCGATGAAAGAGCGCCAAGAACAAGAGAAGCGCGAGAAGAAAGGACAGACGGTGAAGCAGTTTATTGTGGAATCAGGCGGCTTGATCACTGGACTGGAAAAGGCCAACGGGACCGTCCTCACAAAAGAAAATGAAAATCTCAGAAAGGCTGCCGAAGAACATACCCAGTGTTCTTCCAAGTATGAGGAGCTGGCCAACGAAGCCTGCACTCTGAGGAGTGACCTACAGAAGGCCAACAAGACCGTCCAGGAAAAAGACAGTGTGATAAACCAACTGTCAGAGGACAGGTCCTCCTCAGAAGATCAGTTGAAGGAGTGTGTACACCAGTCTCTGACTCTGCAGCAACAGGTGACTCTAGAGTCAAGGGTAAAGTTGGAACAGCTCAGTGAAAACCTCAGAAAGGCTACCAAAAAATATACCCAGTGTTTTTCCAAGTGTGAGGAGCTGGTCAACGAGGTCTGCACCCTGAGGAGTGACCTACAGAAGGCCAACAAGACCGTCCAGGAAAAAGACAGTGTGATAAACCAACTGTCAGAGGACAGGTCCTCCTTAGAAGATCAGCTGAAACAGGAGCAGGAAGCAAACGAACCAGAGGAGCTCAAGCAACGTGACAGTGACCTGATTGCTGAGAGCAAGGATCCCTGCAACCAACTGTCCAAGAGCAGGGCCAAGTATAGACCGTGGGACCAAAGAGCTGGTAGAAAGACTGCCAACACGATTAAAATCACTGTAACCTCCAAAGAGAGAATGTGTCACATAGACACCAGAACAGATCAAGGCCAAGGCCACACAGTTGGAGGACAGAGAGCAGGAAATCCTCCTTGCTCCAAGATGGAAAAAATTACAGAACCCACCAAAGAAAGAATGTGTCGCAGAGACACCAGAACACAAATGGGACAGGCTGTTCCACATACACGATCAAGGCTACCTAGACCAGGACAACCTACACGACCAGGAATACACAGACTACCAGGACAGCCGGGACTACAACAAAAGTGTAGACCACCAGGACCGATACAGCCTGGGCAACCCGAAAATGGGGATAGGGATAGTTGTGGAAACACTGAAGTAGACCTAAGTCTCTGAATTTAACCTGATTTTTTTGACAGAATTTGTGCGTTAGTTGTACTGATGTGGCTGTGATCTCCCAGCACTGTTCTCCTGCTCCGGAATAAATAAAAATTCTTCATTCACTGTTAGCCATTCCACTCTCCACATAAGTTTGCTTCATTCATTCAGTTCCACTCTTTCATATCAGGGCCTATGTTTGCAATTACAGCCCCCACTCATGTCCTGTTCTGGTCATTGTGTGTCTGTCATGTCAGTTTATAGCCTTACTGTTAGTTTACATTGTTCAGTGGGAAACACTACGCTGTCACAAAGAGGTCATTGCTGTAAAATTTGCAGTGATATTCAGAAGAAATGACGGATTTTTTTTGTTACTTTTAAATTTACAGAACAAAACCATTCAAAAACACATCTTCATTTGTACAAAATGAGATCTTTGTAGTGTTATACTTACAGTATAGTGTCAGATTTTTTTTCTGGAAACACTGTAACAACCATTTGAATTTGCAGGTTGCATCATGCTTGTGTAAGGCTTTTAATAGTTGCAGTGTCAATGAGTGTGTTAATGGGAGGCGCTTACAAAGGTGCACAAACAGCTGCAAAGTTATTGTTATTCACAAAGCAATCATCTATAAACTAGATGATTTCTTAGTGAAGTTATCATCTTAAACAAAAATGTTTATTTGACTGTATTATTTATTTATTATATACTTCCAATATATATTGCCATTTATTAATTGTTGAATATGCTTATTTAAAAAAAGCTCTAATCCTAGATCAAATACTGCAACTCAAATTCCACACCAAAAGGGGGCGCTTATACGTTACTACACTACGTTTCCGCAGAAGACGAAAGTTAGAAGAACTGACTGACTGACGTGAGGCATTTTGTTTAGTTAGCTGAAATGCTGTACGTGCCCCAGCTGCTATCGAGTCGGCTGGAAGTTCTTATAAATGCGTGATACAGTTGTGTGAGCGCCGGAGTCCGTCAGATGTAATAGTGCACTTGAAAGAACATATTGTGGAAGGTGACTTGTTCCATGAGAGGGTGCGCACGCATGTTCAAAGTGAAATCCTCATTTACTTCCACATAAGGAAACACGGAGCTTTGCAGACGCAGAATAAGAGACATGTACAGAGAGTCACAGACACGGTTCCAAGTGTTACAGCACGGCAGAGAAACGGCTTCATTCGCACTGGATATATATGTCAGGAAACTTAAGCTTAATTAGGCAGGCAGAGCTGTTACCATGGTGACAGGCTGTCACACAAGAACTGCATACAAAACAGCCATATTTGTAGTCTTCATCAGACTTTAGGCATTATATCTGTCATATTGATCATCCTTCAGCTGCATAGTATTCGGCTACTTCTTTGTCAATCATTACACATGATATCTGCCATATTTATCGCTATGGAGCTGTTTGCTACATGTCCACATCAAAATCAGCTATTATTCCAAGATCAGACAATTCACCTCCTATTCAAAGCAATTATCCAGCTGCTGTTCAGATGAATTCAGCTGCTCTTATGACTGATTCAGCTTGTGTTCAGAGTAATTCAGCTCTTGTTCTGCCATTCAGCTTCTATTCATATGCATTCTGATGTGTTTTTTTATATTTTTAGAGTTCAAAGCAATCGTTCAGATAAGCTTTCAAAGCAATGCTGCAGCTTCTGCAATCAAACTTGCATTTTCTTCAGAAAATGCCTTTTCTAGTTTATATTCAAGCCGTTCACACAGCAGCCACACAGGGCACTTCTCACACAGAGGAGTGATTCGCTTCTGTCATACAATCCAGTCAAAGGCAGACTGCTGCTGTCTGGAATTAGCGACCTATCAGCCAATCAGAAAATAGAACTGCTCAGCTCATCTGTCTCTGAAACAATGACAAAATAAAGTGTTTGCTTCTGTAGGTAAAACAAAAGCAGCATCCACCAGTCACCTGGGAGCACTGCAGTGTTTGTCTTTGTGTCATTCATGATTTTAGTATAGATCAAATAATGTATTCAATATAGTGGAAGCTCACACAGAAACACTTGAAGTCTTGAGAGCCCTTCGCGGACACATGAACAGCGTGTCAGTGTGAACGTGCTAATTGTGATCTATATTTTCATTTACACCTCACAGCTACAAACTCTGCACCTAAAACACGTTTCCATCATTTCAGTGTTCTTGAACACATTAAAGGAGGAGAGGTGCATGCTGGGAAGTCTGTTCAAATGCTGCTCAAGTTTCTTTTGAAACTTAATGAGTTGAAAGAACTCTTTGATGATCAGAGGCAGCAGAAGAGGAGCTCAAAGGGTTAAATGCACTTTCATGCTATACATATGGATGTTTAAAGCTAATAGTCCATCATGATTCTGTGTGTGTGTGTTAGTTTATCTCACCTTTATACCATTATTTAACCTTTATCCTCTTAAGGAGAATTCTGGTAAAATAAAGGGTTAACTTTCAACCTCACAGCTCATGTCTGCTGGTCCTGATCAGTCGGTGGCCTCAGGCAGCTCCTCATCACTTCCTGGACGATGACCTGAGTCCTGGCTCAGTTTCTGGCTCTCAGGCCCGCATCTGTCGATAGTGTGAGTAAGTCAGGCATCAATAAAAATTAAACATTTAGCAGCACGCAGCTGATTAATGTGATTTTCCAAATGATTTTTCCTCCTGGCTCTTAGCTGTGAGGGCTACAGTAATTCCTCCCTAGATGGGTTTGCTTCCTGAACGTTAACTGTGGATCTCTGTGGAGACAACAGGCAGCAGACCTGCTGCATGTCAGCCAGCAGGTTCCTTCACACTGAAGCCAAATAACAACAGACAGCACAACAACTGCTGCAGCAGTCAAAGGAAACACTGACAGTTGAATCATGGAAACACTGTTTAACCTGTCAGACCCCGTTTCCACAAACACGGGTATCTGTGAAAACGAACATTTCCTTCCCTCCGTTTTCCAAAATAACATTGTGCACACATCATCGTTTTCATAAACGTTTCTGTTTACATTAACCCGCATAAATACGCTCAGAGAGCCGTCATGACTACGCCAGGCCTGTGGGGGGCAGTGTTGGCAGAAGGAGAAAGCCGTGCAAGCCAATCAGGAGCTGTATTTGCAAATGCAAACACTACTATTACTTCCATTACTAGACTACAGCTGCTCTTGCAGCCGTACTACACAAAAAAAAGGTCGTACCAACTGACGCACTGCTGCAAACTCCGTTTTTGTCAGTTCAAACGCGAATACACAGAGTTTTTAGAAAGAATTGTTTTCATAGGTGAAAACTCCGTTTATGTGTAAATAAAAGGCACAAAGGAAGGAAAAGTCTCCGTTTTTACACATACCTGTGTAACAAGGTCTCAGTCAGACTGAGTTACACATCGTCCAGCATGTACAGCTGAAACAATGACATCACTGATGTCAGTATTAGCTAACCTGCAGTGACAGCTTTGAGTACACTTCAGGGGACTGATGGAACCTGGACACATCAGCCCAGGATGGTGGACATTTTGAGACATTTGGACAAAAGAAGCACACTGTAGATCACAGTGCTGAAGAGAAGCCTGAGAGCACAGCGCTGTAACACTGAGGCTCTGCTGTGTGACACTCTCTCATCAGTTTATCTCCTGCCTGCGCTCCGTCACACAGGCCGGCAGTGTGTGTCCTCAGAAAGGTCAGGTTCTGCAGTTTTTGTCATTTTGAACCACCTCACTGTGATGTAGGGCTGCAACAAACGAGTATTTTGATACTCTGCGATTATTTTTGCGAATACTCGAGTACTCGGATCACACGTAAATGTCATAGTTTTCCCATAGATACGGCTGCAGCTAACAGCTAATGGATACCTGCTTTGGACCGCTGCAGTGTCATTGCTTCAGGCCGTGACCGCCTCCATGCCGGGCGCCAAAACGCGTATGTGTGTGCGTGTGTGTACAGTTTACACATTTTGAACCCCCCAATGACGTCTCTAACGAGTCATCGAGTACTAAATTAGTTGTCGATGCATTTTGCCCTCGAATATTACTCGAGTACTTGTAAAGTAATCGTTGCAGCCCTACTGTGATGAAGACTTTCAAAGATATTCTGAATGAATAAGAGGCGTCAGTGTGTCTGTCTGTGTTCATACCTGCACTGTGGGCTGAAGACAGTCGGCTCACTTCTTCATTCTCCTGTGCAGATGTGGGCTGCAGAGCTGCAGTCTCCTCAGAGACGGCGGTTGTTATGGTTTCATAGAACACACACAGATGGTGATGCTGCGAATAAAAAGGATGGAGGATACACAGAACCAAGACCCAGGCAGGAACAACGAGGGCGGGCAGCCAATCACAGAGGAGGAAAGACAACAGGAAGTAAAACAAACTGCCTACCAAAACAAAACAGGAAGTAGAAAAAAACTGAAACAGAACCAACTTAACACAAGAGAACATCCACCCACCCATCATCTGAACCAGAACCAAAGACCTTTATACAGCACAAAGTGAACTTAATGACCAAAAGATGATAAACAAATGGAACACGTGTGACAGGAGCAGCTGTCCTTTAAAGGACCTGCAGTGGGACACAGCTGTGTGGTCCTCACCCGGAGCTGGTCTGGACCAGCCTGGCTGTGCTCAGGGACACAGCAGCATGTGCAGCATGTCTGCAGCAGCACATCCAGACTGAACAGCACCTCCAGCAGCAGGCCTGCACAGCTTGCACTGTCACTGTTACTTGCTACATCTGGCCGCTAATGTTGTTATTCATAAATGATGATGATGATGGCCCAGCTTGTTATATCTGAGAACGACAGGAGCACCAGGAAACCAGCATTATAAAGAATCATTAGACTGGAGCACATGAAAGCCTATTTCCACACATTTAGGGCTGTGTTCTCATTATCCACAGCATAAATCACTCTCTGCCAAGAAGAATCATGAGCTGGTAAAATATATACATGTCTATATAAACCTCCACAGGTTCTATCAGAGTCCTCAGGTGACTGGTCATGATTTAAATAAGCGTGGGAATATTTTATGAGCCAAGGACAGGCAGAAGCAGGAGCGGCACGTCGATATTCATACGATGCTCTCAATCGATGTTCTTTCTTCTACAGAGCTGAAGGCGGCTCGCTGAATGTGAGAGACGTGCTGCAGGAGGACAAAGACCGTCAGGAGGTGTGAGCTCCACAGCACAGGACGTGCAGACGTATCAGGATGCAGCCAGATGTTTGGTGGGATCCAGGTCATATAACAGCATCCTGCTCCCTCTGCTCTGTTAACTGCTAAGTGCTCTGTGCTTCAAACCTCGCTGACACCTGGGCCTTTTCCTGAAGAACACAGCCTGTTCAGAGGACCCTTATCTTTGGTCCCAAACCTCCCCTCACAAGCTACAACAAGCCCCGTTGACTTAATGTTGTCCTCCCAAGACGCACCGCTCTCAGCGCTCTCACACAGGAGCAGATAAAGATATGCAGCGCGAGGAACGACACTGAGGAACTTTGGTGCCTTTCAGCTGAGAGCTATTGATTCATTCACAGCTTTGGCTCACCGTGTTCTCGCTGTGCTAACAACACGCACCGGACACGGTAAGAGGAGCTGAGACTGCAGGAGGCGCAGAGGAGGAGCTGAGCAACCAGCTGCTTACAGCCAATCAGGACTCCGTCAGCACACGGGGTCAGACATTAAACCACATGTTAGGATAAAAATTTCTGGTTCAGATTCATATAAAACTCGATCAATACCGATGACCAGTCTGGTGTTAAAACTTGATTTCGGCCCCATGCATCAGCAGCACGTTGGTAGAGCTCAATGACAACAAGCACAGAGCAGCAACATAGGAAGCCAGCGGTATGGAGGTAATTCACAGTCACTGTGCCAATAATCAATCACTTAACTCTTCTCTATTTTCTCTTCTTTAATTACAGAAAAAAACTGCTGCTTTTCCTGTTCAAAGGAAAATGTGACACAAGGTGACATCACCACAAGCCACCGTACAGCATCAGTCACCATCAGTCCTAATCTGAACTAACCAATCAGCAGCCATTAGCAGGATGCTAGCATGCTATGGTCCGAATTAGCTGTAAGGAAGAGGGGCGCTGTGGGATGGCTCTCCTCAGACGTCTCTAACTGGTTGCGAGGTGACCGTGACGTCGTTAATTTGGCGCAGCTGCTTCATATTGATCAGCAGCATCAGATCTTAGGTGAAACTTCAACAAAGCCATCCACCTAAAACTCCTTTTGAGAGAGAACAGTTCAGCTCAACATGCAAACAAACGCACAGCTTTGGTTTAGCAGCATCTGAGCAGACTTTACATGGAGTACTTTCTCAGAAAGCCTCTCTGAACTGTGTCAACAGCACTCAGAATAACACTCTGACAGAAAGAAAGTTACATAAAACACGGTGAACATCAGATGTGCTGTGTACTGATCTAACACGCAGTCACACATTCCATGAAAAACATAAAGTTTTTGTCCAACAAGGACATCTGCAGAGAAAAGATACCCGTCAGGTCTCTTTGGTCACATATCTCACAGAGTAGTTGATGTGACCATTAAACTGCTATGGTACTGTGAGAGCAGTGGTTGCTACGGGCAACAGAAACCTGAACTGAAGCCAGCAGACCAAGGCAGAGAGCACTATGCAAATGTTTGGTAAACCCCTGCTTTACTCAGATATTTCCATTCAACGCTGTGTTTATTGATCCGACCTGTCTGGACCATCAGGGAGCAGAGGCGCCCGGGCCTCCAGCAGCTTCCTCCAGCCGCTCCTGTGGGATCCACAGCCGGTCCCAGGCCAGCTGGAGATCAGTGGACACTGCTGGCCTGAACGAGGCGCTCATCAGGACCTCAGAGAGAAAGAATACATTTCTTACTTTTGCAGAATTGATGAATGAATGAGCTGGATTTCTTCTCTAATCCACTCAGAATGTATGAATCAGAAAGAATCAGACTCTCATAACATGATGCATTTTCCATCAGCTTAGCTTAGCTACCTGGCTGGCTAATCCTAGCTCAACCATTAATGTTAGATCAGCACCTCAGTATGCTTTATTTATTTACATGTTTGT
Organism: Parambassis ranga; assembly: GCF_900634625.1. Classification (NCBI taxonomy): domain Eukaryota; kingdom Metazoa; phylum Chordata; class Actinopteri; family Ambassidae; genus Parambassis; species Parambassis ranga. The sequence goes on from NW_021144778.1 coordinate 3,380,212, forward strand.
ATCATGGATCATGTTAGAAGATGAAATGATATCAAACTTGCCAACTATCAACTAATTTGCTAGTCGTAAAATTAGCAGGTGCATACCTAGCATATCCAGCTAGCTCTGAAGTGGCGACACTGCATTAATCTGGAGTTGTTTACTAATTGTAACATTGGCTCATAATGTAATCTGTAAACAGCAAAGCTAGCTAATTTAGAGGCTAGGTCGGCACAACAACAAGCCAGCCAAATGATTTGTACAACAACAGTGATGAGGTGTCCATGCTCCATCCATCAACAACAACAACAAGGACATCAACAGCCCAGCTAGCATAGCTGTAATTTAGCCACGCTGCTAACGCTGGCTAACTGTAATATCTAATAAATTAATCTGCCCTCCATAAGTGAAAGATTGAGTCCATTTAAGCTGAGAAGGGTCCGCAGCAGGACGCCGAGCTTCTGTTTATTTCTCTAAACAGCCTGTTCACACAACCAGGATACATCCAGGCGTTTGTTCCCCGTTCATTCTGCAGTTCTCGTTTTGTGCTCGTCTTACTTCATAATTACTTCAGCATCACCTGCTGCTTGGTCCCCTCAGGTGAAGACAAACTGAGTCAGTGGCTCCTCATTAATTGATTGAAAAGGTTCTTTCAGGCGTAAAAAAAAAGGATGGCTGGAAATAACTTTAGCCTTGCTGGTACATTCAGACGGGCCATATTACACTGTACATTTGCTTATTTTTAATACACATGAGGTCCAGAAGCCATTACTCTCACTGCTGAACTGACGGAAATGTTTCTACGTAAAATGCAGCACCTCCGTCTGGAGGAAGGCTCCACAGAGAGCCTGGTAATGAGAAAAATGATGTGGGGAAATGTTTCCAAAGGCCTCCGGGTCAGGTTAACTTTCTGTGTCAGGACTGACACTTTGCACTAACTAAAATGTAGCATCAGAACGAAGACAGGAAGTTTCAGGTGAGTTTCTGTGGCCAAGAATTACTCATCATCTCAGATTTAAGACAGGATGACTCCAATGATGGACAGAACGAGGACAGACAGGTCAACAGAAAACAGCTCCACCAACACTTTGATTCGATGGACCTAACAAACTGTCCTCGGTGGCGTTAATTAAAAACGCTGTTTGTGTGACACACAATGAGATTTCTGATCAAAGACGTCAGGATGTAAGCATGAAGCAGCCGAGCTCTGTTTATCACAGGCAGCAAACTGGCAGCTCAGACTCTCCTCCAAAAGGTGTAGCTGTTGGCAGGTGGAGGCTGGTGAGAAAACACTGTACAACAGTAATGAGAGGGGGAACACTGATGACCAGATAAATATGACAGCTAATGGAGTGGCCCTTCACAGTGTGAACTGGACTAAAGCAGCCTGCAGCCTGTTCTCTGCGCCCCGGCTGCCCTCGGCGGCCTCATGCTCTGTGAGTCCTGACAGCCACAACTCCCACAAGTTCAGTCCCCAAGATAACAAGAGGTGTCTGACTCGGTGGACTCTCCCTCTCAGCCACAGCGCTGACGGGCTTCTACACAATGTGAGCTGACAGAAACATGAGGCAGAGAGGGGAGAGGAGGAGGAGGAGGGCGGCTAATGTCGCCTGCCTGGAGACTTTTTTTGGCTTCACACAGTAAAACATGCAAATAAAAAACTGTGTGTGACTTCTTTCTAAACACACAACAGCTTTGATATTTCCACAAACAGGTGGACGTACCGCTAGGCTGTAGCTGCTTTCACTGATGTTATTAATGTGTCACAGACAGTAGCTCACAGTCAGCGTGTCCTCCATATTTCCAGCTGCTGGAATGATGTGTGTGTACATACCTGTTGTTGGTAGTGAGTGACGCAGGAACATCCCCTCCACCCACACTGGTCCTTTTTTTACACCAGGACTGTTAGCATCACCGCTAACAGGAAGGTTCTGTCATTTTAATGCTTCAGACTTCCACTCCAACCAGCCCGGCTCTCAATTCTGGTGGAAATCAGCTGAGAAGGATGTGACGCCTGCATGAAGCCAGCATTCAGAAAAGAAACAGAACATGTATCAATACCAAAGAAATTAACAGCAAGCGTCTACAGGTGAGCTCTCCTCTGACTGGCATACCTGTGGGTATCTTTGAGTTACATATTTAAGCTAGTTTACTAACACAGACGTGGCGTTTCCTTACAGCTCTTGGACAGGTTTTTTTTTTTGACGGGGGTGCTTCCTTTGCCAGCAGCTCCTCCATCTCCATGGTTACAGATGTTTCCCTCCTCCTGTCTGTGGAGACACCAGATTTAAAACTTCAGTATTCCTACAGAAAGACTGAAGCTGCACCCCGATTATCTTTCTAGAAACTAAAATAGCAGCACCATACTTTAAATGGAACCTTCCTCCAAAGTGTGAATTATTACTTTATTTAAACCATTTCCTTAGAAGGAACAGACGTGTGGCCCACAGAGACTCTGAGGTTTACTCCAGAGGAAAGGCTGTTTTTAAATTTTCTCTCACACAGTCTGATCATTTTAATTTACCCTGTATTAATCCAGGAGCCAGCACCTTATCACCCTGCAGACGGCCTGAAAAACAGCACCAACACCTCTGTTCTTTGAATTCCTGTCTCCCTGCACAGCTTACTGCAGAGGAGACAGCAGCATCACAAAGCTGTGAGTAAAACACACAAGATCTTTACGTATTTTCCACTTGTTGACAGCAAGCCTGAAGCTCTGAAGAAGAAAAAGAAGTTAACAAACCAAATAAACACTGGAAACATGGAGGACAGAAACACAGACGGGAACAGGCGCAAAGAGGAGCGCAAGACCTAAATACATGATACAGATGAACAAGGGTTAACAGGACACAGGTGAAACAATGCAGGGCGGGAGGAAGGAGGGAAAACACCAGGAAGTAAAACAGACAAGGATACACAAGGAAGCAGGACAAACCCAGGAAAACACAAACACACCAAAATAACTAGACATACCAAGGAAAGCAAGGGTTCAAATGAAAACAGACCCAACCAAACAAAGGGTCATGACAAGTGTACTAAATTACAGCTGGTTCATCCAATCAGCTGCTGAGTATTCTTTGAAAGCTGCTGTCCAAAGAACTCCAGCATGGAGAGAAGTTCCTGTCTATAGGGGGCGCCGTCCAGACTGTTCAGAGTCAATCTGCAGCACAGCCCGTACATAGACACATGAACCACCGATGGAGGTCTGTCACCATCGGTCCAATGTGAACTGACCAATCAGCAGCCATGAGCAGATAAAAGGTCATTTAGATAATCCAGTTCTAAAATATATAAATATATGATCAATACACTATTGGCCAACAGGTAACTAGATGACTGTCTCACAGCGCCCTCTAGGGGAACTGCAGCCAGCTTCTGACATGAACAGGAGGTGGACCGACTCTCTGTGGGACACTTCTGTCCCGTCCAGACCGCCAACGACGACCTCCATGATGTTCCTGTGAAAGAACCCATCTACCATGTAAACCAGCTCTCTGATCCAATCAGCAGAGGTCGATTAACTTCCTGCCGTTCTTCAGCCAGCAGCTGGAGCGGAGTGATCAATGCCATCAAGCAGCATGCAGCCTGAGTGGGTCTGTTAGCAGCACAGCTCAGTGTGACTCACACTGCAGGCAGAGACCCTTCAGAGCACGGACAAAGCTCTGAGGACCAAAACCAGGAGATGCTGCTGAACAGAAATCTCAGCCGGCTGCACGTGTTATTTTATGTTCTTACTGGATGATGATGATGATGATGATGATGTCTGGAAATAGAACCAAACATTCTCATCTTTACAGATTCAGAGCAGACAACAGCCCCAAAACCTCAGAGGTCTGTTCCATGCTGTTAACACTTCCAAAGGTGTTAATTAAAATTACCTGAGGACCAGAGAAGAAACTGGAGATAACTAAAGCCAAAATCAGCCACCAGAGTCTTTTATAAATTCTTGTTAAAACAGTCTTTGAAATACAGCACCGAGATAATCATCGTTAAGATGAGAGCGGAGCTGCACCAGTGAAACACGTTTAAACCACCTAACAGATAAAACACGGTTTAAATCTTATCAAACGGACGGAGCGCTCACACATCCTGGCTCCATGTTTGTGTGGAAGTTTAGGGTAGTTCGAGACGTTTTTTTCAGGCACGTGTGTGCCGTCCTGTGGTCATAACAAAGAAAACATGGTGACGAGTCCTGACCCTCACCATGGCAACCAGAAGGTAGGATAGGTAGAAGGTTGGATGGCTGCTTTATAGCAGATGAGCAGCTGTTTCAGAACAAGTTGTGTTACTTGCAACAGCCGGACTCTGGGACAAAGTGACGTCAGCAGGTGTCGGGTTGTCCTCTGAGTCTCTGAAGCAACATGCGGCTCAGCTGGAAAACAGCTTCTGATGGAGCTCTGATAGTCTGACTTCATCTCTGAGAGGAAGAAGAGGGAGAAGCCGCTGCGCAGCCGCGGACTCTCTCCAGCAGCAAAGTGCAGAGATCATCAGAGCTCCACATGAGCTGAACATGAAGAGACACAGTCCGCTAGCAGCTCCTTCACTGTCGGCCTGCAGCGCTGCTCCCACACTCATCTGGACTCTTTCATCCACACACAGAAAACACGAGCGGAACATTCAGCCTGCAGAGGAGCTGCCTTGGATTGAGTCTCCGCGGTTCTCATGGTGTGTTCAAGGACCGCCTCCTATGGCGCCAAATCGGGGTCATAAGTTTTGTTCACCTGTTTTGATGTTGATTTTTTTCAGTTCAAAATTCTTTTTGAATCAACTTTGAAATTCTTTTGAATAAATAGTTTATTTTCAGGTTTCATTTCAATAATTATTTTCATATTTACCAACAACAACAAGGGTATCCACGTCAAGTTCGTTTGATTACCGATTAAACAGACACTCAGAAAAACTGGTAAATGGAATAAAACCTGCATAAAACGCAGAAAGCTGCCGACCAGAGCCTGTTAGCATCACGTTAGCATCACGTTAGCAAACGTAGCCTGGTGAAAGCGGACAGCGTCTTCTCCTGCTGGCAAAACATTCAGCTCAACAAGTAACTGAATGCTGAGTAAACTGGCTACGCAGTGATGAAACATACTAATAATAAAAAACTCATACGTGATCAGCCTACCTGTCTGGAAGTACTGTGGCCACCGCAGCGTAGCATGTAGCCGCTTCTGCTCGGCCAGTCGTCGCCAGGTGAAGTCGTACCGATAACCACTCTTGTCTCACATCTTTCTGCATCAAGACATTTTCTGGTTGTGGCTTTTCCGACTCACTGGTAATTTCTCTGCCATATTGCGCCGTATTCGGTGTTTTCACCAGTTGAGTCTCGCTGTAACTCAGCACTGACGCTCATTACTTCTCTGGTCCACGGTTTGAGGAGCCGCGGACACTTCAAGCTCTCTCTCCGTGGATGCAGCGGGCCAGCTGGATGTCTTTGGGCGTGATGGTGAGCCTCTTGGCGTGGATGGCACACAGGTTGGTGTCCTCGAACAGGCTGACCAGGTGCTGGCCTCCTGCAGAGCCATGACAGCGGAGCTCTGGAAGTAGTCAGCTCCATGTTTGATTATTCTAGATGCTTTAAGGCTGTGAACCCCTCACTGCACACTTTAAACTCCGTTCTCTCTGTTTAAACACTGTCAGAGTTCAAACCTTCGTAGGAAATAAGTCCAGTATTACAGAATGAAACCAAAGATCAAACCTGTTTTCAGCAGCATTCTGCATTCTGGAGATGGACTGACACTGGTCTACGGACTATCCGGACCAGAACTCAATGAGCTGTAAGAGAAAAACAAGGTGAGAGGTGAACTGGTTATAGGAGGGACCACTGTAATGCAAACATGTGATTTGCTGATTCTGGTGTTTTTAGGTTTTGATTTAAATTCCACAAAATCATTTATTTGCATTCAATTATTTTTGATTGTAACCATATATAATTCATACTTCTGTCTGTGTTCTAAGAGTCTTAAAATATGTGGTTTCCTTTTTATTTACAGTGTGCATGTCATGTGACTTATGAACGTACAGTTTGTGCATATATATAAACAGTTTGATTTCCAGGTTGATGCAGCAACAGCTGCTGCTCTGACACCATTGTTCATGTCTTCCTCTCTCTGCACTGTGTTAACACACCTGAATGCTGCAGAGCATCTTCTTCTTTCCTGCTAAATAAATAATGGCCCTGTGGTCTGGTGGTGTCAGTTCACCTTGGACAGCGATGGACAGCAGGACAGGAAGGTCCGGCTGCTCTCAGCTGGGACCTGTGTGTGTCTGGGTGCACACACACCTGCAGTCTGCCCACAGTTACTGACGTAGCCACTCCGTCACACCCCAGCTGACACATGACCGCACCAGGTGGCTGCTGCTATGACAGATGGTGGTTGTCAGCATTCCTCGTTAGTATAGTGGATAGTATCTCCGCCTGTCACGTGGAAGACCGGGGTTCGATTCCCCGACGGGGAGAAAGACTTTTACCACAGATAGGATGATACTGACCCTGTACATTGCTGCTGCAATAGAAAACATTTCCCAGTTTGGGATAAATAAAGTATTTGTTCTGTTCTGTTCTGTTCGTCTTGTGTCTTGTGAGCTTTAGATTATATTATTTCTTGGGCTCTGTGCTCTAAGTGTCTTAAAAATATGTGGTTTCCTTTATTTACAGTGGTGCATGTCATGTGACTTCACTTATGCAACATGTATGATAATGTTCTGTCTCCTCTCATTTCCAGACTGTCTGGAGGACACACAGAGTGGACATGGGTCACAGAGTGCTGCTGCTGTTTGTGTCTCTGCAGCATGGGCAGCTGCTCCTGCTCCACTCGTCACCGGCTGATTGTTCACACCTGTGATCAGTCATCAGCCAATCCTGCTGCAGCTTCCATCTAGTATATGTGTCCAATGGAAGCTGAGCAACATGTCAGCTACACACATAGAAACACTACACATAGTTTGTCATATAAATAACATGGATTGAATCATGTTGTACAGTCAATGGAAACAAAAAGCACTGAGAGTGGTGCTGGTAGTGCAGCAGTGGATGGAGGCTGAAGTGCTGCCACCTAGTGTCAATATTTGGTATTACTCTGACTACATATTCCACCTTTAACTCTCTGCCATATATACTGTGCCATGTGTGAAGTGATAATAAAATGTGAATGTGAATTTATTGTAAAGAACTTTACTTATTATCCCTGTTATAAGTGAGCAGTGTGTGTGTGTTTGATGGAGTGTGTAATGTCTGCTCAGTGTTACTGATGCTGCTGTGTGTGATCTGAAAACTGATCAAACTGTGATGTGTCTGATGCTGACAGAAGAATCAGAGGTCAGACAGTCGGATCCTCCTCTGTGACACCTTTAACATCATATCAGAAATCTCTGTCTGCTTCTGGTACATGCAGCTGATCGCCAGCAGGGGGCTCACTGCTTTGCTGTCACTCAGGGGGCCTGTTCTGTCTGCAACTGGGATATGATGAGGTGAACTTCAGAGTTTGAATGGATTTCATTTGTCATGTGTTTATGATCATTTTATGAATCAGTTCAAATAAAGGAGACTCACTGAAGTCACAGTTTAGTGTTTTAATACTTATACACACTTATTTTGAAGCTGCTATCAACTTGATGAGTCTTCCTGTTGAAGCACGAGGCAGGACGTGTGTCAGAACATCCATGAACTGAGTAGATTAAGAGGAAAAGCTGATGTGTCACAGCTGCTGGTTGTGTTCTTTCAGTGTCTCCATCTTGATGAAATGAGGTGTTTTACTTCCTCCAAGTAGAGTGGACCTGGCTCACAGAGTGCTGCTGCTGTCTCTGTCTCTCTGTGAGCAGCATGTTAAACAGCAGGCTCTGAATAGTGACGTCATGATGTCACAGTCACATCAGTCTAATCTCCCAATCTGAGAGAGAGCTGTCATCAACAGCAGGAAGTGCAGGAAGCTCATGGTGTGCAGGCCTCTGATGTGTGGAGGCTGTCGGCTTGTAGCAGCCAACAAGAAGGGAGTTTGTAAAAGTTCTCTGTAACTTTAGATGTGAGGATTCAGAAAGAACTTAGATCAGATATGTGCAGCACTTGTGCAACAGATACTCCAACAGTGACAGCTCTTCTGAAGAAAGCCTGAGGAGCTGAGACCTGGATGAGACACTGATACAGCTTTGCTCTGCTGAAAGGATGAAGGCTGACCACACACACACACACACACACACATAGACATGTGCACACATATAGACGCAACACACACACCAACACACACAATCATACACACTCTTACAGACATGCACACACATTTATTGTCACACCGGCTCAGAAAGTGTGACACATTGGGGAGGACAAACACAACTTTAACCGTTTGACCATTTTATTGAAGAAAGAACAGTAGTTGTATACCAACAATTGACAAACAAGGAAATGTGCAAACAAAATACACCGCCATGCCTGCAGCAGGCTGGAGAGAGAGCAGCCCTCCTAGTAGGACAGACGGGGAGAGAGAGAGTGAAGCAAACAGACTGGGAACTCTTAAACCGTCTCCAGCTCGTCAGCACAGGAGAGCTGCATAAGCTCAGGATCAGCTCCACCCAGCAACCTCCTGCACACACAGGGGAGAGACAGCAGCAACAACACAACACTCCCTGAGAGGCCAACACAGGGCCACAATATAGACACTGACACACACTAACACACAGACACATGCACACAAACATATACAGACACACAATACACTGCTTCAGACACACACACTGCCTGCTTCAACTGTGGAAAGGCTTCCTGTGCATCAGTGCAACAGGCTGTTGGGCCTTTGCAGGATCCTGCAGGGTCGACCCCAAAGTTCAGACCCACAGTTCATAGCAGGATGAGCTGGATGCAGTCACAGCTCCTCACTGTGTGCAGCAGCTGGACTGAGCTGAACACTGGACTCAGACAGATTCAACATCCACACGTCAGTCACTGGAAGCCTTCAGAATGCTTCTCTCCTCACTCAGCTTCCAGTCCAGATCCAATACCTTACTGCAGGTGAGTGACGGACCTGTCAGCTGTGTGTTAGAAATGCATGAATAAACAGCAGCTTCATGTTGATGCAGGACGTATGAGGTCGGAACACTGATGAGATGAAAAGATTCAGAGGAAAAGGCAGAAAGGGCAGAGCTGATAAGTCACATGACTGATGCACTGACACTCTCTCTAGTCAGCTCCAAAACACCACTCAGATCCATCCACCATTCCAGAGCAGCTCTCAAAGGTGATCTGGAATGACAGCTGACAGCAGAGAGAGGAAAGCTTTAAATGTACTGCTACAACCTGATTGGCTGCATGAGCAGCGAGGCAGCGCCTGATTGGTGGAAGAGCTGACTAGAGAGCGTGTCAGTGCATCAGTCATGTGACTTATCAGCGCTGCTCTTTCTGCCTTTTCCTCTGACTGCTGTCCTGATAAAGACCTGAGGAAGACTGTTTGGAGGACACACAGAGTGGACATGGGTCACAGAGCGCTGCTGCTGTTTGTGTCTCTCTGGAGCTCCGGTAGGACTCTGCTGCCATGACGATGTCTTTATAAGAGCTGGGAGAAGAGTGTGTGTGTGTGTTTATATTTGTTTTCTTCACTGACAATCTTATTACGGATAATGCTACTAAGGATCACAGTGGAATTAGTCTGATTGTTTTTAAAGTTGTTATTATAGCAGTTTATGTTCACTGTGTATGCAAGTCCACACTGGATGTTCCTTTTTTAGGATTAACATTTATGGAGCCCCGAAAGGGACATTTGCAATTTATTTATTTATATTTCATGCTGTATTTATTTCATCCCTAATATGCAAATCTCCTCTTAAGATACAAATCATAAAGCACACAGTCCTTCTCTGGATAACTACAAACTTCACTACATCCAGTGGTTAAACAGACTGAGCCCTGTTGTTGCTGCTGTCAGCTACAAGGAGACATAAACACAGCGTGAACTGAATCAATATGAATTAAAATGGAGGAAACCTTTATTTGACCCACAATGCAGAAATTAAATCAATACATGTAACATTCAATGAAAACATGTGGCAATAAATGAATGACTAATATGCCACCATATGAACGATCTGGCACCGCCTGGCTGCGGCTCCAAGCAGATGAAGGGAGGTTGGTGAGAGGTGATGAGGTGATGAAGATGATGATCTGTTCTTATTGAGGGTGATGAAGATGATGATCTGTTCTTATTGAGGGTGATGAAGCTGATGATCTGTTCTTATTGAGGGTGATGAAGATGATGATCTGTTCTTATTGAGGGTGATGAAGATGATGATCTGTTCTTATTGAGGGTGATGAAGATGATGATCTGTTCTTATTGAGGGTGATGAAGATGATGATCTGTTCTTATTGTCTAAACAGGAACAGTTGAAGCACAGCTTGCAGCCCCTGTGTCTCAGGCTTCTCAGCTTCTCTTCAGATGTTTGGACTTTTCTGCTGGAACCTCTCATTTAATGACTCACATTTAGAACTTTTGACTTTATGTGGAGGAGGGATTGATTTTGGAATGAGGAGGCTTCAACACTTCAGGACTGCTTTGAAGTGACTGACTGGCAGGCACTGTGAACCCCACAGCCAGGACATTGATGGAATCACAGAGTGCATCACTGGATACATAAACTTCTGTGTGGACAGTGTTGTTCCAGTTAGGACAGTGAATTGTTACCCCAACAACAAGCCATGGGTGACTAAGGACATTAAAGCCATTTTAAACAGAAAAAAGAAGGCATTCAAAGCGGGCGACAGGCAGGAGGTGAGAGCTACACAGAAGGACCTGAGAATAAAAATCAGGGAGGCCAAGGAGAAGTACAGGAGGAAGCTGGAGTGGAAACTTCAGCAAAACAACACGAGAGAGGTGTGGAGTGGCATGAGGACCATCACTGGTTACAGGTGGAGCAGCAGGGGTGGAGTTAATGGCAGTATGCAAAGGGCCAATGAGCTGAATCAGTTTTTTTAGTGACCCCAGTTCAGCCTGCTAACGACTCTTCAGCAGCTGAGCGACGACCAGCCACGTCACCCGCCCTCTCTTCTCCCACAGCTCATCCAGATGGCCCTGCTCGCACCTCGTCCTCTGACCCCTCGGCTGACAGTCATCACCTGGGAATTACTGGTTCCCCACCTCCACCGATCACCTTCACCACAGAGCAGGTGAGAAGACAGGAAGTCATTCCGGCCCGTCTCTATCAAACTACTGAACTCTGAACTGTAACAGTCACTCAGACACTATACATTCATACTGGTACATTCATGTCAGGCTCTTTACTGTGTAAAGGTTTTTACACAATAGTAAATATGTTCTTTAGATACAACTCGGGGATTTAAATGCTGTCTAGGTATTTCAATATTTCTATTTCATATTTCAATTATCTTTTCTTCTATTTGTCTGTAACAAACAAGAATTTCCCCTCGACGATAAAAAAAAGTAATTTCTGATTCTGTAACCTGCGATTCCACCACTAGATGTCAGCATTGCACAGCATTGGTGGTTCAGTTCAGATTGAGAGAATGCAAAGAGTGTGTGAAGATGTCATCAAAGCAAAAGCTGGCTGCTTGGAAGAATGTCAAACATCAAACATATTCTGCTTGGTTTAACACTGTTTGTTCACTGCATCATTCCACATGTGTTCCTTCATAGCTCTGATGTCTTCAGGATGAATCTACAATGTAGAAAGTCATAAAAACAAAGACAAACCACTGAGTGACTTTTGACTGGTACATTTAAAAATGTCATCATATGTCCTAACCAGCAGGGGGAGCACTGATCATAAACTCTCTGTCTCACATGTTATTGTCATGTGTTTTTATGGAAGATGATGCTGACTGTTGTTTTCTTGCTTCTCTCTGTAAACAGCTTGTAAACAGCAGCTTCCCTGAGGGGAAACTCAGCTAATAAATGATGCTGTAACCTCTGGGACTTGATCTGCTGGGTGGGAGTCCACTACATTATCCATCCATCCTCATCCATCCAGCTGAGATACTGAATGTGGGTTTTCATTGGTTGTCCGTTATAACCATCAAAATTAAAAGAAATAAACACTTGAAATATTTCAGTCTGTGTGGAATGAATGTTTGCATTATACAGCTTTCACTTTTTGAATGGAATTACTGAAATAAATCAACCTTCTGATGATATTCTAATTATATGACCAGCACCTGTAGTGGTGTTTTGTTGCAGCCTGTGGGGTCACCATAGAAACAAAGCTATTTTATTTTGCTTAGAGAGCACTTGAGAGCACTCCCTAATACTTGTTCTTGTTTCCTGAATAATGAGTACTAGCAGGACATAGCAGCATGGACAGCAGAGGATTCCATGTTATAACTGGATCATCCAGCACAAGCAGCAGGATTCAGCACCACAGCCTCCTTCATGGCCTTCAGTGCATTAATGACTACAGCTGGACCAATGAACCGACTGTGGACTTCTCCATAGACTAAACTGTGTAGAAAGGACACCAGGATAACTGTTCAAACAAAAGGTTCCACTGAGATTTGAACTCAGATCGCTGGATTCAGAGTGCAGAGTGCTAACCATTTGTTAGGTTCAAACCCCAAACATTTGTATTACACAACCTGTACAAAAGAGACACAGAGAGTTAGATATCTTTTACTTGCAAGGAGAGTGACCAGAGACTGCTCAGTTACAATCTCCCATGCCACTCTGAGCAGCTCTGGGTTCTCCAAGCCTTTTATTAGTTGGGAACGCCCTAATACATAGTTTACTAAGGGACAAAGGGTTCATGCATCACAAATCTTAGTTTCGTTTTACGATGTCCTTGAACATCTTCAACAAGCTCTGTGTGAAAGTGTGTGTGTGTGTCATCTTCGGCCTCTGTTCTTTCTCCAGTCTTGACCTGTTGTAAAGTGGTTAAGCTGCACATACCATGCTGTATAGACATGTCAAAGTTCAACTAGAGTAAGCATACCTTCAAACATAAACACTTATGTGATTTAGGTTAACTCAAATATAAAACACTCATGTGATTTAGGTTAACTCAAATAGAAGCATAAATCAACAGGTTAAATGATACTACACACAGCAAGATACTTAAATCATTAGGCACACATAAAGAGTAAGATGTAACTCATATAACGACGTAAGATGTAACTCATATAATGAAGTAAAAGTAGGATAACTTATGTACATTGATTCCAACATTTCCCTCCTGTTTATTCACTTTTACTGCTTTATGTTACATCCTTCAATGACCACTTCTGGTTAAGATTTTCGGTCACAAATTCATACATGCAGTATAAAATGGTACACTCAGAGGGATGGATCATCTCAGTCAGGTAGGAAGACAGCCATGTCTTCGTCATCCATCCATCCATCCATCTTCTACCGCTTATCCGGGGCCGGGTCGCGGGGGCAGCAGTCTAAGCACGGACACCCAAACTTCCCTCTCACCAGACACTTCTTCCAGCTCCTCTGGGGGAATCCCGAGGCGTTCCCAGGCCAGCCGAGAGACATAGTCTCTCCACCGCGTCCTGGGTCTTCCCCGGGGCCTCCTCCCAGTGGGACATGCCCGGAACACCTCCCCAGGGAGGCGTCCAGGAGGCATCCGAACCAGATGCCCGAGCCACCTCAGCTGGCTCCTCTCGATGTGGAGGAGCAGCGGCTCTACTCCGAGCTCCTCTCGGGTGACTGAGCTTCTCACCCTATCTCTAAGGGAGCGCCCAGCCACCCTTCGAAGGAAACTCATTTCGGCCGCCTGTATTCGCGATCTCATTCTTTCGGTCACTACCCAAAGCTCATGACCATAGGTGAGGGTAGGAACGTAGATTGACCGGTAAATCGAGAGCTTCGCCTTCCGGCTCAGCTCCTTCTTCACCACAACAGACCGGTACAGCGACCGCATTACTGCGGAAGCTGCACCGATCCGTCTGTCAATCTCCCGCTCCATTTTTCCCTCACTCGTGAACGAGACCCCGAGATACACAAACTCCTCCACTTGGGGCAGGAACTCTCCTCCGACCCAGAGAGGACAGACTACCTTTTTCCGGTCGAGAACCATGGCCTCAGACTTGGAGGTGCTGATTCTCATCCCAGCCGCTTCACACTCGGCTGCAAACCGTCCCAGTGCACACTGGAGGTCCCGGCTCGATGAAGCCAACAGGACAACATCATCTGCAAAAAGCAGAGATGAAATCCTATGGTTCCCGAACCAGATCCCCTCCGGTCCCTCGCTGCGCCTAGAAATTCTGTCCATAAAAATTATGAACAGAACCGGTGACAAAGGGCAGCCCTGCCGGAGTCCAACATGCACTGGGAACAGGTCTGACTTACTGCCGGCAATACGAACCAAACTCCTGCTCCGGCCATACAGGGACCTAACGGCCCTCAGCAGAGGGCCACGGACCCCATACTCCCAGAGCACCTCCCACAAGATGCCGCGAGGGACACGGTCGAACGCCTTCTCCAAGTCCACAAAACACATGTGGACTGGTTGGGCGAACTCCCATGAACCCTCCAGCACCCTGCGGAGGGTATAGAGCTGGTCCAGTGTTCCGCGGCCAGGACGAAAACCACATTGCTCCTCCTTAATCCGAGGTTCGACTATAGGCCTAATTCTCCTCTCCAGTACCCTGGCGTAGACCTTCCCAGGGAGGCTGAGGAGTGTGATCCCCCTGTAGTTGGAGCACACCCTCCGGTCCCCCTTTTTAAAAAGAGGGACCACCACCCCGGTCTGCCAGTCCAGCGGCACTGCCCCCGATTGCCACGCGATGTTGCAGAGGCGTGTCAACCAAGACAGCCCCACAACATCCAGAGACTTAAGGTACCCAGGGCGAATCTCATCCACCCCCGGTGCCTTGCCGCCGGGGAGCTTTTTGACTACCTCGGCAACTTCAGCACAGGTGATGAACGAGTCCACCACTGAGTCATCAGCCTCCGCTTCCATAATGGAAGGCGTGTTGGTGGGATTGAGGAGGCCCTCAAAGTACTCTTTCCACCGTCCAACCACCCCCTCAGTCGAGGTCAGCAGCTCCCCACCTCCACTGAATACAGTGTTGGCAGAGTACTGCTTCCCCCTCCTGAGGCGCCGGACGGTTTGCCAGAATCTCTTTGAGGCTGACCGATAGTCCTCCTCCATGGCCTCCCCGAACTCCTCCCAGGCCCGAGTTTTTGCCTCTACAACTGCCCTTGCTGCAGCACGCTTGGCCTGCCGATACCCATCAGCTGCTTCAGGAGTCCCACAAGCCAACCAGGCCCGATAGGACTCCTTCTTCAGCTTGACGGCATCCCTGACCTCCGGTGTCCACCACCGGGTCCGGGGATTGCCGCCACGACAGGCACCAGAGGCCTTGCGGCCGCAGCTTCGGACAGCTGCATCGACAATGGAGGTGGAAAACATAGTCCACTCCGACTCAATGTCTCCAGCCTCCCTCGGAATCTGGGTGAAGCTCTCCCGGAGGTGGGAGTTGAAGATCTCCCTAGCGGAGGGTTCGGCCAAACGCTCCCAGCAGACCCGCACAGTACGTTTGGGCCTGCCGGGCCCGTCCAGCCTCTTCCCCCGCCAACGGATCCAACTCACCACCAGGTAGTGATCAGTTGACAGCTCAGCCCCTCTCTTCACCCGAGTGTCCAAAACACAAGGTCGAAGGTCGGCTGACACGATTACAAAATCGATCATCGACCTCCGGCCTAGGGTGTCCTGGTGCCAGGTGCACCGATGGACAACCTTGTGCTCGAACATGGTGTTCGTTATGGACAAACCATGCCCAGCACAGAAGTCCAATAACAAAACACCACTCGGGTTCAGATCGGGGAGGCCGTTCCTCCCAATCACGCCTCTCCAGGTGTTACTGTCACTGCCCACGTGGGCGTTGAAGTCTCCCAGCAAGATGACAGAGTCCCCGGTTGGGGTGCCATCCAGCACCCCTCCCAGAGACTGTAAGAAGGTCAAGTACTCTACACTGCTGTTCGGCGCATACGCCGAAACCACAGTGAGAGACCTCTCCCCAACCCGGAGGCGCAGGGAGGCGACCCTCTCACATACTGGGGAAAACTCCAACACATGGCAGCTAAGCTGTGGGGCTATAAGCAAGCCCACACCAGCCCGCCGCCTCTCACCATGGGCAACTCCAGAATAGAAGAGAGTCCAACCCCTCTCAAGGAGTTGAGTTCCAGAACCCAAGCTGCGCGTGGAGGCGAGCCCGACTATATCTAGTCGGTACCGCTCGGCCTCCCGCACAAGCTCAGGCTCCTTCCCCCCCAGCGAGGTGACATTCCATGTCCCCAGAGCCAGTTTCTGTGTCCGGTGATCAGGTCGCCGAGGCCCCCGCCTTCGACTGCCACCCAATCCACTCTGCACCGGCCCCTTACGGTTCCTCCCACCGGTGGTGGGCCCATGGGAGGTCGGCCCCACGTCGCTGCTTCGGGCTAAGCCCGGCCGGGCCCCGTGGGGAAAGGCCCGGCCACCAGGCGCTCGCATTCGAGCCCCAACCCCGGGCCTGGCTCCAGGGTGGGGCCCCGGCTGCGCCATACCGGGCGACGTCACGGTCCTTGATTTTACTTGCCTCATAAGGGGGTTTTTGGACCGCTCTTAGTCTGGCCCATCACCCAGGACCTGTTTGCCTTGGGAGACCCTGCTGGGGGCATTAAGCCCCCGACAACATAGCTCCTAGGATCATCTGGGCACTCAAACCCCTCCACCACAGTAAGGTGGCGGTCCATGGATGTCTTCGTCATCGTCATCCTCATCTTCATCCTCCGGCGGATTTTCTACAACAAAAGGTAACAGAGCATACACTTCCCGCATCTCTGCTCTAACAGGTGCTATGGCGGTGGTTATCATTCTAGTGCACAATGCTCTAATGCAGGGAATGCAACAACATCCACATAAGGTGAGAATAGCGGCAAATACAGCGATAGACATGATGATGGACATCACCAATTGTTTATACTTGCCAAACATGTCTCCAAAACCGTTCCACAGCGATGTGTCCACTCCAGAATGGTCTTTCATCTTGCTGTTAAGGGATTTTAAGCCTTCCAGAGCCCTGGTAAGGCTGCCATCAGCTGCTGTGTTATTCGGAATGAACGTGCAGCACTGGTCCCCAAAGATGGAACAGACTCCACCTTTCTCTGCCAACAACATATCAACAGCAATACGATTTTGGAAAGCCATTAAAGAGGTAGCGGAAAGCTGCTCGTGAATAGCGGAAAAACCTTCTTCAGTTTTGTTTCCTAATTTCTGCACATTAAAGTGGATGTAGTTGATTCGGTCTACATTCTTATTAATAGTGCACCACCAACATAAAACAGATTCAAAACCTGCAGAAACTTGGTTTACCAGTTTATACTCATCTGGGACGCCCCTGGGTACTCCGATGCTGTCTATGTATGTCGGGTCATCACCCTGCCAAGACCTAGTGGATCTCCTTTTAGCTGTATGGATCCAATGATGAGGCATCACACTTTTAACATTCTCAACTAAATCTGTAGCTGAGAGAGGAACGAGGGATACAGGCAGAATCAATGTTACAGAAGCACACAGTCCTGTGGTTTTAGCTGGTAATACATCAAACAATCTGTCATCTCCACACCACCACCAGATGTCGCTGCGGGATTTTGGCTTGAAGTGCTCACCCACAGTTTCCACAGCATAACATTGTGTGTCATTCAGTCTTCCCAGTCTTTTACCTGTACCTGTACGGTTAACACATGTGAAATTTCCTGCAGCTACTTTGTTAGAAAACTTAGGCTTTTTCCTTTCAGGTGGAGTTAGAGGGTGAATTTTATCCCAAAAGGAACATTTTGCTGACGGAGTAGTATAGCTCATTACATTTACTAGGCATGTCAAATTCAAAGCTGAAGGTACAACCTGTAGGAGTGGTCTAGCACTCAAACACACAACACAATCTGCCTGTGTTGCTTGGGCAGCTTGTTCTGCCATTAAAAGCCAATTATTCTCAAATCCTGAAATGCCAGTAGTAATTTTGAACCATTCATCCGTCTCACCATCTTCCTCCTTAATGATGATTGTCTTTGTCCTTGGTTGGCCTCCTGCCACAACGAGTTTACCCTCCGTGTTGTTGAAAGTCGTGTCCTGCCCTGTACTCAGAAGGGAACATAATCGTAAAATCCAGCATGGATCACGACCTGACATCCAGGCACACAAGTATACTCGTCTACAGTTTTCTCTGTCTAAGAGTACATGTCCAGATTTGACCTTTAATGTTACACTGTCTTTAGTGACCATCAGAGTAGGAATGATTCTCTTAAATTCTTGGGCACACTCAGCCCATCCGTAGGAATTTGGAGCCCACTTCAGATCAGTGGATCTAAAAACTGTACCCCACGACCCGCTGTCACCCATAGGTGACCTACCATAGGGAGTACAATCAAGGTAAAATGTATGTCCGAAATAGTCTTTTGGCTGTGAACGATGAACTGCAGTCTGAAAGGCGGAACTAGGAATAACAATGGTCTGGCTCACAGCTACAGAGTTGTAACACAAAACTACTTCTGGGTTGAAGTCAGGTTGGCGATATTTTTCTGAGCATGGGTGTACAGGAACAAAGTCGATCGCTCTCTTTTCCTTAGCTGATAGTGTCTCATATCTTTCCCATAGCAAGATTATAGTTATAGCAACGAGTCCAATTGCTCCTGCTACGGCTACCATCCTCTTATGTGCTGGGGTCAACACCATTTTTCAACATTCCTAAGACTCCTCCTAAATCACCTGCCCAGAGTGGTGGACAATCTTCACCGGGTTTGAGACGACAGCAACCTATGGTTACGGCCCCCTTTGTAGTCGGCCTTTGCTCTGGAGGTGCCTGTTTTGAGAAGTCACTAATCTACACCAAATACCACAGCACTAACACTACAATACAGAGGATGACAGCAACTGCATACGCTATAAACATAAAAGTTATTTTACTCATGTTTAATTATTTTCTTACAATGAGACAAATGAACCCAAGTACTCCTTTCTGCAACCTTCACTGCTGTGCCAGTTGTTAAAAGTACCTGATACGGGCCTTCCCACTTAGGTGAATGCCAATGTTTCTTCTTTATACTTTTTATCAGGACCCAGTCTCCTGGCTCTACTAGCTGGTCATCCTGTGGGAACACAGAGGATGTATCATCGTTATCGGTCTGATTAAACACCTCTTTTCGTTGCTCCAGCATTTTTCTCATGTAGTCAGCTAAAGTACTTTCGTCATCAGTTTCCCACACATTTTGAAAGAAAGGCAATCTGTAAGGTCTGCCAAACAGAATTTCATAAGGTGTTAGTCCATTTGTACTTGTAATGTTTATGTACAACTTTACTAAATCTAAGCATTTAGTCCATGGTCTGTTTGTCTCTTCCATACATTTTTTAAGTCTATTTTTTATTGTTCCATTCATTCTCTCTACCAACCCTGCGCTCTGTGGATGATAAGCACAATGGTGTTTTAGATCTATACAAAACATTTTGCCTATGTTAGAGATTAGTTGATTTACAAAATGAGAACCGTTGTCACTGTAGATTTTTTCTGGAATCCCATAGCGAGGAATAATGTCTTTACACAAAGCTTTCGCTACCGTTAGTGCGTCTGGGTTTTTGGTAGGAAATAGTTCAATCCATTTTGAAAAAGAATCAATTATGACTAAACAGTATTTTTTACCTTCACTTTTGTTTAGTTCTATGAAATCCATGTGTATGTGCTGGAACGGATAATTAGGTTTTGGAAACTGTCCTCTTCTTGGTCTCAAATTGCCTTGAGCATTATGTTTTGCACATATCAAACATGCTCTGCAAAAATTTTTTGAATAGGAATTGAATCCATATGTTGTGTACTTTCTGGCTACCAAGCTCAACATCCCCCCTGTGGAGACATGTGTTTGCCCATGGCTCCATATAGCGGCCCATTTATATAGATTTTTTGGTAGGATTGGTTTATTTTCTGGTCATGTGTATATTCCCTCTTTTAGTTGTGCCCCCTTTCGTTTCCACTGTTCCAGCTCTTGGTTGGGTGATTGTTGTTGCATATCACGTAGTATGTCATGGTTTAAGTTAGTGTCTGACATACTGAAAACATGGATTTCACCCTGCGCGGCTTCTTTTGCTGTTTTGTCTGCAAATGCATTTCCTCTCGAAACAGGATCAGTCCCGTTTGTGTGTGCTGCACATTTGCATATGGCTAATTTTTTCGGCAAATTTATAGCCTGTAGCAGTTCTGAAAGAAGTTTTGCATGTGTTACTGGTTTTCCCGTAGATGTTATCATGCCTCTATTTTTCCAATGTTGCGCAAATGTATGAGTTGTTGCATATGCGTATTGGCTGTCAGTGTAAATTGTTGCTATTTTGTCTTTCATTAATTTACAAGCTTCAGTGAGAGCTACTAATTCTGCTGCTTGTGCAGAAAAATGTTGAGGGAGTGCCTCTGCTCTCAAAACCTTATCTTGTGTTACGACAGCATAGCCTGTCTTTGTTTTTCCTTTATCATCCTTTTTAGAAGAACCGTCAACAAACAGTGTGTGTCCCTGCTGTAAAGGAATATCCTTTAAGTCTGCTCTGCTCTTAGCTGTCTGTTCTGATAGAGATTCACAGTCATGAGGCTCCCCCTCCCCTTCCGTGGGCACGAGTGTAGCCGGGTTAAGCACTGTGCACCGTTCTATTTTTAGATGTGGCTGTGAGAGTAAAATGGACATGCAGGATAAATGTCTGGCCGGGGAGAGAAAAGTCATTTTGGTTTGCAATAATAAGGCAGACACAGCATGAGGGACTTTTAAAAGTAACGGATGAAAAAGTACAATGTCTGCACTTGAAATTACAGCTAATGACGCAGCGATCACTGCTCTCACGCAATGAGGCAATGCACATGCTACAGCATCCAACTTTGTCGAGTAGTAGGCAATTGGCCTGAGTTTATTTCCATGCATTTGTGTCAAAACTGAGGTCATGAAATATCCTTTACAATCTACCATTTGCACAAACTCCTTTTGGTAGTCTGGTAAGGCCAATGTGCAGCTGCTTACCATGGCCTGTTTTAAATTGCACAGAGCATTTTCAGCTTCAATTGTCCACTTAAGGCTGTCAGACATTTTCAATTCTTCCTTATACATCAAAGACTGCAATGGTGCAGTTAATTCTGCATAATTCGGCACCCAACTTCGGCAATAATTAGTCAAACCTAAAAATGACATCATCTGCTTTTTTGTTAGTGGCTTGGGTGCTTGTAGAATTGCAGCTTTTCTCTCCTCCAGTATTGTTCTCCCCCCTGTACATAACTGGTGTCCTAAATATTTTACTTTTTCCTGACAGAACTGTAGTTTGCTTTTGTTTACTTTATGGCCCTCTTGTGCCAAATGTTTTAACAATGCAATCGTGTCCGTTTTACAGCCTGCCTCTGTTTCTGACGCCACGAGAATGTCATCTACATAAGTAAGCAATTGACTCTTACTTGGAGGTTCAAAAGTGGAAAGACTAGAAGCAATTACTTGTGAATAGATAGTTGGACTTTCACAATAACCTTGAGGCAACCTGGTGTATGTGTATCTTTTCCCTTTGAAAGTAAATGCAAACCAGAATTGGCTATCTTTATGCACTGGTACCGAAAAGAATGCATTGCTTATGTCTATCACAGTAAAATATTTAGCTTTTGGATTCAGTGAATTTAATAGTGTATGTGGGTCTGCTACGCATGGAGACCTCTGAATTACTGCATTATTCACTGCTATCAAATCCTGAACCATCCTCCACCCTGTAGATGGAGGCGCCTTTTTCACTGGAAAAATAGGCGTGTTCACTGGGGAGTCTGCGCATTCTATCAATACACCTGCTTTCTTTAAATCCTCAATTACCGGTTCTATTCCTTCCATTGCATCAGGCTTTAAAGGATACTGTTTTATTCTAGGACGATGTTCTGTTTTGGGCCTGATTATTACCGGTTGTGCTCGTTTCACTAGTCCTACATCCGTGGGTCCTTGTGACCATAGTTCAGAGGGAACTTGTTTCAATAAATTTTCCTGCTCATCAGTGAAGAAAATGTATCACTTTTCAGTTTCAGCCAAATGTACTCCTGCTTGGACAGTCACAGTCCAGAATAATGCTTTTCTGGTCAGTTCAGTTGAATCACTATACCAGGTGTTTACACCTGTTGCTGTCCAATCACAAGCTTTCTCTCCTCTATTCACTAGCTGTCCGAGATCTCTCCATCTAGCATGTGTGTGTTTACATAGCGAGATGTGCATGTGGTTCCAGTGTTGTCTGTACAAAGTCTTAACTTGATCTGGTACAGTGACTGCAGCTGCAGCATTTGCCATACCATCAGAATACAAGTATGTCACTGTCACTTTAGCAGGTGTGACTTTATCCAAACGTTCTTTATACTTAGGATCAACGTGGTCAGTGTACCACATGGTGATATGCAAATCATTTGGTGACATTTGATCCTGAACCTGCCTCACCGCTCCTTTCCCTTCATTCATAAGAGAATCTCCCATAGAAATGGGTTGCCTGTTAGGAACGTCAAGTGTATAGTAGTAATTAGGTTTCCCTGTCCCTTGCACTACATATACTTCATCTGGTTTCTGTCTGATCATTTTTAATCCTTCAGGTGTTGGTACAATGGCTAGGCCTAGAGAAACTAAGGCATCTCTTCCAAGCAAATTTACTGGACATTCTGGCAGCCACAAAACTGATAGCTGACATGATTTTCCTTTCGGGTCTCTAAGCCATATAGGTTCTGTTTCTTGAACCATTTTAATAGCACCTTGTGCTGATCGTACAGTAGAATAATTAGGGCCCAATGAAAGGTGCGGTAGCTTTTCTCTAATTGTGGTCCTGCACGCTCCAGTGTCACAAAGAAATTTAACTGGAGTGCCTTGTACCATTATAGTGATCTCTGGCCTTATTTTCTCCTCAAAAAACAAATCCTCTAGATTTAACACTTCCTCTCCTTCATCAACCTCTTCCTCAGGTTCTCCTTCTAACTGTGTATGTTCTAGTCATGCTGTCCCGTGACTGTGGGGGGAGGGATTGCTTCTGCAATCTCTCGCTATGTGGCCTTCCTTTCCGCATGACCAGCACGCTCTGGGGTTATCAGTTGAGCGTGACCTAAAACCTCCTCTGCCTCTGGCCCTACCGCGTCCGCGACCTCGACCTCTGGCTTGTTGATAAAACACAGCTGGCTCTTCTTCTTCCTGATAGAAGACCAACTCCTTTTTTCCTTTTTTGCTGCTAATGACTTTCTCCGCATGCAGGGCATGATTTACATACTCTGCGAGTGTTCCCCCGCTCATGCCTATATAATGACGACTTACCCACCCACTAATCTCTGGTAGTGAGCCTGAGTGTAAAGCGTTTTTTAGCTGTTGTTTATAAGCTCCATCATCAGCGTCATCCATCACTAGACCACTGTGCGCTCTAAAAATTTTCTCCATCCTTACTCTGTACTCCTCAAACGGCTCCTCTGGCTTTTGTTTACACCTTCCAATTTCAGTGTAATTTGCTCTCCTTCTATATCTGTTTCTGATCCGGTCTAAAAGCGGATTCACATTTCCATTTAATTCCCCACTCTCAGGAGGATGAATCTGGTTTTGTGCATCAGTAGGGGAATAATTTCCTTTTACATAAAACCAGTCAGGACCTGTTAAGGTCATCCAAATTTGCTGAACTTCTGCTCCATTTAAATGATATGATTGTCGCAGATTTTCCATTTGTGTGATGCATTCCTCAACATCCTCCTTAGGGTGTGGAATCCCCTCAACTGCTTTTTTAACATCACTTTGAGTCCAAGTTCTGAATACTCTAATCACCTCTCTCTCACCCTCCTGGCCTGCGCGTGGATTAGGTAATTCTATTAGAGGGAAAACATCTGTGTCTTCTCTCTCTTGTGAGAAATCAGGTATTTTTGGTTTCGGAGAAAACATATTTTGTATTCCGGTTGTTAAGCCTTTTGACCAGTCTCCTACACGGCCTTTTGAACGGGTCAGCATTGTGTGTGGAGTTTCAAATACAGGAGGTGCGTAGCTGGGCTGTGAAATTGCATTTGCAAGAGGTGTGTATTTGGGTGGCCCCCCTGGTGGCCCCGCTGCTATGTGTGTGTCTGGAGCGGAGACCTCAGCCTGTTGTTGCAACAGCTGTCTAGCCTCTGCATATGGCCCACTAAATTCATCATCCTCCTTCCTGTGAAACATCAATGTCTGTTTCTCTCCTACACTGTCACTGCCTGCTGCCCCTTTTTTCTTTTTCTCATCCCTCTCCCGTCTCGCCTTCTTCTCACCCTCCTCACGCTGTCCTGCTATTTTGATCCAGACCTGCGTGTGTTCATAACCTTCTTTTTTCAATTTATTTTTATCATCTTTACATTTGATCCTAATTTTGAGTTGTAGGTCTTTTACATCAGTAGTTGATAGTTTACCATTAAAACTATACTTTTTTATCCAACGACCTAACGGTTCTATCGCGGCCTCATCTGCCTTTTGAACTATTTTCCAATCTTTACAAGTTAACTCATCAATTAACTTTTGTCGGGTTTTGCTTTGCCCCTTCCCCATTTTGATCTAGATGTTGGATCCAGTGGGTCTTAATACCTGCTGTATTCTATCACTGGATTTCTTTCAACAAGATGGCAATCAACAACCTTTTGTGGTAAAACTCACTTCAACCTTTTCAGGTGGAGTTTTCTTGCCTACATGCATCCACAAAGGCTCACCATTTGAGTCTTGTTGTTTTATATGAAATATAATTACCTAGTGGTAATTATGTTTCCATTCACACATTCACTTTCACACCTTTTTGTTCGAACGTGCACTTCACTTTTTACTTTTAATTTTAACACAGTTGCCAAACAGGTTCCGCTGACCTACGTAGAATTTAACTAGTCATTTTAAACTAGGGGAGTCTACCCTCCTGCGGACTTTTTTACTTGACCTGATTTTATTCGGTTTTATTCACTTTTTCAACACACAGAGGATTTCACTATCCTCTTGTCACTTCTTCAACACACAGAGGATCTCACTATCCTCTTGTCAACACACAGAGGATTTCACCATCCTCTTGTACTTCTTATCTTTTACTGCGCGCGTCTTTCACACATTCCCCCTTTTTAAGGAAATCTATACTCACACTCGTCTGTGTCTCCTGGACTTTCCGTCAACCATCGGACCCCAGCCCACGAGGGAGGGACCAGTCCCGGAAAGGGTCTCAAGCAGTGGCCACTGTCTTTCTCTGGATCTCACCTCGTCCGCTGGGATCGTCAGGTATCTTGGAATCCGGCTCGAAGGACCAATTAAATGTTAGGTTCAAACCCCAAACATTTGTATTACACAACCTGTACAAAAGAGACACAGAGAGTTAGATATCTTTTACTTGCAAGGAGAGTGACCAGAGACTGCTCAGTTACAATCTCCCACGCCACTCTGAAGCAGCTCTGGGTTCTCCAAGCCTTTTATTAGTTGGGAACGCCCTAATACATAGTTTACTAAGGGACAAAGGGTTCATGCATCACAAATCTTAGTTTCGTTTTACGATGTCCTTGAACATCTTCAACAAGCTCTGTGTGAAAGTGTGTGTGTGTCATCTTCGGCCTCTGTTCTTTCTCCAGTCTTGACCTGTTGTAAAGTGGTTAAGCTGCACATACCATGCTGTATAGACATGTCAAAGTTCAACTAGAGTAAGCATACCTTCAAACATAAACACTTATGTGATTTAGGTTAACTCAAATAGAAAACACTCATGTGATTTAGGTTAACTCAAATAGAAGCATAAATCAACAGGTTAAATGATACTACACACAGCAAGATACTTAGATCATTATGCACACATAAAGAGTAAGATGTAACTCATATAAACTCATATAGAATGAAGTAAAAGTAGGATAACTTATGTACATTGATTCCAACAGCTTGTAGTACAGTTGCTCATCCAAGTCAGCAGGATGCAACTTCCTGTGGGGTTGTGTGTAAAGTAAGCGGATGTGTTGTCATCTGTTTATATACAACTTATACTGACCTAGTTAATGGTCCTACATCTACATATTTGTTTACGTTGGCAGATATGGTTTTGGGCCAAGAGGTGCTGAATGAACCCTTTTCTGAGGAGCAAATCACACAATAGCGAATGGAAATAGCCCAAAGGCTACTCAATGAAACAGGTTGGTTTATATCGTATTACAGGTGTTTATTTCAGGAAATATAATCAATATCTCTCATCAACAGATGATCTCTCTGAACTGTGTCAAATGTGTGGTACGCATGACGCACATGCTAAATGGGTAAGGACATTCTTCTACACTTCTAAATGGAATTTAAGATATTGATTGTGGAACAGTCATGCATGTTTTTTTCTCTTAGATCGAGTGTACACTGTGTGGGAGGTGGTTCCACTGGGACTGCATAGGTCAACCCCCTGTGGATGCCACATTTTATTGTGTAGTGTGTTTGTAACATGGAAGCTATCATTACAACAATAAACATTATTTTGAAAGGTTCATCTGGCTGAATGTGTGTGTGGTTCAATGGTGTAATCGAACACGGCTTATTTAGGCTTTTAATGCACACAGATAGTTATTGGTTGAGGGCTTATCAGCAGGACTTGTAGCACCATGGTTATTTTACCACAGGTTTACCCTTGATCCTTGTAATTAGAAAACATTTGGAACAAATTCTGTTTGAACATCCTGCCTACAAAGTAGCCTATAACCTCACTACAAACGATTACATGCAATGTCTAGGGGTGGCCATGCAGTGACGCAAGCTTTTATTTTCTGTGCATGGCATGGACAGGACGGCTGTTTTTATTCAATGTGGATATCTATATCTTGCAACATTTGACGGCCACACAGCATAGGAGTGGTCTCGGATTGTGACGAATCTGCGGAGGCCATCACCAAGCACATCTGGTTACATGGAATATAAACATATATCACCAGACAACTTGATCACCAGTTAAACTGGAACACCGGCCATGCCTGTCGGGAAGCTCGCCAGTGCTGCGTTCAAGGCACACTCGGAAAATGTACGTAATGAAAAAAAAGAAAGAAAAAAAGAAATACATCATAAGTACAAATAACCTGGGTTACAGTGGCAAGAAAAAACCCTTTTAACTAGAAGAAACTTTGAGCAGGACCCGGCTCAAAAGGGAGAACCTTCCTGCTGATAGCGGGTGAAGGAGGAAAAGGGGATTGTTATAATACATGCTGACAAACTATGTGTAGTGTTTCTATGTGTGTAGCTGACATGTTGCTCAGCTTCCATTGGACACATATACTAGATGGAAGCTGCAGCAGGATTGGCTGATGACTGATCACAGGTGTGAACAATCAGCCGGTGACGAGTGGAGCAGGAGCAGCTGCCCATGCTGCAGAGACACAAACAGCAGCAGCACTCTGTGACCCATGTCCACTCTGTGTGTCCTCCAGACAGTCCTCCTCATGTCTCTGCTCATGTCTTTATCAGGACAGCAGTCAGGTCCAGCCCTCTGGGGGATTTCTGCTCTCACTGTTTAACTCTGATTTCCTGATAGCAGCACTCACACAGCTCAATGCTGAAGAATCAAATCCTTTCAAAATATATATATATAAAATATATATATAATAAAATATATATTTTTATGAGTTTAATGTGCTCTCTGAAATGGGTGATGCAGAAACAAAGATCTGATCTGATCTGATTTTCTGATGAAGGCTTGATGCCAACAGGACCGGCACAAGGACTGTGTTTTTAAGGTGTAGGCTATATGACCACACCGAGAACAACAGAGCATTTTAACTACTTTGGAACAGTTATGGACAACATATGCAACATATGTAGTTTCCCTATCATTATCCAAACCTGCACATTATTTCTTCTTCTAGTTGTCCCATTTTTTTTGGCCTGTTGGGGCTCCACTGTGCCCTCCAGGCCCATTCTTTGCAGCATTGTTCTGAACAAAAGAAAAGCAAAAGACAACAGGTAAACACACAAGATCACACTATCACAGATATGTGAAGCTTCACGTGTGTGGCATCAGGTTTATCACTCAACAGTTACCTCCAGCTGAGGATGGCTGTGTTTTTAGCTCCTGTAAAGAGATGGTCAATTGTCAACAGGCAAATTACCATTTGATCTAATAACGATAATATTGCTCCTCAAGTGAACTATGCTTTATACTATACTACAGTAAATGGTTTAGTTTACGTTTACAGCGCCTCGTAGCAACAGGACGTAATGTTTTTAAATATAAAACTATAATTTTTTTAATGCCGCTATCACTACTAGCATTTTAAAAATCCTTCAAACTACTGCTCTTCACTTACATTTAAATGTGAATTCGGCACTACTGCCGGTGCCGCTCGCTTGGTCCGTCATTGTACTGTTGAAAAAAATAGGCCCACAAAGCATCTTGGGATATGTAAGGCCACGAAGGATGGTAGCGATGCATCCTCCGAATTCAGGCAAAAGGAGGACGCATTTGGAGGCCGCATTTGAAGGACCCTCCAAATTTTGGCAAATAGAGACAGCCTTCGTGCAGCTTTGTGACGTAAGCGGCCTTAAAATGCGCACTCCGAAATGCTTCTTCTTGTTGTTCCTCCATGTTGATTGGCTGCCCCGCCCTGATTGTTCTCACCTGTGTCCTTGTGTATATAATCCCCGAGCTTCTCCTGGTCCTTGGTCAGTGTGTCTGTGTCCCACTCTGTGTGTCCTCTTTGTTCCTGTCTTAGACCCTGTTGACACATAGCCGGGTATTTTGAAAAACAAATATTTCCTTCCCTCCGTTTTCCAAAATAACATTGTGCACATGTTTACATTAACCCGTATAAATATGCTCCCAAGAGCGATCATAACTACGCCAAGCCTGTGGGTGGCGGAGGAGAAAGCCTGCAAGCCAATCAGAAGCCTCATCGACGCAGTCTGGCTCTTTGTGTCAGAAGTTGTTCCAAAATTGCTGAACCTGGAGACCTAACATGTCGCTGCTCCTCTACATAGTAAGAGGAGCTGTATTTGCAAATGCAAACACATAGAAAAGTGCTGACACCAACAGAAATGCAACAGCCACACCAGACTCCTGCCGGTACTGTGGTGTGACAACCTCAGTACGTTGCTCCGCCATCCTCCTCTTCGCTGACTTGGAGAAGCAGTAGTCTTTGCCATGCGACATGTAAATCTGTGTAAACCTGATCCATCAAATGGTAACACTTTTACATCATATCCTTAATTCAACAATTAGTTGTAGTGAAGTTGTAGCTGTCAACCCTTTGCCATTAAACATCAACTCCTTATAACTTCACTGTGCATTGTCCTGCCAATGGATTTTGTCTCAAAATCCTTAGTAGGCGGCTGTGGGATGAAATCACAGTTTTTTGCAATGTAGCTGTTCAAAATTTGCATGTTGAGCTGGTCCTGTTTGGGAAGAGCAGTAGAAAGGTTAATAATGGGTACCAGAACAGTAGCATTTGGAAACCTGTTTCTGGCTACTCTGAGAGTCCCTTGCAGCTGTTTAATTGTGGTGGATCTGGTTTTCTGTTTCCTGTTGTTAAGGCCAAAAGAAAGAATAAATGTTTTAATGTCTGTGGTCATGGCAGCCTTCCTTAGGATGGCCTCGGCGTGGTGGAAAGTGGCTCCTGGATAGCTGTCCACCTGTATTTCTTGGCTCTGGAAGGGGTTGGTGTGGTTGTCATCATTAGTGGAGTCATAGGTGGCTGATTATCTTCCAGGCGGTCCTATGCTGGTTGAGTGATGATCATCTGGGAAGCAGTGGTCTCCCTGAAGTGGAGGTTGAGAGGAGGGATCCTGTGCCAGCTCACTGTTCTCAGTGAAGCTGCTTTGCTGTGCTCCACTTTCATTTGTGACCTTCACTTGTATGTGTCTGCTGCTGATTCTCTGCTCCCTCCAGGGTTTAGCATGCATCAGTGGGTCCTGGTGAGAGGAGAAGAGAGGATGAGGGACGCCAGGAAACAGAGGAGGAGGAAGGGTTTCAAATGTTCTGGGTGGACTGGACTGGAGAGCAGCCCTGTCCCCCTCTCCCACAGTTATTGTGGCTGTAGTTGTGGTAGTGGTCTGAGGAGGTGGAAGAAGTGAGGTACAGGTGTGGTGGAGCATGTGGTCCTCTGTGTGGGGGCAGCCCTCTGGAGGTGTGTGCCATGCTGGGTCTGGGGAGGAACCTGTGTTCTTAAGTTGGACTCAGAAAGGACTTGGTCTCTGTTATAGTCTCTGGTTTCAGTCCAAGTTTTGTGGCCCAAGTTTTTCTTGGCCCAGGCAGTGGCAATCCCCTCCCAGTCTTGGTTAGGGAACTCTGAGAGATCTTGAATCTCATTATTCATGCTTTCCTCATAGTGTTGTATGAGTTGCAGTATGTTCCCAATTTTTAGCATTACCTTCTAGCAACAACTGTGTAGTCAGTGGGGGATGCTGGTTTAATGAAATTGGCCAGATTTAATGTGGTTTTTCCTATAATGATTGGTGGATCTGGCCCTGTATTTTTAAGGTGATGAGCTGATTTGATGTTTCTGTGGATGATGCAGACCTTATGGGTGAAGTCTGGGTCTTCAGACTAGATTCTGCTTTGGGATGGGACCTTTGTATTATGCCTCTGATATCTAGGCTTCTGATTCTGCCTCATGACTTGGATTAAATGATGGTTAAAAAACAAAAAGATAAATTGAATGCAAATAAATTATGTTGTGAAATTTAAATCGAAACTTTATTAACAAATCAACAAATAACATTTTATTTGCATTACAGTGGTCCCTCGCTATAACCCGGTTCACCTCTTGCACTTTCGTAGATTTTTTTTTTTTTACAGTGCATTGTGTTCTGCATCCGGATAGTCTGTAGACCAGTGTCAATCAATCTCCTCCGTGCCGTGTCTCCTGTACAGTGCAGAATACTGAAAACAGGTTTTCATCTTTGGATTCTTTTTATAACACTGGACTTATTTTTCTACGAAAGTTTAAACAAGAGAGAAAATGTGAACATGTTAATGCCTGTCTGAGAAAGGAGTATAAAGTGTGTAGTGAGTGGTTTACAGCCTTAAAACATCTAGAATAATTGTAAAAAAATAAAGCTAACTACTTAACGGATTTCACCTATTGTGGGTTATTTTTGGAACCGGACATTGGGCATGTCTGGTCTACAGTCTGCTTTTGGGTTCACGCCTCAAACAAAAACCTAACAATTGTCTGTTCAGCAGTAACCAGACAGGAAGTCAAATGGTCCTGTGAAGATGAGAATGCTGTGGGCCTACCTCAGTTTGTACATTGATTGGTGTGAAGTTTTCCACTGTACTGAGATGTTCTGTATTTGAGGTGGGTTAGTTTTAATTGCCTCACCTCAATGGGCGATGCTGCTGCTTCCATCCACATTACAACCTGCTGTCTATGAGCGTCCTGTAGAAAACTAGGAAATGTCTGTAAATTGATGCTGCATTTAATCGGAGGTATTTCAGGTTTTATCTCTGCAGCAATAGAAGCCATTCCCCCATGGGAACAGTGTCTCTTCCAGAGGGCACCATTTTTACTGGAGTAATCTGAAACACATGGTGGTCACATTTCTATAATAAACACATTTCATACCAAAGCAAAGTCAAAGTGCCACTTTGCCCTGCACAGTGATAAATCCCTCTGTCTCCCTCAGGTCAGCCAGGGAGCTCAACAGGGAGGCAGGTTTATCAAGCTCATTGCAGCCCTCCTTCATGCAGGGCTTACAGCTCTCCATGAGACAACAGATTAGTTTGTGTGATGGCTGCCACAGCCATGTTTCCGTCATGCCACGATGACAGGACTCTCTTTCATATGTTTCAGTTGCCACTACATTATATGTACTTGTGGGGGCTGGAAATAAGGCTGAACCACCATGGTGCTGGTGCTGCTCTGGAGAGCACAACAGTAAATACACTGTATAAAACACATCACTGTAAAAAGAGGCTGAATTTTTCTTTGCTGCCCCTGCAGTGCAGAGTCACAGGGGGCTGGAGCCTATCCCAGCTAGCTTTGGGTGAGAGGCGGGGTCTGACCCTGGACACCAGTCCATCGCAGGGGAGCACACAGACAGACAACCATTCACCTACGGGCAATTTAGAGTGACCAATTAACCTGGCACATCTTTAGAATGTGGGAGGAAGCCGGAGCACCCGGAGAGAACCCACGCAGGCACAGGGAGAACGTGCAAACTCCACACAGTCACCTATTATTAATGTTTGCCCCCAAATAAAGGTTTTCGCAATATTTAATGTAATGTGGTTTTCAAATATTTGCAATGAAGGATGTTTTAAATGTAAATAACATTGTAGTGTGTATCCACAGCTACTGAGGCATCAATTACTATGCTAATAATTATACACACCCCTGGTTAGTGGCAGCCAGAATTTGCTGCTCCTCCTTTCTGGCAGAACAACTTCTTTTCAGAGTCAAGGTAAGACATGAACTCCGGGACAAGCAGGTGGTGATGTGCATGAACTCTGCACTTACCTAGGCAACAACAAGGTAAAAAGATAAAAGAACGAGGAAAGACTGTGAAACCAGCCTGTCCAGTTAGGATCAACACTGATGTGAATCAGTTTCAGCTGCTGTTGTGCAAATGGAACAGACAACAGGTGGAAATGAGAGGCAGTTATCAAGACAGCCCCTATAAAGGAGAGGTTCTGCTACTCAGGAGGGTCACACCCTAATACAAGACCACTTCCTGTTATGCAACAAATAAACTTTATGATTCAATGTTGAGCTAATGCCACAGCCACAAAAAGACATTTCTCCCAGCTGCTAGACAGCAAGCCTTATCTAGACATGGAGGACAGTCTCCTCGTGGAGGACAGTCTCCTTGTGGAGGACATGGAGGACAGTCTCCTCGTGGAGGACAGTCTCCTCATGGAGGACAGTGATATGCAAAATGTTCAATCTTTGTTGACACAGTTAGAAGAAATCTTTGTTCATATCTTTACCAATGTCAAACTAAGAAGAACATGTGCTTTGTGTTGTTCTTCCACTGACTGACACATGAAAAAAAAGGAGGTCGCACATGGCTCGTTGGTCTAGGGGTATGATTCTCGCTTTGGGTGCGAGAGGTCCCGGGTTCAAATCCCGGACGAGCCCTGATGTTTACCTGTATTCCATTGGAGACCAACTCCTTGTTGTTGACTCTTTTTTATCTTTTATTATCAAAAATTTCCTTAAAATATTTACAGAAAAGTCAAACCATGATATACCATTATTTCAATTTAACAAAAAGAAACATTCAAAATATACTAAACAGAAAACTCTTATTCTTTTATCTCAAGTTCAAAAATTAAACTAAAACAGGAAATAGAAAAAACAAAATCTTCAAAAATTAAAGTATACTACACCCTCTTCCAAATGAAATAAACTATGCCCCTCCAAGAGTGCTTCCTTCACCTTTCCCTTGTCCCACATCACCATGGTGCGTATATACAATTGAAAAGTGCTTTTGAACACCCCCCATGGTGCGACTGGGTTGTTAGATTTCCTGTGTGTGTTTCTGGATGTGTATATTGCATGCCTTGCAAAAAGTCCTGCCGTGTTTCTTATTGTTTGTCCTTTCTTGTTTTTGTTTTTTTCCCCGAACAGCAAGAACAGTCTCCATTCCTCCTCCTGCTCCCAGTAGCCGTTCGCCCTGGCCTCCAGTAGGTCTCTGAGCCTCCTCAGGGTGGCGCCGATGGCGGGGCAGTCAAGGAAGAGGTGTTCCAAAGTCTCCTCGGCTGCCCCGCAGACGGCGCAGCCCCTGCTGAATGCCTCTTTGTTTATTTGGTGTAGCACTATTCCCGGGTGTATCTTTCTGTGCCTTAGTCTGAAATCCATTGTGAGGACATTCCCAGGGGCCACGCCGCCCCTGAGTGTGGCCCAGATCCTGTCCCCCCGGAGGCCAGGGAAAACTCTCCTCCACGCCTGGTCAGCCGCTGGTGGTCTCCTCTTGTTCCGTGTGAAGATGTTGTATAGCCCTTTTGTGGTGATGTCTTGTAGACTTTTCTGGTCCTGTCGAGTATAAAACTCACAAGAGAGTCGGTTAGTTGTTCCTGGCTGCCTCCCCCCCCTCAGCAACCGTAACCAGCGCCGAGGGACAGAGGCAGCCAGTTTATCACACACATCCAGAATTTTTCCTTTTCTAAAAACTATTTTCTCCCTCCTTAGGATGGCCAGGATCCCCGCAGCTTCTATGCCACCGGCCGGGTCGACAATGTCCCCAAGCCGGACTAAACCAGCTCGTTCCATGGCGGCGCAGACCACCTCCCTCCCTCCCCAGGTAACATCTGGGTTGTCAAAGAGGGGCTGCGCCGCTGCCTGGAGGACACCGTCGACCCTTGCTTCCAGCAGAGGCCTCAGCTCAGCCCACGCCGTCATGATCTCCTCCGCCAGAGGGTCCACCACTCCTACACTCCTTGGTGAACGCCTCTGGCAGAGTGCCCACAGGTCCAAGGGCGGTCCGAGACACAGATCCTTTGCAATATAATTTTTCCAGATGAGGTTATTGTTTTCTAAGAGTTTTTTGATTATTTTGATCCTTAAAGCTTTTTTCCTGGATCCGATGTCTATTAGTCTCAGACCGCCCCTGTCCTCGGGCTGGATCATGACGTCATGGGCGACCTGGTTCATGTTAGACCTCCACAGGAAGCTGCCGATGGCTTTGTTAATGTTGCTCTCCTGCTGCGGGGACAGAGGACAGACAGCCAGGACATGGTTTACAGTGGACATCATTAGTGAATTTATTACAGTTATTTTTCCTTTTATCCCCAGCTGTCTCTGCTTCCACAGGTTAATTATGTTCTTGATTTTCCCTGTTAAAATGTCCCAATTTTTTTGATTTGCTCTCCCTTCATCTTTCCCCACCCACACCCCCAATATCTTTATTTCCTCTCCCGCATTTTGAAACCCCCATGTGTTGTGTATGCTTTGTGCTCCCCCACACATCATTATTTGTGTTTTATTAATATTCATTTTTGCACCCGATGCTTTACAAAACGAATCTATCGTGCCCATCACCTCATTAACACTATCTTTATCTACCACCGTGATATTTGTGTCGTCTGCGTACTGCACAATCTTGCAGCACGCAGACTCTCCCACTCTAATCCCTCTAATATTTACATTCCGTCTGACCGCTTCCGCCAGAGGCTCTGTCACCAGGGTGAAGAGCATGGCAGACAGCGGACAGCCCTGTCTGATCGATCTGCTCAGCGGAAACGCACTTGTGCACGTGCCGTTTATTTTGACGCAGCTGGTGGCTCCGCTGTACAGTGTTTTGATCCAGTTAATGTACCGCTCTCCAAAGCCCAGCCTCTCTAGGACTCGCCATAGAAAGGTGTGCTCCACACGGTCAAAAGCTTTTTCAAAATCTACACTCAATAAAAAACCCCCCGTTGTGCACATGTGTTTGACCAGGCATCTGACGGCCAGGACAGAGTCAGAAATGTCTCTGCCCGGCACGCCATATGCCTGTGTCTCACCCACCACCTCCTCAATAACCCTTTTCAGCCTGTTTGCTAAGATTTTCGCAATTATTTTAAAATCCGTATTTAAAAGACTTATTGGTCTGTAGTTTTCTAGTTTGTTTTTATCCCCTTTCTTTTTATACACTAATGTTATTATCCCTTTTGCAAAATTCCCCGTTGTTGTTTTCCTTCTTTCTATTTCGTTGAAAACGCGGCCCAGGATGGGGGCCAAGTTTGGACTGAAAGCTTGGTAAAATTCAGCTGTCAGTCCGTCCCATCCTGGGCTTTTCCCCGTATTTAATGATTTTATGGCTGTTGTGATTTGTTGTATTGTCAGGTCGGAGTCACAGAAGGCCCTGTCTGCTTCGTCTAACTTTTTCTCCAGGTAATTTATGTTTTTTTCCCTTTCGTCCTGATCTGTTTCTTCAGTTTGAAATAATTTGCCATAGAAATTCTGCGCCGTTTCTAAAATCCCTCCCAGATCCGTTATTATTTCTCCCTCACTGTTTACTACCGATTTTATGAAAGAGTTTTCCTGTTTTCGTTTTTCCAACCCCAGAAAGTAACTTGTTGATTTTTCTCCTTCCACTAGATATTTTGCTTTTGCTCTTATTGCTGCTGCTTTGCATTTGTTAGCCGTTAAATTGTGCAATTTTGCCTGCGCTGTTGCAAGTATGATTGTGTTTCGATCCGGATTTTCTTCTATTTTTTTCGTTTCAATTTTTATTATTTCTAATAATTCGTTCTCTTCCTGTTTTTCCTGCCACTTTCTCTTTTTACTTTCGTTTATGCAGAGTTTTTTTATCCTATTTTTTACCCCCTCCCACCATTTCAATAAATCTTCGGTTTCCGTTATTTCATATTTTATTTCGTTTAGAAAAGAATTAATCTTTATTTTAAAATTTTCATTTTCTAAGATTTTATTGTTTAAAACCCACAGACCTCCGTTTCTGGGCCTGCCCGCTCCTCTCATGCGAACCTGAAGCAGGGAATGATCGCTCCACCTATTAGGCATGTAATCAACGGTGTCCACCTCTGTGACTACTCCAGGAGACGCCAGTACCAAATCTATTCGGGATTGTCTCAGCTTCCCCCTCACCAGCTGTCTCCTGGAGTAGTCACGACCTCTCGGGTTTAGCACTCTCCATAAATCTATTAAGTTATATTCCGACATTAATTTTAGTAATTCTTGTCTGCTCATGTCACTCTTTAATTTGTTATTATTTATATTTACCGTATCCTCTGTTGCCATTATTATATTAAAATCCCCAATTATGATGCAATTCCTCGATACCCATTTGCTTAGTTTTTCCCTTATTAAATCTTTCCTTCCCTTTTCATCATTGTTTCCATATATATTAATTAATCTTAAATCCTTACTGCCCTCTTTCAGGTCCACCACGACCAACCGGCCCCCGCCGTCGGTGTGCACGCAGGCCACATCGTGAGGGAGGCCCGGTTTGATCAGCACAGCAGCGCCCGCTGCCAGAGAGGGTCCAGGGGCATAAAATATTTCTCCTCTCCACATTTTCTTTACTTCCTTTAATAGGTCTGCGCTCCACCTTACTTCCTGCATACAGAGAATATCC
Organism: Parambassis ranga; assembly: GCF_900634625.1. Classification (NCBI taxonomy): domain Eukaryota; kingdom Metazoa; phylum Chordata; class Actinopteri; family Ambassidae; genus Parambassis; species Parambassis ranga. The sequence continues at coordinate 3,417,123 of NW_021144778.1, forward strand.
GTGTGTATGTTGTTTGTTATGTCCTGTATTTTTTCTATTGTCCTTGCTCCAGAAATGTTTAAAGATGTGATAGTGATCATGGCTAGAAGTAAGATGGAGGCAGACCTTAATGTAACAGTATTACTTCTTTTTCCTAGCGTGCCTATTCTGCTTTGCTTCCTGCATCTTTTTCTTATATAATTTTTGCCCTGCCTCTCTCTCCAGGTCAGAGTCGGAGGAGATCACCCTATGTCCCAGAAAGGTGGGCACAGAGACGGCTTCTCTTGCCCTGGCTTTTTCAGCCAGCAGAGACTTACTGGAGCGAAGGGTGGGCTTCACAAAACCATCTTTTATGGTGCTTTGCTCAAGCTCCTGGGAGCCGGCATATAGAGAAACGTCATCCAGGCTGGATCCTAGTGACAGAGCCTCTTCACCACCTGGCAGCCTCCGGGCAGGGCTCTTCGCCTCCCCCCCATCCACGGCTGCCAACGCACTGATCCCTGCGCCACCCCTTCCGGGCGCGCTCATTTTCCCAAATGCTACAGGATCCAGGGCAGGGCCTGCTTCACTTGCCCCCCCCGCCCTCTCAGGAGCAGAGCCCGTTTTTTGAGCTCCCTCCCTTGCCGGGAGCGCATGTGTGAGCCCACCCGCTTCTTGCTCCGTCGGCCGTGCTGGTAGACAGCCTTGGCCCTTCTCTGTCTCCGCCATACAGGCTGCAGCCTCCTCTGCCCCATCCTCCTGGGCCTCGTCCTCCTCCATACAAGACTCATCATCCCTTTCTATATAAATGTTTATTTCTTCCTCACTGCTATTTTCAGCGCATATGCAACTGTCCATTTTATTAAAACAAATTTGACATTTTTCCAGTCTTTTGGTGCATTCCCTGGCATAATGCCCCTGGACCCCACATTTATTGCAAAAAAATTCTGGGCAATCCCTCACGATGTGGCCGGGCTGTATGCAGATCCTACATACGCGGACCTGCCGGTCGTGAATGACCCGAAAAAATTCCGGCCCTGCTGCTGTACTGAACCTTGCAGAATAAGGTAGTGACTGCACTGTTTCATTGAATTTTACCTTAACAAACCTCGTCCCATCCGCCACCCTCGTCCCCGGCCACATACGACGCTTTATGGGCGACACCGCTGACACACGCCATGATTCTAGTTTTTCTAAAATCTCTTCATCTGGTACATAAGCGGGCAGACCCAGAAAAGACACAACCAATTCGTCGTTGCTTATTTCCTTCCCTTCTACTGTTGTGTTTCCAATCTTAAACCCGTCGATCAATTTATTTTTACCCGCCTGGCTCCCCATTGTTATTTCATACTTATTTGCCGCGGTGCCTCGGCAGGCACAAATATTCCCACACATAAGTCTGATGCACCGTATTAGTTCCACCGGCGAAACAATCTCTTCTCCCTTTAATTCGACCTGAACTGTTAGATCTTTCTCATAACTAATTTCTTTTTCTTTTTTCCCCTCCTTCTGTGACTCCGACCTCTTTTTTTCCTGGCCGTCTGCCCTCTTCCCGACCATCCTTCCTTCATCATTTTCTGTTCTTTCTCTTACCTTATCCTCCTTTGATTGTCCATCCTTTCCTTCTTTTCTCGACATTGTTGCTCTTCTGTTTTGTCCATTATCCAAGGGTTTATCGGGGGCTCCTTTCCGTGGTCCTATTTCCGTGTTGTCCATCATTCCAGTCTTTTTCCCTCCAAATTATGGAGGGCAGAAAAATAAAACGAAAAACGAACAAAAAACTACTCCCCGACAGTCCGCCGACTGCGGGGAGCGAAGGAAAACACTGTTCCTAACGAAAACTTTAATTAGTCCAACGAAAAAACGAAAAAGAGGCACAGATTATCCTCATTCAAACAACGCTCTTTCCCTCCAAAACTCCCTCACTCCGCTCCGCCTGCGACCTCCTCCTCTGGGCGTTTCTAGAGTAGTCTCTAGACACATTGTCCAGTGTTATATGGTTTTGCAGTGTTTCCACTTGAAAGGATGACTCTTTGTGACTGAAGGTCAACTGGACTCCACTCAGTCATCGCTTTATTTCTGCTTTGCTTTATTGAATCTTGTAGTGTCAGAATCAGGTTCAGATCAGATCAGATCAGGTGAAAAACCTCAAAAAAACATACAAACAAATGTTCAGAATTGAAAGATGAAAGTGACAGTGCATATTTTAGCAGCTTGCTTAGCACACTATGCAGGTAAGTGCACTTTAAATTAAGGACTGTATTTTAACAGTTTGCCACTAATGTCATCCAGAGTGGAATCCAGAGTCTGAGAATGTATGACTTGCTTTGCACATATCTTTACCAATGTCAAACTGCTGACAGTCAGCCAGGTAGAGGAGGAGAAGATCCACAAGAAGCAGGTTCCATGGTGTAATGGTTAGCACTCTGGACTTTGACTCAAGCGATCTGAGTTCAAATCTCAGTGGAACCTTTTGTTTGGACAGTAATACTGGTGTCCTTTCTACTCTCTCTAAAAATTCAGGGCTCACTTTGCAGATTTCCAGTCAGCATGTTGTAACTGAATAACTATCAGAGTGTATCAGAAGGAGAAGTTACATAAAGATAGAATTTAAATCTCTCTCCTGAATGACACCTTAATCTAGAATTAATAAGGAGTATAAAAGTAGCTGAAGACATAATTTATTAAAGTATTATAACAAATACCTCCTTTATAGGGCTGTCTTGATAACTGCCTCTCATTTCCACCTGTTGTCTGTTCCATTTGCACAACAGCAGCTGAAACTGATTCACAATCAGTGTTGATCCTAACTGGACAGGCTGGTTTCACACAAGTGTGGCTGACTTTTTGGGGCAATATTATAACAAATACTTATGAGACATTATTATATAAAAGAAAGATCAGTGCATCATGACTTCAGCTCCATTCAAAGCTTTAGGAGGCTTCATGGCCTCCATCACTCCATAAGACTGTTCCATCTGTTCTGCATCTCTGATATGTGCTGGGACGTGGTCGCTTGGATGTTTCACTGCAGCTCATCTAGTAATAATGTGTAACACATATATGAACATCAAGCTGATCATGTCATGCTAAACTGAGTCCTTGGAAGAGCAGAAGCTGTGAACAGACCTCATGGAGCAATGGTAGCACGTCTGAGTCCAGATCAGAAGGTTGCATGTTCAAATCATGTCAGGGTCACTGGTTTTATGTAATTTAGTCCTCTTTCTGTTCACACCAGGTCCACTGCACTGAATTCTGGGTAGTTTTCACTTGAAGCAGAATGTCGGCTTTCTCCTGTGTTTTCTGGGTAAATTACTGCACATTCAGGGAAAATAGAGTTAGAGTTAAACAGAGCAAAAAATCCTGAGTCATCGATCTGCGTTCGTTTAGAGGGCCGAAAGGGAGCAAGTGTGAAAACACCCTAAATTTGAATCTTAAGTGGGACCAACACTCCCCCGAGTAGCTTCTTCAGTTCTGCAGTGACAATGTTCTTTATCAGCCAGTTGTTGTCTTTGTCTTGTTGTCTGTGGGTCTTGTTTTTGGCCTTGATGAGAGCCCAGCTGGGATAGCCACAGGTTTGCAGGGCCTTCCTGATGTGATGTTGCTCCTTCTTCTTCTCCTCTGAGCTGGTCGGTACAGTTTGAGCTCTGTGCTGCAGCCATTGCGACAGCCATCGCCCCTCAGAGTGATCCTCATGTTCAGCAGCATACAGTGAGCAGCTTTAATCTCTGGATTGACAGACTTTATCTGCGCAATAACTTGCAGAACAGAAAGTCTTCCAAAATATCTCCTTTCCAGGGATAGCACACCAAAACTATCAACTGAGCAGCACTGGAGATGCTCTGCTCTGTCGATTCATTCAACTGAAAGGAACATTTCTTACATGATCGCAGTCTATCCAGCAGCTGTGCCTGAATGTCAGCTGAGAGATCTTCTGTTCTCCTCCTCACCATGTCATCTGAAAAAGGTACAACTTTCAGTTTATTAGCTGCCTCTGTGCCAATAAGCAGCAGCATTCCAGAATAGTCATCAGTATTCTGGAATTATACGTAGAATTCAGGAGTAACAGTCAGTATTCTGGCAAGTCAGCAGTCCAGAAGGGAAGCTAACATCAGCAGTGGCTCAGTGGTAGAGCAGGGTGGAGAAACCAAACAACTACTCCAAAAACTGGCCTTCAATGTTTGTCTTCAAACAAGATGCTTATGTTTAAGGCAAAAGCTGTGACAGAAACAAGTTCTTCTTCAAAGATGGTTTGCTAATCCATTGTGCTCTGAACGCGTGGGTTCGAATCCCATCCTCGTCATGTTGTGTTTTAAGTTCAACAGTAAAAACTATGGACAGAGCTTCCGTGACATCGCCCATTTGTTTCTGAAGAGCCGCTTTGAAGCTCGGTGGGAGGCTCTGGGACACTCTGATCGCCGACATGTTGGCAGCGTTGCGTCCGCCAAAACTCAAAATACGGACAAAGAGGGGTAGCACTAGCGGAGTTTAGGGGGGCGGGCGATCGTGGAAGCAGGAAACTCGTGCTGTGATATGGCAACCGTCTGTCGCTCAAGCGCCAGTGCTCATAATTATGCGTAATTTTAAGTCTGAATACAATCCCACAGCAGCTCATCAACAAACTGGACCAGCTGGGGCTGAACTCCTTGCTGTGCAACTGGCTGCTGGACTTCCTCACCGGGAGACCTCAGACAGTGCGGGTCGGCAGAAACACATCCAGCACCATCACAATGAACACCGGGGCTCCCCAAGGATGTGTGCTGAGCCCCCTCCTCTTCACTCTGCTGACCCATGAATGCACGCCAACACACAACTCCAACATCTTTGTGAAGTTTGCGGACGACACAGCTGTGGTGGGTCTCATCTCCGGTGGAGATGAAACAATGGAAAAAGGAATGAGGTGCACCTTCTGGCCAAGTGGTGCAGAGACCACAACCTCTCCCTGAATGTGGAGAAGACAAAGGAGATGGTTGTGGACTACAGGAGAGCACACAGTCAGCACACCCCTCTGACCATCGACGGTGCTGCTGTGGAGCAGGTGAGCAGCACCAAGTTCCTGGGTGTGCACATCACTGAGGACCACTCCTGGACTAACCACACTGCATCCCTGACCAAGAAGGCACAGCAGCGCCTCTACTTCCTCCGCAAGCTCAAAAGAGCCAGAGCCCCTCCCTCCATCCTGTGCACCTTCTACAGAGGGGCTGTTGAGAGCATCCTGTCCAGCTGCATCACTGTGTGGTACGGAGCCTGCACCGCCACCTGCAGGAAGACGCTTCATCGCATAGTGAGAGCAGCTGAGAGGATCATCGGCGTCCCTCTGCCCTACATCTTTTGCACTCTCACTGCATTGTGCCTTTATTTTGTGCCTTGTATTTTGTGTGCCCCTCATTGTAGGTACATTTTTTTACACTTTATATTTATCTTAAGTTTTTAGTTATATGTTATATATGGAGTGAAGAGTAACTCAATTTCGATTCTCTGTATGTCCACCACATATAGCAGATTTGACAATAAAGCTGACTTTGAATTACAACAAGTGAGTTGTAAAAACAATTCACCCCCCCCCCCCCCATACAATTGACACTAGAAGACAACCTATCATTTGAGAGCAGAATGTTTTTTGTACCAGGCTGTAAACATGTTCATTTCTGCTGTGAAGTTGGACATTTTAACATGGGAGTCTATGGGTAATATGTGAATTACAATTTTTCACACGTCGTAAACATTCCAACTTAAGACTAGTGGTTAAGACCTTCAAAACTCAGTGTGTAACATTGTTGGTAAAAACTGTTTGCTTTGGCATGTTTGTAGAGAAGATTGAAGCAAGGCGTCTGGACTTGTAGAGTTTTCCTGAAGAGGTTTCGCTGCTCATCCAAGCAGCTTCATCGGTTCTAACTGTTGGTGGGGAAACATGGTTTATATGTGGTTGCAGACCTCAGTGGGTGGTTGCAGACCTCAATGGGTGGTCTGGGTAAAACTCACAAACAATAGCACTAAATGTTTCCATAATTACCTGTGATGATCTGGCTGCCTGTGCCAGGTGTGTCTAACGACTGGCTAACAACTATGAGACTGCTGGTAGACAGCCCATTGTTCTTGCTGTTAGCATGTGACTTGGAGTGAAACTTCCTGGGAATGGATGAAATCACTGCTTTGTATGTGGTAGAAAGATGAGGCTACCACCTCGAGAAGGTTTTTCCAGCTTAACATAGATGGCTTCCTTGACTTCCTCTCTGTCTAGGATGTGAACATTGTTGTCCTCAAAGGAGTGTCCTTTCTCTTTGAGGTGGAGGTGAACAGCTGAGTCTTGTCCTGAGGAGGTGGCTCTCCTGTGCTGAGCCATTCTCCTGTGGAGTGGTTGTTTAGTTTCTCCAATGTACAGATAAGAGCATTCCTCACTGCACTGGACTGCATATATGACATCGCTGTGTTTCTCCCTGGGAGTTTTATCCTTTGGGTGTACCAGTTTCTGTCTCAGGATTGTCCTCCAGTGGAGACTGCAACCTTAACACAGCGCCTTGGACGAAAAGCACACATTCTGGAACAGAGGTCAGTATTCCGGAACAGAAGTCAGCAAGACAGCATTCTGGAATGAAAAGCATTCCGGAATTAAACCCCTAACCCGACAGCGGCCTGTGACGTCATGGAAGTCAGCATTCCGACATGGAAGGCAACATTCCGGGACAAAAGTCAGCAAGACAGCATTCTGGAATGAAAAGCATTCCAGGTTGAAAGAAAGCATTCCAGATTGAAAGGCAGAAATCTAGAACGAGCGGCAGCATACCAGAATAGACATCCATCCATGCCAGAATGGTAGACAGGATTCCAGAATGGTAGACAAAATTCCGGACTTAAATCCCTAACCTAACAGCACCCTGTGATGTCATCCAATCAGAGCCAGAGACTGAACCTCCTTAAGGGCAACAGTGGCAAGAAAAAACAGGAAGAACCCCTGTAGGTTTGGTGTAATGTCTCATCATATCAGATGAAATCATCCAATTGGCTTCTGTGGTCTGGGTTAGAATCTAAGTCAGTCAATGTCTTAAATGATTACTTATTTCCCCTCCAGAGGAAATAAACAGAACTGTCAGGAGTGGGATTTGAACCCACGCCTCCAGTGGAGACTGCGACCTGAACGCAGCGCCTTGGACCGCTCGGCCATCCTGACATGAAAAGCGTGCTGTCCACAACAAGTTTGGAAAAGCTCAAGGATGAACACTTAATAAACAATCTGAAATCTTCACTGACACTGATGTGGACAGACTCAGAGTGTGTCTGTCTATGCTATCTCAACAAGTCTTGAGCCAGAGATGAGATTTTTCATCTGGTCACCACATGATGAATCATTCTGACTATTGTAGTACCTTGAGATCTGCCTTTCCCAGGTGTTTTGTCCTTAAGGTGAAGCAGTCTCTGCCTCAGGGTGAAACTGGGTTTGAAATGTGCTGGGACGTTTTATCCTTTGCCTCCTCATTGCACACCAGTTGCTCTCGGTCCAGCGTTTTTAAAATGATAGTTTTTGGAAGTGTCAGATGGACTGTGCCAGGGTTTGGTCCTCAGACAGTCAATATAAATGGCAGCACTCTGACTGGTCAAGATGAACTTTTTCATAGAGCTCGTTGTTAACACATCAGACTTGTTAAGTGTAAACGATGGAGGGGCATAAAGTGATCTTGGAGATGAAAAGAACCGTTGTTGGCAGGATTTGAACCTGCGCGGGGAAACCCCAATGGATTTCTAGTCCATCGCCTTAACCACTCGGCCACAACAACCGGCAAAAGGTAACGATGAAGATTCTGACGACCCAGGTTGGTTCTGTCCATGAGTGCATGGTCTTGTCCAGTTTGTCCTGTCCAGATTAGTGTTGGCACTCCTTTACTTGTTTTCCATTTCATTCGCAGGTAAATCTGCGCCGACCAGAGTCTCCGTTTGACAGACAGCTATCACAGAAAGTTGCTGACAGCTGAGCAAGTACTCACGTGCCAACATGGCACAAGTTGAATTGCTTCCAAGCCGGCTGTGTTCACGATCACATGGTGGTTTGAGACTACAAGCCTTCACTGTCCATTCTACGCTGTTTACTTTATTAGGAAGGTGCTCTACAATTGTCCCAACAAGCAGGGGGAGCACTGAACATAAAACTCTCTTTCTCACATGTTATTGTCATGTGTTTTTGTGAAAGATAAGGCTGACTTGTTTTCTTGCTTCTCTATTTAAACAATCTGAAATCTTCACTGACACTGATGTGGACAGACTGAGAGTGTCTCTGTGCTATCTCAACAAGTCTTGAGCCAGAGATGAGAGTTTTCATCTGCATTCATGGTCACCACATAATGAATCATTCTGACTATTGTGATGCCCTGAGATGAGGTCCAGTATTCTGGAATGGAAGTTACCATTCCAGAATGGAAGGCAACATTCCGGGACAAACATCGGCATAACAGAATGAAGAGCACATTTGCAGAATGAAAGACAGCATTCCGGAATGAAAGTCAAAATTCCGCAATGAAAGGCAGAAATCTAGAATAAGTGGCAGCATACCAGAATAGACATCAGTATTCCGGAAGGATAGGCAGAATTCCCGAATAACAGTCAGTATTCTGGAACAGAGGTCAGTATTCCGTAACAGAAGTCAGCAAGACAGAATTCTGGAATGAAAAGCATTCCAGATTGAAAGAAATCATTCCAGATTGCGGAATTAAATTCCGGAATTAAACCCCTAACCCGACAGCGGCCTGTGAAGTCATGGAAGTCAGCATTCCGACATGGAAGGCAACATTCCGGGACAAAAGTCAGCAAGACAGCATTCTGGAATGAAAAGCATTCCAGAATGAAAGAAATCATTCCAGATTGAAAGGCAGAAATCTAGAACGAGCGGCAGCATACCAGAATAGACATCCATCCATGCCAGAATGGTAGACAGGATTCCAGAATGGTAGACAAAATTCCGGACTTAAATCCCTAACCTGACAGCAGCCTGTGACGTCATCCAATCAGAGCCAGAGACTGAACCTCCTTAAGGGCAACAGTGACAAGAAAAAACAGGAAGAACCCCTGAAAGTTTTGTCTAACGTCTCAGCTGTTACCTTTAATATTATCATAACAGATGAAATCATTCAATTGGATTTTGTGGTCTGGGTTAGATCAGTCAGCGTTTTAAATGAAAACTTATTTCTCCTCCAGAGGAGGAACTGTCAGGAGTGGGATTTGAACCCACGCCTCCAGTGGAGACTGCGACCTGAACGCCAGCTGGCGAAGGATCGTCCGTACAATGTTGGAAAATGTTGGACACAAGAGCCAATCACAAGCCTTCAATTCCTGGAGGTGCACCCAATCAGCTAGCGGATTTCTTCCCCACTGTCCAACATTTCCAACATTTGACCAATCACGGTGGAGAAATGTTGGAGCAGAGAATCAGTATGGCGCATACCGGTCGTCATTCATTCTGCACTAGCTAGCGAGAAATGGTACGGTAATTAAACACTTGCTACAGTGCCGTGTGACACTATTTTAAGTTTGTGTGTCATGTAAACTCTTGTGCTGTGTTGACGTTTTTATAGATTGATAGATTTGTTGAGTTACGACCGTTACACAAAGTGGATTTTGTTTTTGCCACTCGGTGCTTACTAATGTTATTTAAGGTGCAGTGTTTAAACACCAAACCTGAGAATCAAAGTATTTCCACCCACGTTTTAAGCACTACCACATAAGTAATTTTTTTAATTTAGATTTTTATGGTGTATTGCCATATAGAAATGTCTTCCTGTAAATAAACATTGTCCCTTAATGCCGCTTAAAGCTACGGCATTCTTTGTAATATTGTATTTTATATTGTTGTGGTACACGGCGCTGTCCCCCGACCCCCGCTGTCAGAGGACAGCGGGGGTCGGGTGATCTATTTTGCCAGCTGACATGCTGTGGGTGAAAGGAGAGAGACGTGAAGGACAGCGGTGGCAGACAGGAGAAGGAAAACGGGGAGAGTAAGAGGGACCCGTCTCATTCGAAAAAAAAATACGGACAATAACCATTTGTTTTTATGGACAAGGATCGCCCAGGGAGAGAGAGGATCCCGTGTGGGTTTCACCAGGAGGAGTTTTTTGTTTGTTTGCCTGTTCGGGACAGAAGGGACATTTATTTGTAAATATGGGTCGGATTACAGTGTTATTTGGGATGTAAGAAAATATGATTTTGAGTTAATAAAACCGAAACAGTCTCATTTCATGTGTCTGTGGTCTGTATTATGCAACAAGGGTAAATAGAGTACAACACGGGAGAGTCCCTGCTTAATAGTAACACTCCGTTTACTTTAGGCAGACTGTTACAACGTTTATCCATATGTCCATTTGTAAAAATGATGCCAAAAATGTAGCAGATGCAGATCAAGAGCACAATTTGAGTTCATCCAATGAGCAACTGTACTTGCTGTCCATTATGGCTTCACAGTTACACTACAGTGCAGCTTTCCTTTAGTGGATTTTATTATGTAGTCCTATTTGCTAATGATGCCATTTACTTTAACAAGGATGCCTGCAATGACGTTATATGGTTGTTGGGGACATTAAACATCATGAACATGGAAAGCTAATGGAAAATCCAAATCTTGCACCATCAACTGTTACTTATGTCTGTTGTATATGTGGAAGTGTGTCTTGTGGTTGCTGTTTATGTTCTGCACTGCTGGAATAATTCCTTAATTTTTCGGCGGAAAGAAAGACGTAGAGAATTGGGTTGAGAGCATTGTTGAAAATGCCCAAGAAGAAGGAAAAGACTCTGATGAGGCGCAATAATTTAACAAGACACTCATCCTTAGTGGTATATAAAAGAAACAAGTGTAGGACTCTTGCAATTTGGCCTGGCAGCCAGCAGATCACGAACACCAGGAGGACAGCCAGGACCAGAGTGGTGGCCCTGTGCTCCACTTTCTGAGTGTTTGAGCTCTCTGTTACCCTGTTCCTCAAAACATGAAGAATGCTGACAGTGCAGAAGGACATAATACAAAGGGGGAGGAAGAAGGTGAATGTTGAATACAGAACACTAAACAGCACATCATGACTTCTACTTGGATAAACACTACTACATTCAGTAACATTATTCTCAGGATCACGTACTGCTTTAAAGTAAACGATAACATCAACATTCAGAAGAAAACCCAGAGTCCACACCAGAACATTAAAATAATCAGTAATCAGACATACAGTCTAGACATTGTTAACATGTAAATGACTGTTCTAGTTAGAAAAGGCAGATTTTTAATGGAATATATACAAAGGTATACAGAGGCCCTTTTCCAGCAGCCATCACTCACTGTGCTCTAATGCTACATTGTGTTAGCTAATCGTGTTAAAAAGGCTAATTGATGATTAGAAAACTATTGTTAGCACAGCTGAACTGTTATCTGATCAGAGAAGCTGTAGAACTGGCCTGGTGACCCCACACTTTGGAACGGTAGTGTATGTATGCTAGTTTTGAACTAAATGATTGGGCCTACCGATATATGTCCCTTACCCTTCGCCTCTTCTGTCTGTCTTCTTGAAAATATGTCAGTGAGCTTTGCACATTTGGCAGCATCCTCAATCAATGCCTTTTTCTTCTTTAACCGGGTCTTTCCATTTTTACCCGCTTCTCCGCCCGTTTGGACTTTTGGTTAAATAAAGATAAGATAAGATAAGATAGATATATAAGATAAAACACATCCCAGTAAAGCTCATCAATACCTTGTAGGTGAGGGAGTCATTCCTGCTGATGAAGGATAAACTGTCAATCACCCAGCTGCTCTCTTCCAGGAGCTTCAGCATCTGATGTAGAAAATAAACTGATGTTAATGTGATGTCAGACAAAGGACTTTGTAACCACGCCCACTGTTGCCCCTCTTCTTGTTGCATCATGTGCAGAAATCAATGTTTTACCTTCAAGCCAAGAATACATTTGTTCATCAGGATGTGGGAAAGCAAAGCTGTTATAAGTGCACATCTCCATCTTCTACTGCAGTGAAATATGAGGAACTACATCATTAACCATTAAGAGCCCAGACAGAGCTCCAGTACATGTTACATGGACATTTCAACAACCAGCATCACCTTTCACTGCAGACCATGTTAGTGAGAAGAGCTGGATACTGACACCACCTGCAGCTGCAGCTCTGGACTCCTCCCAGGATATGTAGACTGTACCTTCCACTGAACATGTATCCAGAAGGATCCAGTGGTTTACTGATATGATGTCACCATGATGTTTGTAGAAAGAACACAGGGAGACGTTCAGCTGCTGAGGAGCATGTTCACTTCAGTTAGACACAGGATCATCAGTTGATGGTGTCATAAACATTCCAACTTAAGACTAGTGGTTAAGACCTTTAAAACTCAGTGGACAAGACATGTCTCTGGTTCTCTTCCAGGCAGTTTTACATATAGTGGAGGTTCCATGGTGTAATGGTTAGCACTCTGGACTCTGACTCCAGCAATCTGAGTTCAAATCTCAGTGGAACCTTTTGTTTGGACAGTAATACTGGTGTCCTATCTACACAGATCAGTCTATGGAGAAGTCCACAGTCTGTTCATTGGTCCAGCTGTAGTCATTAATTACTGAAATAAATCAACCTTTTGATGATATTCTACTTTCAAGTGTTTATTTCTTTTAATTTTGATGGTTATAACTGACAACCAATGAAAACCCACATTCAGTATGTCAGGAAATGAGAATATGTGAAAAGGTTCAACATTGAAGACACCTGGAGCCACTCTAACCAGATAATGAACAAAACACCTGCAAAGGCCTTTAAATGGTCTCAGTCTAGTTCTGTAGGCTGCACAACCACGGGAAGACTGCTGACTTGACAGTTGCCCAAAAGACGACCATTGACACCTTGCACAAGGGCAAGACACAAAGAGGCTGGCTGTTCACAGAGCTCTGTCCAAGCACATTAACAGAGAGGGAAGGGGAGTACAAGCAAGAGGGAGTACAAAGTGTTCTGCCCAAACAGGGACTTGAACCCTGGACCCTCAGATTAAAAGTCTGATGCTTCCAATACTTCACTAGTACACTTCATGTAGTGCAGTGAGTCCTGATTGACTTGCAATTGACCCTTTGTAAAAGGGGGATTAGCTCAAATGGTAGAGCGCTCGCTTAGCATGCGAGAGGTAGCGGGATCGATGCCCGCATCCTCCAGCCTGCATTTTAACAGGGAGGGTGTAACTGGATGGATGAGAATGGATGGATAATGTAGTGGACTCCCACCCAGCAGATCAAGTCCCAGAGGTTACAGCATCATTTATTAGCTGAGTTTCCTCTCAGGGAAGCTGCTGTTTACAAGCTGTTTACAGAGAGAAGCAAGAAAACAACAGTCAGCATCATCTTCCATAAAAACACATGACAATAACATATGAGACAGAGAGTTTATGATCAGTGCTCCCCCTGCTGGTTAGGACATATGATGACATTTTAAATGTACCAGTCAAAAGTCACTCAGTGGTTTGTCTTTGTTTTTATGACTTTCTACATTGTAGATTCATCCTGAAGACATCAGAGCTATGAAGGAACACATGTGGAATGATGTAGTGAACAAACAAACAAGTGTTAAACCAAGCAGAATATGTTTGATGTTTGACATTCTTCCAAGCAGCCAGCTTTTGCTTTGATGACAGCTTTGTACACTCTTTGCATTCTCTCAATCTGAACTGAACCACCAATGCTGTGCAATGCTGACATCTAGTGGTGGAATCGCAGGCTGCAGCCTCCTCACTCCAAAATCAATCCCTCCTCCACATAAAGTCAGAAGTTCTAAATGTGAGTCATTAAATGAGAGGTTCCAGCAGAAACGTCCAAACATCTGAAGAGAAGCTGAGAAGCCTGAGATACAGGGGCTGCAAGCTGTGCTTCAACTGTTCCTGTTTAGACAATAAGAACAGGTCATCACTGTCTTTTAAAATGTTCTGATCAAATCACATTAGTTTGTATATTTATATTACACACAGAGCTGTTGTTTCAGTCACATTCATTTGTTATGTGTACAGTGGGTGCAGGAAGTATTCAGACCCCCTTAAATGTTTCACTTTGTTATATTGCAGCCATTTGCTAAAATCATTGAAGTTCATTTTTCCTCATTAATTTCCACACAGCTCCCCATACTGACAGAAACACACAGAGTTGTTGACATGTTTGCAGATGTATTAAAAAGAGAAAGTGAAATATGACATGGTCCTAAGTATCAGAGCCTTTGCTGTGACTCTCATATATTGAACTCAGGTGCGTCCATTTCTTCTGATCGTCCTTCAGATGGTTCTACACCTTCATCTGAGTCCAGCTGTCTTTGATGATACTGATTGGACTTGATGAGGACAGACACACACCTGTCTGTATAAGACCTTACAGCTCACAGTGCAGGTCACATACTGGGTGATGACGTCCTCCTGCAGGTGTTACTGTGGAACAACTGCTCTGGATTGGGATGAGTCTGAATAGAACTTTGTTAGCTTTGTAAAGCTGTGTGTAGTTAGAGAGGAACTGAAAAGTGTCAACAACAAGGAGTTGGTCTCCAATGGAATAAAGTTAAACATCAGGGCTCGTCCAGGATTTGAACCCAGGACCTCTCGCACCCTAAGCGAGAATCATACCCCTAGACCAACGAGCCATGTGTGACCTCTTATTTTTCATGTTTCAGTCAGTGGAAGAACATGACTTGTTTGTGTAACACTGGAGATGTTAGCTGTACATGTGCAGAACAAAGACATGACCCACAGCAGACCATCATGTTTAAGGAGCAGCAGGAAGTCCTCTTCTTAGTAACATTTAGGTGAATGGGACAGCACATTTGATGTTTGACTTCATCTATGAACACATGTCTGCAGCATGTTTACTGCATTTGAACTGTTACTAATAGAATTCCACCTGCTGTTTCTGTCGTTTCTTTCATTGCGAGTTAAGACTCCAATAAGTTCCATTAAACTCACAGTGATGTATCAAGACTTCATAGCCTTTCTTCTTCATGCCTCCCTCCCACCTTACCCATTACATTAACATTGTGTTTGTTACCAGCAGCAACATGATTGTAGTAAAAAGCTCATTGAACACTAAGCTCAAGGCTCTTGGTAGTTGCTGCTTCTTCTCCTGTGCTCCTGCAGACACTCCCAGTCCTCCTCTCTGACTGAGCTCACCTGCTTCCACTTGCTGATCAGGAGACAAAGGACAAAGGAGGGAAGATGAGACACAGAGGGACATTTGTCCTTTTGTTAGTAGGGCTGCTGCTTGTTGTTGCTCCTTTAGAAAACCTGATGTGTTTTCTTGTTCCTTCAGTAGAAAATAATGAGTCTCTTTTGCTTCTTTGTCTCCTAGTTCAGGTTTTGTTCCTCTCCTTGTCCTCTGACCTGCTGAGGGATGTCAAATGGACTTTTAGCTGCACATGCTGGAAGATCATAGGAAGATGTTCATGTATTGAAAGTTCCATGTAAGGAAAGCTTTAGCTCTTCTTCTTCCTCTTTGATTCTTGGATTCATTTGTCTTTGAAAATGACTCTTTGTCTTCTTCCTGCTTTTGCTTTCATCATGCTTTGATTCATTTCCTCTCTGTCTCTAGCTTCCTGTTTTATTTGGAAAGATCTAAGCTGTGTTCCAATTCAGGGTCTGCATCCTTCGGAGGACACAGCCTATGCGGTCTAAGGAGGCCGCGTCCTCCTGAGGAGGATCCTCCGGAGGATTCTCAACCATTGGTAAATGGGACGGTCTAGCCTTCAAAGCACTTCCTGATTGTGGCGCGACGTCACAAGTTCTGCCCCCCAAGCCCGGGAAAAACAAACGCGGACAGACGACAGCAGACGAACACAGAGTAAAAAGAGAAAAGAGAGGAAAGACACGAAAAGGCAGAAAAACGAAAGATGGAAATGGAGATCGAGATTTGGATTTTGTTTTGTTTAATATTTACGTTGTTGGTGGAAGAGGAGAGGCGGCTTCAGCGGTGGCTTCAGCAGCAGAGAAATCAGCGCCGACTCGTTTATTTCAGGCTGGGAGAGCGCAGTGGAGAGGTAACGTTAACCCGCTGCTGTAATAACCCATACTATTGATAATAATTAATATACCAGTTACTGAACAAATGCCTGCCATATAAACAGTAGTTGACAAATATGATTTAATGTAATATGTATTTATTCATTTGTAAGACTTGAAATGTGTTTTAGTTAAATTAGTTAAATGTGTAAGAACTGTTAACATTCAATAGAATTGTATCAGCTGTAAATCAATAGCTGTAGTTTAATCCTCATGTTCTTACCCTCATGTCTCCAGACAGGGCGGATTTACTGCCGTATAAATGTACACGTCCCTGTTCTACAAACCTTTTTAACAATCATGACACCACCCAAGACTTCCGGCTGAGCAGAGAGTCCCTGGCGGTGCTGCTGGAGCTTCTACACCAGGAAAGAAGACAGGGATGGGGTGCCACAATAGAGACCTTGCTGTTCCTCTTCTGGCTGGCGAGTGGGACATCCTACAGAGTGGTGGCAAGGGTGTTCGGGATGCCTCGCTCCACTGTTCACTGCATCGTCCATCGGGTTACTGGGGAGGTGGTGGCTATTCGCCACAAGGTCATCTACCTCCCCAAGACCGCAGAAGACCTGGCGGCAGTAACCCAGGGGTTTGCAGGGCTGGCGAGACACGGAGCTTTCTGCAAAGCTGCTGGAGCAATCGACGGCTGCCATGTGAGGCTCAAGCCTCCAAGCGGCCCTGATGGTCACTGCTACCGCAACAGGAAACTGTTTTCCTCCATTTTATTGCAGGCAGTGTGTGACCATCAGGGCCGCTTCATTGACACGTACGTGGGTTGGCCGGGGTCGGTGCACGACTCCAGAGTACTCCAGCACAGCCCACTGTACAGGCGTGGCATCTACCCTCCTCCAGGGCACTTCATCTTGGCAGATGGCGGGTACCCATGTCTCCAGCATTCACTCCCCCTCATCACACCCTACAAGCAGCCGGCACAAGGTGTGGCAGCCCAGCGCTTCAACAGCCATCATTCCAGGACACGCTCCATCATAGAGCGTGCCTTTGGAATGATGAAGACATGGTGGCGAGCCATCTTCCTCCAAGCGCTGGAGGTGCACCACACCTTTGTGCCTCAGGTATGTCACTACATGAGAGAAATATTGCTTATTGTCAAATGGTGAATACCATGTAAGTAATTCTTCTTTTCTACAGGTCATAACAGCTTGTGCCTGCCTGCACAACATCTGCCTGGGTGCCGGTGACATCATGGCCCCAGAGGATGGAGTGCAGGAGGACATAACAACAGTTAAAAGAGTTAATTGTTTACACCTAACAAGTCTGATGTGCTTCATCTGGTCAAGTTCAGTAGAACTGATGGAGCCACTTGGGCTACGTTCAGACTGCAGGCTAAAGTGACCAAATCCCAATTTTTTGCACTAATGTGACCTGTATCTGATATTGTCATGACAGTGTGAACAGCTCAATTCCGATGTTTTTATATCCGACCCAGGCCACTTTCATATGTGGTCCTAAATCAGATACTTTTTTTTGCAATGCGACCTCAGTCTGAACGGCTATGCGGCATATATCCGACTTTTGCGTCAGTAAAAGGCGACAGGCGTCACAATTCTGCGACACAGGAGCGGGCAGACAAGCTGTGTCGTTAGCAACAAGCGCCTGTTGCCAGGAAGTAGAGCCCAACTCCAATGCGCGGCTCACAGATGAGGGAGATGTAGACTGTCTTGCTGTGAAAGTGACACAGAAAGGCGCTCGCAGACGTATTCAAAGGTTCTCGTCATTCTGAAGTTATGAATGTTGCATGTTATGAATGAAGTCAGTGTCGCTAAAAGCAGTCACATCACTATCCCACCACTCCGCACCCACACAACAAGTAAAACCTATATATGACCACCAAAAACCCATAACACATTATATTTTTTTTTTTTTTTTATTTTAGATACTATATTAATCCCAGAGGGAAATTCTTTACGGCAGTGTCATACAATGACTAGCAAGGTGCGCCACAGGCTAGGGTGAAGTGTCTTGCCCAAGAACACACAACAGTGACTAGGGAGGAGTTGGGATCGAACCACCAACCTTCCGGTTACTAGACAACCCTGCTATACCACTGCGCCACTGTTGTCCCTAAAACAATGTTGTGTTTCTGCCAGGTTTCGAACCAGGGACCTTTCGCATGTGAGGCGAACGCGATAACCACTACACTACAGAAACTCACATATAACATGTCTTAAAGTAAGTATTATTAGGAGGATGCTGTCATCTTCCTGCTAAATTGAGCTTTCTCACCTGGAGAGCCGCCGATCCTGAAGGACAAACTGGAGCAGACAGGGGTGGACCACCTGCTGTCAGAGTGGATCAGGGACTACCTCACAAACTGACCACAATAGCTTTAATTTGCACATACAAATACTACTGTTTACTGCTTACTTTTGCACTTCAGCCACTTTACAGTCTGTTTACATTGTTCATGGACATTTGGATAGTGATAACATTTATGACTTGATAACCTGTACATACTTAATATTTTATATTTTATTTGTATCTATTCTCTATTCTATTTTACTGTGTCTTATATTTCAAGCTGCTCACTTGTGCCTTAAATTGCCCCTCAGGGACAAATAAAGTTTTCTGAATCTAAATCTGAATCTGAACAATATGTGAGAGCCCAGAACTGTGGGTCTTCAGAAACAACACTGACGGCTGTGTGCTGCAGAAGTTCTCTAACAACGCTGCGATTGTTGGTTTCATCACTGACCACGACGACGCAGAGTACAGAGGACTGACGCAGAACTTTGTGGACTGGTGTCAGCGAAACCACCTCCTGATCAATGCAGGGAAAACCAAGGAGATGGTGGACTTTCGCAGACGACACTCAGCCCCCGGTGTACAATACATAATTTATTTAGTTATGTAGTAGACCAGCAGAGGTCGGGAGGCGGAGTATATGAGTGTGGTGGACAGCTTTGTGGAGTGGTGCGGACAGAACCACCTGCAGCTGAATGTCACAAAGACAAGAGAGCTGGTGGTGGACTTCAGGAAGCACCAGACACTCCCAAACCCGGTCAGCATCAAGGGTACCAACGTGGACATTGTGGACAGCTACAAATACCTGGGTGTCCACATTGACCACAAACTGGTCTTGAGACCTGCAAAGAGAGAGAGAGAGAGCGAGGCACAAAACTACGAGGAAGACAGTAAACACAGATTATGAGACGATATTACCCAGTATGATCCAGACTAAGGAGAGTAGAGGAGAGGTCAGAGGGTGAGGGGGAAACTGCTCAATGGGTCCTGTTTGTACCCCCCAACAAGGTAGGCCTAGAGAGAGAGCATGCTCTTCTTAGTTTGACATTGGTAAAGATATGTGCAAAGATTTCTTCTAACTGTGTCAACAAAGATTGAACACTTTGCATATCACTGTCCTCCATGAGGAGACTGTCCTCCATGAGGAGACTGTCCTCCATGAGGAGACTGTCCTCCATGAGGAAACTGTCCTCCATGTCTAGATAAGGCTTGCTGTCTAGCAGCTGGGAGAAATGTCTTTCTGTGGCTGTGGCATTAGCTAAACATTGAATCATGAAGTTTATTTGTTGCAGGAAGTGGTCTTGTATTAGGGTGTGACCCTCCTGAGAAGCAGAACCTCTCCTTTATAGGGCTGTCTTGATAACTGCCTCTCATTTCCACCTGTTGTCTGTTCCATTTGCATAACAGCAGCTGAAACTGATCCACAATCAGTGTTGATCCTAACTGGACAGGCTGATTTCACACAGGTGTGGCCAGATCAACCTGTGGTTAAGTACCACAGGCTTCTAAACTGCTGTGATCTCCAACCTCACCTTTATTTCTAAGATATTTGAAAGGGTGGCTGCAAGTCAGTCCACCAACAGCACCGGTCTGTTTGAAGTGTTCCAGGATTCAACAATAATCTGTTAAATTAAGATTAAGATTAAGATTAAGAAACCTTTATTAGTCCCACAATGGGGAAATTGCATTTTTGCAACGGCATACAGACAGCAAGGGATAAGTTAGGAAAAAGATATATACATTATAAAATAGGCTACCAATAAAAGATATATACATTATAAACAGTTTACATATTTAACAGTTATTGCACAGGTGAGTGGAGGTAGAAATGGTATATAAACTGTACAGAGTGCATCAAAAACTAAATAGATAATTTATTGTATTGAGTATTGCACCTATCAGAAGTGTTTATTATACAGTCTGACAGCAGCAGGAAGGAAAGACCTTCTGTATCTCTCCTTCACACACCGAGGGTGGAGCAGTCTGCCACTGAAGCTGCTCTGCAGGGCTGACAGGGTGTCCTGCAGGGGGTGGGACTCATTGTCCAGCATGGATGTTAGTTTTGCCAGGACCCTCCTGTCACCCACCTCCTGCACTGAGTCCAGAGAGCAGCCCAGGACAGAGCTGGACTTCCTGATGACTCTGTCCAGCTTCTTCCTCTCCCTCTCAGTGATGCTGCTGTTCCAGCAGACCACACCATACATGATGACTGATGCCACCACAGAGTCATAAAAGGTCTTCAGGAGTGCCCCTTTCACTCCAAAAGACCGCAGTCTCCTCAGCAGGTAGAGCCTGCTCTGGCCCTTCCTGTACAGTGCGTCTGTGTTGTGAGTCCAGTCAAGTTTGTTGTTGAGGTGAACACCCAGGTATTTTATAAGAGTCCACCTGCTCAATGTCCATTCCCTGGATGTTCACCGGTAAGGGGGGGGCTGAGTGTCGTCTGCGAAAGTCCACCACCATCTCCTTGGTTTTCCCTGCATTGATCAGGAGGTGGTTTCGCTGACACCAGTCAACAAAGTTCTGCGTCAGTCCTCTGTACTCCGCGTCATCGTCATCTCTGATGAGACCAACAATCGCAGTGTCATCAGAGAACTTCTGCAGCACACAGCCGTCAGTGTTGTGTCTGAAGTCCGACGTGTAGAGGGTGAAGAGAAAGGGGGCCAGGACAGTCCCCTGAGGGGCACCCGTGTTACAGGTGAGCAGGTCAGACACACAGTTCTGGGCTCTCACAAACTGTGGTCGGTTTGTGAGGTAGTCCCTGACCCACTCTGACAGCAGGTGGTCCACCCCTGTCTGCTCCAGTTTGTCCTTCAGGATCGCCGGCTGGATGGTGTTTAAAGCACTGGAAAAATCAAAGAAGGTGATTCTCACAGTGCTGCCGGGCTTCTCCAGGTGAGAAAGAGCTCGGTGTAGCAGGAAGGTGACAGCGTCCTCCACTCCAACATTAGGCCTGTAGGCGAACTGCAGTGGATCCATTGAGGAGCCCACTGTGGAGCGGAGGTGTCTCAGGACCAGTCTCTCCAGTGTCTTCATGAGGTGGGATGTCAGAGCCACTGGTCTGTAGCTGCTGAGGTCTTTGGGGTGCGGTGTTTTAGGCACTGGTACCACACAGGAGGTCTTCCAGAGCTGTGGTACCACCCCCAGCTTGAGGCTCAGATTGAAGATGTGCTCCATAACTCCACACAGCTGGTCTGCGCAGGACTTAAGGAGCCTGGAGCTAATGGCATCTGGTCCAGCTGCCTTCCTTGTCTTGGTTTTCCTGAGTTCTGTTCTCACCTGGGCTGCTGTGAAGGACAGGGGTGGGGGTGGGGGATGAGTGTCACTGTGTGGGTGTGAAGTGGTTTGATGTTGTGATAAGCTAAGAGTGTGGGGGGCTGTGGGAGAGGAACAAAGGCCAGGAGTCAGTCAAATATCACAGACCAGAGTGAAATCAAGTCCTTTTGAGGCAGAAATAAGCCCCTGGACTCACTGTGGGGCCACAGTCACTTTTTGGCAGATGAAAACACCAGTTTTTGAGGTGTATTATTTTAAAGGGGTCTTCATGGTATAAATGTGCTGGCTGCATCATAAGTTCTTGTTATTTAATGATAGTTAATTATAACTTCGTGGACCTGCAGACTCTTTGTCTTCATATGGGCTGAATGAAGGGAGACTAGCACAGATTTGACATGTGTGACTTCCACATGCTTTCCTACCATGAATGGAACAAGTCAAGCAGCACATGATGTGTTTGTGTAACACTGGAGATGTTAGCTGTACACGTGCAGAACAAAGACATGACCCACAGCAGACCATCATGTTTAAGTAGCAGCAGGAAGTCCTCTTCTTAGTAACATTTAGGTGAATGGGACAGCACATTTGATGTTTGACTTCATCTATGAACACATGTCTGCAGCATGTTTACTGCATTTGAACTGTTACTAATGTCATGACGCCAGCTGTGTCAGCTTTGTTTCCCTTTAAGTCCTCCATCTTCCTGCTGCATGTACTTTGTTGTTTTGTTGGATATCCTGTTTTATTGTGAAAGGACTCTTTCCTTCCTCTTGTGTTTCCCTCCTTGTTGGTTAGCTGCTCCGCCATGATTGTTGTCACCTGTGTCTTGTTAACTCTTGTGTGTCCAAGTCTTGTGCTGTCCTTTGTCACTGTCACTTTCAGAGCTTTCTATGTTTGCACCTGTTGTTCCGTGTTCCTTCAGTGTCTTCAGCATGCAGTCTGTCCAGGTTTGGGTCCCTTGACCTTTTCTTTAATACTTTGGTAGTTTATAATTTCACCTGCTGTTTCTGTCACTTCTTTCATTATGAGTTAAGACTCCAATAAGTTCCATTAAACTCACAGTGATGTATCACAGTGATGACTTCATAGTAAAGCCTTTCTTCTTCATGCCTCCTCCCACCTTACCCATTAAGCACATGTGTTTGTTACCAGCAGCAACATGATTGTGGTAAAAAGCTCATTGAACACTGTGCTCAGGGCTCTTGGTAGTTGCTGCTTCTTCTCCTGTGCTCCTCCAGACACTCCCAGTCCTCCTCTCTGACTGAGCTCACCTGCTTCCACTTGCTGATCAGGAGACAAAGGACAAAGGAGGGAAGATGAGACACAGAGGGACATTTGTCCTTTTGTTAGTAGGGCTGCTGCTTGTTGTTGCTCCTTTAGAAAACCTGATGTGTTTTCTTGTTCCTTTAGTAGAAAATAATGAGTCTCTTTTGTTTGAATCTCTTTTTTTAGCTTCTTTGTCTCCTAGTTCAGCTTTTGTTCTCTCCTTGTCCTCTGACCTGCTGAGGGATGGAAAATGGACTTTTAGCTGCACATGCTGGAATTCCTGACTCCAAAGCGAGTAATTTCCCATAGACTCCCATGATAAAATGGCCGACATCACAGCAGAAAAGAACATGTTTACAGCCTGGTACAAAAAACCACTCTGGTCTCAGATGATAGGTTCTCTTTTAGTGTCAACTGTATCGGGGGTGAATTTTTTTACAACTCACTCCTTTCAATTGTATTCAGACTTAAAATTACACATAATTATGGGCGTTGCCGCTTGAGTGACAGACAGTTGTCGTATCACAGCACGAGTTTCCTCCCCCTCTTTGTCCATATTTGTAGTTTTGGCGGACGTGACACTGCCAACATGGTGGCGGTCAGCATGTCCTGGAACCTCCCACCGAGCCTCAGAATGGCTCTTCAGAAACAAACGGAAGCTCCCACGGAAGCTCTGTCCATAGTTTTTACTGTCAATGGAACGTGTTCTAAGGGTTGTCAGAATTTCTGTATGAGGTATTGTAAAGATATAGAGAAAGTAAATACATCTATTGTGTGGTAATGTGGTATAGATAAATGTGCATTAATTAATATTTGTAATATTATTGTTGTTAGTTATTATATGTATATTAACATTTTTTATACATTTTATGAAAGTGCTTGTGTTACTGGGTGATTGGGGGAGGGGGCATTTTTATTGATTTTTATTTAGGAACAATAGTGATATCAAAGTGTTTGGGCTCAGGCGATTCCTCTTTTTTGATAAACTTCCCCAGCCTTGGAAAACACCCTCTCACAGGGGACCGAAGAAGCTAGTGTGCACAGAATCTGAATTGCCAGTTTGTACGGGTGCGGATATAGATGCTTCTGAGTGTGCCAGTAGAGCAAAGGGTCCTGTTGCCTTGGAATGTTCAGTTCTGCAGGATACCTTTGCACTTGAACAGTAGCCTCTGCTTTGGCACTGGACTGTCCACGGCCCTGAGTTACAGTATTGTCAAAAAGCTGCCACAGGTCACCTGCAAAGAGTATATAACGATATTGCAGTAAACATTAAGAAATGTTGATGATCTAAAAAAATAAAATAAACATTGTCCAATGCCACGTTTTTTGCTTACCTCTCTTTCCACAAGTTTACCGGGTCCAAGGTGTTCCTGTAGGTTTTGTGTAAACAATTTATATGGGCCCATCTTGCTCCATAAAATCTCTGGCTTTTCCCAGCCCAAATTTCATTTACTACTGTAGGAAGAAAATAAAAAAAATACTTGTAATGACCTCAGCACAGACAAAACACTGAAAGTCCATAATCACCACTTTCCACTGAATCAGGTTGCATTGCTGATAGAGGAGGAGCAGGGCTGGATGACGGTGGAGCAGAGGTAGAGGGTAGTGTTGTATGGGGAGGAAATAGTGGATGGTGATGCTGAAAGTGTGGATGAAGAAGGCCATTTGTGGGGGATGCGGGGTGTGGGCTGTGTGTATTTGGTAAGGTGGTCAATGTTGACTTTATGCACCACCTTGTTCTTGTGGTCAGCACTTTTATATTCAGTTTTAATTATTGTGAAGGGCCCTAGCAGTGGTTTACCCCCCTTCCTTTGCTCCTGACGGATGTTTTTGTCTCATGACCTGATCTCCCACAGCAAACTTGTCCTCCTGCCCTGTCTCCTCCCTCTTCCGCTTCACTTTAGCCCTGACCCTCTCAGTGTTTTCCAGGGCGACTGCATAATTTCTTTTAAGTATTTTTAGTCCTGCAGATAGTGTTTCATGCCCCAACACATTCTCCACGATGCTATCAGTTACCTGAGAGGAAATATATCACAATGTTGGTAAACCAGATTGATGGATTACTGTACCATGCACCACATACATGTATTGAGAACACACCTCATACTCTTCTGGAATCTCAGTAGGATATCTTTCTTCCCTACCAAACATTAGACAATAAGGTGAGAACTGAGTTTTTTTTGTTCTCAGGGCAAACAAAGAAGACTGCAGGTGGCTGTCCTAAGTCTCAGGTTTCTCCCCAACTAGTTTATTCAAAGTCCTGTAAGATCAAAGATAAACACAGTTACAGGATTGCAAAAAGTAACACAAAATCCACAAACATTATAAAACCATACCTTTGAATGGTCCCAGTCATTGTCTCTACCAAGCCATTGGTCTGGGGGTGGTAGGGTGAACACAAGCTTCTCTTTATTCCCAGCTTGTCACAGATCTTATAGTTTATCTGGATTAACAATAATAATACTGAGACAAAACTTATCATTGAAAATAGGGGCAGATAACATGACAAGTGGTGTTACCTGATTGACAAATTCACATCCTTGGTCGGGTAAAAGCCTTCTTGGGGCACCAAATTTATAAAAGAAGTCCATAATTCAGTAAACAACCTCCACTGCTCCTTTGGTCTTCAGTGGATACGCCTCTGTCCACTTCGTAAAGTAATCTATCATAATGCAAATGTACTGGTGGCCCTTCTTTGTTGGTGTGAGCTTGCCAATAAGGTCCATGCCCAGTAGTCCCAGTGGCTCTTAAACATAAAAAAGTCTAGTTATGGACATGGCTTCAATTGGAAATATGTTAAATGTTTTAATGCAGTCACCTCAATGGGGATGTATGCCTTCTTTATTTTCGTAGTGTTTCTTCTGGCCTGGCATTCAGGACACTCAAATATCTACAATAATTTAAGTATGGGGTGAATAAAAAAAAAAAAATTAAAAATTACCAATACAGATTAAAAAAAAAAGTAACCCATTACGTATGTCTTTTTCCATACCAGGCCAGTAATATCTACGTGCAATAGCATCATAGGTTTTCTCCATCCCACAATGGCCACCATGCTTACTAGCATGCAAATCCTGGAACACCTGGTTTGCTTCTTCAGGTGACTTAACAACTTTTGCAAGGTGTTCTCCCTGCTTTCGTCTTCGGCGAATATAGTGGAGCTGCTCATCTAATGATGATTCCGTTTATTTTTTTAATGAAATTGTAATTTACAATAGAAAATAAAACAATAGTTACCACTTACCCTTAATTAAGTAATTTTCACACCTTCTCCGGATAATGAACCGGCTCTTTGCCGAAGAGCCCACAGGACAAGCATTATGTCTCAGAAACCTTTCAATTTCCTGAACCATTTGGGGATTCATTTTTCCCTTCCTACACTTTTGAATTCTTACCTCAAGAAACTACTGCACTTACCTCTGACTATATCTTACCTCAACAAACTGCACTTACCTATGTCTTGTGTTTTACTAATCTACTTTTAACTATCTGTGTTCTCAACTAAATTGCTGTTTCTTTCTCTCTTTCTTTCTCAAATCCACTAAACTCACCACAAGTAGGCAATCATGGTTTACCTATATATATATATATATATATATATACCTTTTGCCATCTGTACCTTACAAGGTGGAACTTGTTGGGGAAATTGCACACAGATAGTTATTGGTTGAGGACTTATCAGCAGGACTTGTAGCACTATGGTTATTTTACCACAGGTTTACCCTTGATCCTTGTAATTAGAAAACCTTTGGAACAAATTCTGTTTGAACATCCTGCCTACAAAGTAGCCTATAAGCTCACTACAAACAAATACATGCAATGTCTAGGGGTGGCCATGCAGTGACGCAAGCTTTTATTTTGAAAGGTGCATCTGGCTTAATGTGTGTGTGGCTCCGTAGCGTAATCAAACACAGCTTATTTAGGATTTTAATGATTACATCGAAGGCGCTATGACCATGCCTGTGTGTTCTTTACATCACCTGAGTTTTTCATGTGTAAGAGTTGTACATGTACATGGACTCTTACATGGAGTCAGACCATGTTAAGTTGTCACAACATCAAGCTGTGACTACAGCCAACATTCATGTGTAACATTCACCCTTGTTCATGAAGCACTCTGTGACGTGGCAAGATGGTGCTAGGGTGTTCTGCTGCTGGCCGTCTGTCGCTGTGCTCTGTGTTTTTCATGTGGATACTGCTTTACCTGTGCTGTCAAGAGGTGTTCTCGCTTCTCACATACGATCGGCAAACTCTGCTTGAGGTCGGATGCTTCTGCAATCAGCTTAAAACTGACCCCGTGACTAGCTCTCCTCTGTTCCTTGAGGAAATACTGGCCTTCCTGAGGCGCCCTCCTGTGTATCTCACCCGCAAGAAACGCCGAAGGAGACGGGGGAAACGCGGTGGCGTCCGGGTGAGGATCGAGGCTCTCCTGAGATCTGCTCGTGTACCTGGTCGTGATCTGCTTTTGCTGGATGATCCTGCTTTACACTCACTGGCGATCAGGGCCCGATGGATCCAACCGGTGTTCCCGGAGGTCGACAGCTACGACGGCGTCGGCTGTTTGGTGGACCCCGCTCAGCTGCTGCTGCCTCCTGCCAGCCGGCGGCCACGAACAGGTAGAAGTGGTGTGGATCATCAGAATTTCCGCTCACTGAAGCTTGCTTCACCCTCGACTGGCACTCTTAATTTAAATCTGGCGCTGCTGAATGTGAGGTCCGTCACCAACAAAACTTTTCTCCTGAACGACTTCTTTACCTCGCGTAAACTGGATTTTATGTTCCTGACGGAAACTTGGCTACGTGAAGGAGAACTGGTACCTTTCTCGGAGCTGCTCCCCACTGGATGTAATTACTTTAACTCCCCACGTACCACTGGCAAAGGAGGAGGACTGGTTTCGATATTTAAATCCTCATTCCACTGCCAACAATCTCCGGCTGTCAGCTACTCCAGCTTTGAGCTGCAACTCTTCGAGGTAAAGCTCCCCGTGACTGTTCTCTGTGCGGTGGTCTATCAGCCACCAAAAATTAACAAAGACTTTGTTCGGGACTTTGCGGACTTTGTGTCGGGTGTCACTCGGGTGTCATATGATCACTTTCTGATTGTTGGTGATTTTAATGTGCATGTCTGCTGTGAGAGCAGACCTCTGGTCAGAGACTTTCTGAGTGCCATTGACTCTTTTAATCTCACGCAGTCCGTTTTGGTGCCGACACTAGAGAAAGGCCACACTCTGGATCTTGTGTTGTCATATGGGCTGGATGTACAGATAACTGAAATCGGACACTCCCTCTTATCTGACCATCTACCTGTGTTATTCTCCCTCTCTGTGCCTGCACCCAGCACCATGAACACCGCGCCCGTTTGCCGTCTCCGTGTTTTTAACCCCTCAACTCCCCAGCGGTTTACCGCTGCTTTTAAAAACTCCTTTCTATATTCCCTTGATCTTAGCAGCCACAGTGTGGATGATTGTGTAATGATGTTTGATTCACTTTGCTCTGAGATTTTGGATTCAATCGCGCCCATGACTCTCAAGCCTGTAAGGCCGCAGAAACAGCCTTGGCTCAACGAGTCCACTCGTGTGCTCAGACGCGCATCTAGGCAGGCAGAGAGGAGATGGAAAAAGGACAAACTTAAAATTTTGTGGGATCTCCTACAAAACGATCTCACATCATACCAGCAGGCTGTTAAAGCTGCAAAGACAGAATATTTCTCCGCACTTGTGTCTGCAAATGCTCATAAGCCTCAGGTTCTTTTTAATGTGTTTGATTCTCTGGTGAATCCATGTGATGCTGTCTGTATGTCCTACTCTGTGCGAGGCTTTTAAGCAATTTTTTATTGATAAAATTTTAGCATTTGGACACCCGCTCTCTCAGTCTGCCCAGGACCCCTCAGCTCTTTCTCCCAGCTCCGCTGTCTTTGACAAATTTGAGCCTGTCTCACTATCTCACCTCACTGAGATTGTTAAAAATTTATGGCCTGCCACTTGCCAATCTGACAGCATTCCATCCTGTCTTTTTAAAGAGGTCTTCTGCACAGTTGACACTTTTAGCTTACAATTTATAAATCTGTGTCTGAGCTCTGGATCTGTTCCATCCTCTTTTAAACATGCCACGGTGCAGCCTCTTTTTAAAAAAAAAAAGGCCTAGACCCCTCGGTTTTAACAAATTTTAGACCAATTTCCAAGCTCCCTTTTATCTCAAAGGTTTTAGAGAAAGCTGTTCTTACTCAAATCCAAGAATTTTTAAAAACAGCAAATGTCTGTGAACCGTTTCAATCTGGTTTTAGGCCTCTCCACAGCACTGAAACTGCTCTTTTAAAAGTTTTTAATGATCTCTTGCTCACCCGTGACTCTGGCAACTGTGCCATTCTCTTGGCTCGCTTAGAGCACCATGTTGGCATAAAAGGCACTGCCCTAAAGTGGTTTGAATCGTATCTAACAGACAGATCCTTTTCAGTTCAGATAGGGCAGTTTTCTTCTTCAGTGGCCCCTCTGACCTGCGGGGTGCCCCAGGGGTCGGTTCTGGGCCCGCTGTTGTTCTCTCTCTACATGCTACCCCTGGGGTCCATATTCAGGAAGCACAGCATCCCCTTCCATTGTTTTGCTGACGATAAGCAGGTGTATTTGCCACTTAGAGTTTCTGCCAAAGATTCCCTCCAATCACTGCTAAACTGCATGAGTGATATTAAGAAATGGATGGACCTAAACTTTCTAAAATTAAACAAAAACAAAACTGAGGTTGTCTGGTCGCCCCGACCTAGTCCAGGTCCTTGCCAGCTCCCTTGGCCCACTGGCGCCAAACATACAAACTCATGCAAGGAATCTCGGGGTGATTATGGATGGTGCTTTTAAATTGGACAAGCAGGTGAGCTCAGTGGTCAAGTCTAGCTTCTTTCAACTAAGGCTTATTGCTAAGGTAAA
Source organism: Parambassis ranga (assembly GCF_900634625.1). Lineage (NCBI taxonomy): Eukaryota > Metazoa > Chordata > Actinopteri > Ambassidae > Parambassis > Parambassis ranga. The sequence continues at coordinate 3,446,829 of NW_021144778.1, forward strand.
GCCATACCTTAGTCAGAGTGACTTAGAGAAAGTCATCCACGCTTTTATAACCTCTCCCTTAAACTACTGTAACTCCCTGTATATTGGAATTGGACAGTCAGAGCTTCACCGTCTGCAGCTGGTCCAAAACGCAGCGGCTCGCCTTCTCACCGGGACAAAAAATTGTTGTATCTTTGTTTTATTGTATTTTACTGCAGTTCATTTCTTTTATGTATTTTATCAGTTTGAGTTTATTTTATGTATTTTAATGTTAAGCACTTTGGTGGGCTCTTATAAATGTGCTATATAAATAAAGCTGACATTGACATTGACATTGACAAGAGCCAACTGATGCAGGTTCGTTGCTGTGGCGTTCATGTGGAATGAGACGTTCACGGACACTGGGAAATTGGAGACTTCATTATGTCGTCACCTAAATGATCTAGTTTAGATGCTTTTCGATGTTTTTTTTATATATATTTTTTCTATACATATTTCTTTGTAGCTGAGTTTTATATTTGGATCATTTGCTAGTCATAATAATAAACATTATTTGAATGAAGGCCATGAACCTGCATCAGTTGGCTCTTGTCAATGTCAATGTCAGCTTTATTTATATAGCACATTTATAAGAGTGTGGTCCTCCTCTGAAGTCGTAGCATTTTCTAGTTTTCTAGTTCATTGAATGGCCCACAAAACTTCCGGTTGATCGAAGGTAGCTCTCACTCCGACGGTCTTCACCCTCGACGCACGTCAGTAGAAGCACGATGACGCGAAGTGCGACATCACATTATAACATCTTTGCAGAGTCTAAAGTGAATTATTTATTATTTATTAAGGACACGAAGGACCTATAATAATAATAATAATAATAATAATAATTTAAATGTAATCATATGCATTAATTGAAACAACAATCATTTTTATTGACATAACCAGCAAACAATTTTTATCCAATTATTATTATATTTTGTAATACTCAACAATCATTTTATTATTAACAGAAACTATATACAAATTATGTTTGTAATTATTATGTAGTTATTATGTTAATTAATTGGGGGAAAAAGAAGTGGGTTGGGGGAAAGTCCAACAGCAACGGAAAGGTACAGAGGGTGGAGAGTATGAAGGATTTCATTCCAAAAAAGAGTTTTTGGGAACTCCTCCAGTTCCTCGGGCAGGTCTTTAGTCCACACTGCCTGAGGAACAACAAACTATGTTTTGGAGGCTTAAGATGGCAATGTCTCCATTGTCTTTAGTGCGGAGTCCCTCCACCTCCACTGCTATGGGTTCCAAGGAATGCTGAAGAAAGGAAATATGAATATTAATTGCTTTGGAAAGCCACACATAGCTTACTTCCTACAGTGAGTACACTCACCTTCACTTCAGTGAAGTGGGTGCTTTGGAGGAAGTAGCCGTAGTCCGGGCTGTACTTCCCCTTAAGTTGGGTGATGGTGATGGGGACCCCAATTGACAGTGGGGTCATGACTGCCTCCCTCCAAAACAGCACAGTAACTTCCTGTGTGCCCTATAATGAAAGAGGTTGTTTAGTTCTGAACAGGTGATGAAGCAACTGATGAAGCTGGAGGAGCAGCAGAACATCTTCCAGAATCTCTAAGTCCAGTTGCCTCGCTTTAACCTCTTTACTGAAAATAAACTGAATCACTAAGAATGTTTATCAACATCAACACTTTACCAAAGTGGAAATGAGTTAAATATGTTAAAGTATCATCAGCTCCCTACCTCCCTCAGCTTTAGTCGCCTCATGGGCACACCTCCACCCTGCTGCCCTTTATACTCCCTCACAGGATGCAGCTAAATGTGACAGACAAGGGTTAAACTTAAAATATATGATGATGCCAGATATGATGTGAAGTCATATGGATGCAAAATCAATATTAAGGTAATGCTTCAGTGAGATTGGCAGGAGGCCATCATAAGAAACTTACAGCTGTGACATGTCCAGATGTGGTAATATACTCAAATTGCTCAGGGTGAGCAATCAAATCTGCTGTAGTGACTTCTGGTGGGGGTGGTTGCAGTGTCTTCCTGCCCTCTTCCTCCAGATGGCCATCCACAATAACAGGAGGGCAGCAAAAGATGACTGTGTTTTTTCGACACAGCAGGGTGTTGGGTGAGCTTGTGCTGATCACTAAATTTTTAATTACATAGCTTTTTCCAATTTTAATTTTGGAGGCCAAAGATGACGATTTGGCTCATACTTTTGATGACATAAATCCCTGATCTGTGCTCAGTGTCTTACCTGTCCCTGGCTAGCTGTCTCTGCCAGCTGGTGGAGTTTGCTGCTCAAACACATAAGCTTGTCCCTGAGGTTGGGCATAGGATGCAGCAAGGGGCAGCAGAAGGAAGAGGAGGGGATGGGTAGAGGAGGTCATGTAAGGCTGCCTCAAGAGTGGAGACCACCTCAGCCCACTCCATTCCCTGCACAGCATGTTCAAACTCTGCCATGAGGTCCATTTTTGACTGATGTCCCAGAACTGGTCCTATTGCACAGTAATAGGACCTATCTTCAGCCTCCCTTAATAAGAGGCTGCGGGCATTTTAACTTAACTAACTGCAGACTACGAATTTACACACAAACACCAATAAATATGTTATTTAAGTATGTTGTTTTTAGCTCTTACAAAGACCAAACTAGCTCAAAGTGTGTGTGTGTGTGTGAGTTCTCAGGTGCTCAGTGCTCAGGTTTCGAGGAATATTGTTTGAAAAATGCATTTGCTTCTTTATAATATATATATTGTTTATAATCTTTATATTGTTATATATTGTTGTCTTCATATGTTATATTATAGTATTTACATTGTTTATATATATATATCTTGTTTATAATATATATACATACATATTAGGGGTGGGACGGTTCAGGAAAAAAATCCAGTTCAGGGCGCGTGTTCTGTTCGGTTGTGGACATGCGCATCAAGTAATGCAGGGAGGTGTTTTTACCACAGCATAGAGATGAGTGTTGGCAACTTGACGTCTCTCTCACTACATTTGGCGCTTTCCAAACTTTTTTTAATCAAAAGCAACTAGTGACTCTCTCTGGTGACTTGAAATCATTCTGCAGTCAGTCCTCGACAAGCAGTGGCCGTGAGCTCCTCCCCCGCCTCAACGCATTCACAACCGGTCACTCTCACTGTAGCGTCAGCTGCAGCAGAGACCCACAGCACTCTGCGTCCAACCATGCACAAAGCTGCCGCTAGTCGCATAGTGTTGGGAGGTTCGACTCTTCTTACTGACTCAAATCAGTTACTCTCGAACCCTCACGTGAACGAATCTTATTGTGAGTCATTTCGTTCATTTCGTTCATTTTTACAGCCGGTGGCGCCGTGTCCCTCTGTAGTATAGTGCCGCGCATTGATATGGGACAAAGTATAATAAGTATAACTACCACAAGCAATTCAAAGCATGTGAAAACATAAGAGGGCAAATACACACCACGGTACAGTGACTTCTGTCCTGCATCCTCCCTGCCAGTGTTGTTTAACAGTGCCACAGTGACTAGGTAGCTGTCACGTGACAAATGAACGAGAGTGTACTGCTTCACACACACATGAGCTGTGAACGAGAACGAATCTGTGCAGCCTGTGGAGCTTGTCACGTGACAAATGAACGATGAACGAGAACGAGGAGGAGAACGAATCTACAGCTCTGATCCGTGCAGCCTGAGCAGCCTATCACGTGACAAATGAACGATGAGCGAGAACGAGGAGGAGAACGAATCTACAGCTCTGATCCGTGCAGCCTGAGCAGCCTTGGTTACATATGATTTCATGACTGGATAATGTACTATTATATTTATTATTTAATGGCAGAGTATAACACAAAACATGATGTCATTTTAGAAAGCATTTATTTACAAACACACTTTACATTATATACACAATAACACTACACATCAACAACAAGCAAAGACCATTAATTATAATTTCATGAATACATAGCGTTTGCCTGGTGTCACGTGACAAATTGAGGAGCGTCAGATATCAGACATTCATTTCCTTGTTTGTTTCTGAGTCCACAGCCCCGCAGCTGAGCTTCAGCTCTCGCGTGACAAATGAGCAATCCGGAACGATTCGTATGAACGATTCGTATGAACGATTCGTATGAACGATCTGTGAACGAGTCGCAAGTTCCTTTGCTGATCATTTGCTGCTGGCCAATTGGCACACAGCCTGAGTGGCTTGGCCGTCACGTGACAACAGAACGAAGATCCGGGGGCTACCGCGACTCAGGAACGAATCATATCTGTTTCCTGTCCTGCCAACTGAGCTTTATGCGGCTGCCTGCCATGTAGCGAAAGAACGAATCACTCACTGAGGGGACTCGTTACCCCGATTCATATAAAAGATTCGTTCATATCGAACGAATCGTTCACGAGCAACACATCACTATAGTCGCATCAATGCTTACAGAGCGGGATGTAAATAGCATATCTCAATGGCAAAAATAAAATAAAAACACATGCATCAGTACCGTTGCATAGCTTAGTGTAGTCATAGAGTTCAGTTTATCCAACTAGCATGTCCGACGGTGAGAGTATGTGCGCACACGTGTCTGTGTGTGTCTGCACACATGTCTGTGTGTATGCACATCCTTCCTCTGTGTGCAGACAGCAGTGGTGAAATGTAAACACACAACCATGCAGACAGAAACGACATGCTGCCAATCTGCACGGATGGAGCTCTTTTATTTTGCAAAGTAGAGGATGCTAAAAACAAGAACAGTAAGAATCCATAAAGAATAGCCTGGAAATATACCATATGAAGGGTCTGAGGCTAGAATAATATCTTAAGCTTATAAGAAGCACAGGCTGTGTGATTTGAATGTGGAAAAGTAGTATACAGCTGAAGGATGATAAATATGACAGATATAGTGCTTAAAGTCTGATAAAGACTACAAATATGGCTGCTTTGTATGCCTCTGTGTGTCAGCCTGTCACCATTGTAACAGCCCTGCCCGCCTAATTAAGCTTAAAGTCTTCTTCATGCCTCAGTCAGTTATATCTCAGTCCAGGCTTTTATGTGCAGCTGTGGTTGTTGGGAGACAGAGAGTGTCTGACACTGACACCCTCACTGACAAACTGTCCGAAGCAGCACTTTGAAATCAGCCTGTCCAGTTCAACACTGATTGTGAATCAGTTTCAGCTGCTGTTGTGCAAATGGAACAGACACAGGTGTAAATGAGAGGCAGTGATCAAGACAGCCCCTATAAAGGAGAGGTTCTGCTGGTGCTGACCACAGACCAGTTCTCTGCTCTCATTCTTTCTGCCTGATGTTTGATCACTTTGGCATTTTGTCAGTGCTCTAGCACAGGTAGAGACACTCTCAGTCTGTCCACATCAGTGTCAGTGAAGATTTCAGATTGTTTATAAAGTGTTCATTCTGGAGCTGTTCCACATTTGTTGTGGAAAATTACAGTAAACAATGAAATACTGTGAGAAAGTTATGTACTGTGTGATGAATAAGGTCCTTGTATTCTATTACAGTGGATTAAGATTATTGAGGACATCTACTGTGAATCTGTCGCTGTAAGTTACATTCTGTTATTTTTCTGACCAGCTAAACGAGGTCAACACTCGTCAGTATCGTACCTAGCTAGCCTCAGTTGTGGAGTAGGCTGTAGAACAGGAGCTCTCCCTCTCAGAATGTCTCACACATGTAAGGTATGTCTGTTTAGTACAGCGACGATTTCAGCATTCATCCTGCCTGTTAACATTGTATAGACTGCTAGTCTCATGTGGCTGTTTCCCTTTGCAGCTCTAGCTGCCATCAGGTCAAGAAAGGTCACAGAGATGGACATGGTGATTAAATATGATGCAGTACAAGTTCTTATGAGTTCTTTACAGTTGTTATGATGATTATGTATAAAGGCCTGTCAGACTGCCTGGGTCTAACACTGCTGCCAATGTTACCACTGTTTCCTATGAGTTTTCATGTGTAGTAATGAACATGGTGAAACACGCCAACATGCAGACTCCATATAAAAACAGCACAAAGCCTGTATTTCAAACATAGACCAACTTTACACCTGACTGCATCCAACCTCTGTGCTGCCTGAGCCATCCCTGTGTTTCTGTGCTGCTACCAAATAAATCTCATCCTGTAATGTAATCTGTACCTGATGTATGCCAGTGATCCAGCAGACATGTTACCTCAGGTCTCACTGTCATGCTGCCTCTGTTGATTCTGCAGTGGTTCACTGGCTCCTTCAGTGTGGTCTTGCTGTCAGACCGTCTCCTTGTTTTGATGAACACTGTAAAGGAAACATGCCAACAACATCTGATCAAATGCAACGAGACACAACATTCACCTCAATCCTTATACGTTCTCTCACCAGATGGAATTCTGCTGTCTTCTGTCGTGACCTTCCCTGGTCACCCCGGATCGTCACCGTCCGTCTTCTGTGATCAGAACATTGAGTGAAAGACAATACACTTAGTGTATAGTTTCGCCTTTGCAAAGGGAGAACACTTAGTGAGCCCAGGCCTTTCAGTCTGCTTCACTCTCCTCCATAAGTGTTCTGTCCTCTCCTGGACACAGGCTCGTTTTATTGAAAAGTGGAGGTACATTTGCATAATAGATATACAGTTTTCCAAGACCTTCGTTGGTATTCCCATATTGGGACATGTTGCCCTGTTATTCCCACCTACCAATTATAATACTTGGTCTAACTGTTATTTATGACTGTGAAACACTGTATATCCCTTCTCTGTTGGATACTTTATCTTACGTCCACCTTCACCATAACAAAAGGGCTCCAGTAATGTAAACCTCCTTCCTAAGCATATACAATGAGTACATATGTGCTCTTATATCATGTCAGTGCATACATAACCATATATAGTTCCACACTTCCCTGCAGTCATGTGACCTCCCTGTCCCCTGGACTTTCTGCCTGGTCCAGTGTCCCTCATTGTTTTCTTCCACTGTTTAAAAAGACATAAAAAGCTGTCAGATGTAGATTCAGATTTGAAATTGACAGTGGTCTGTATGAGTGTTCACAATAACAAAACAAAGCCATAATATCCACAACAGTGTGAATGTAAGAAAATGTCTTTATAAAAATGGACTGTAACCGGATTTACAGCTAATCATGTCTTACTGTAATACAGATTCTGCATCAAGGTATGCCAGACTGCCTTTATTTCCACCAAACTATTGTTTCCTATCAGGGTTATTGTTTAGTATTAAACTAGTGTTTAATAGAGTGTTTGCACCTGCATATCTGACCAATATCCAACCTCTGACTGTGCTGGCTGAGCCATCCATGTGCTTCCCAGGGGGACCACCGTCTTGTCATGAATCCACTGATGCTGCTTCATGATCTTCCCATGTCTCAGACAGGATTTGCAGTAAACACCAACTGGAGATCTTCTGGGCGTCGTGCACACTGTCCTCTCAATAGGCTTCAGTACATTTTTTCATCATTTGAGGATCTGATAAATGTCAATTTTTCATGTGTCACCTGGCTTCATTTGAATGGAGATTCTTTAAACTTAACAGAATACTGGATGATCACTGAGAGATAATGTTTCTGACTAACATCTTACCAAATATATAGGTTTATGTTTTAAACCACAACATTATGATTACTGGAGATCAAACATTTCCCTGAAACACACATTCATATTCAAAAAGAGACAAGTACAATGTTCAAATTATAATTTTATTGGTATAATATATAGAATTACTATTACAATTTAACTTTAGTCATGAGGCACCTAGGCCCGTCAGAGAATCCCAGAGCCTGACCCCCAAGCAAAGAGCGACAAGGAAACACTCCCCTTTAACAGGAAGTAAACCTTGAGCAGGACCTGGCTCATAACGGGGGACCATCCTGCTGAGAGCCGGCTGGGTAAAGGAGGAGAAGAGGCAGACAGGACAGAAAGAAGACAGAAGAGAGAAGGACGGTGGTCTTCAGGTTTTTCTAGAAAGACACACAAAAAACTCAAATCACTAACAGTATTATAACAGCACAAAATGTCTCACATTTATCACAACTGCCATGACAGTCTGCAAACTTACTGGCTGTTTATGAGCAACAGCTGCTGATGAGGTCTCCGAGGCCTGGATCAATCTTCAGGGACTCCTCAAGTCCTATAAATATGCATGTCAACATTTAAAGAAATGAATGTTACTGTGTGTATGGGACATTTTGAGCATGAAACAACCTCCTGTCACATTTACACATGTACCTGGACCAAAGAGGAAGTCCAGCTGGTATTCCTGCTCCACAGTGTAGCTGCCTGGGTCCCTGGTATCCTTTGCTCAGCTTCCTGTTCAGCAAAGACAAAACAAACAATTGCATCAGTGCACAGTTCTGTGTAAGTGATCTGGTGAATAACTTTTAATATAAAATACTTATCTTTATGTTTTTTCCCCTTTAACAAACTGTGACGATCCATCTGAGAAGCCTCCTCTGGGACTGAATACAACATCAAAACTGGAATCAAGTTAACGAGTACAAGGCACAGCATTGTCTAATAACACACAAACATAAAATAACTTCACATTTACCTCACTTTCTTCTCTCTTTGTCTCACTCTCCCAGAACACCCAGAAACCTAAAACATCTTGAACATTCTGAACATATGTTAGTGCAGCACATAAAATACATGAGAACACATCTGAACATATGGAACACAGCAATGAACAAAACCAAGTAGCCCCAGACCTGAACACAACAGGTGTCGACGGGAGAAAAGCCTGATCTGTCGGACCTCATTCAACCGGCCGTGCCCCGTTTATGCAGGCTCCAACCAGCTGTCTAAGGCCAGACCTGTTCTTTTGTCTTTCCTCTGCATTTGCCATGTCCACCTAAAACATCCTGAACACATACATAAGAACACACAGCCACCTAACATATATAACAATGAACAAAAACAGTGTATGCATATATGAGTGGTATGTTAGCGTTGTATGAGAGAAGGACAGAGGGAATGGGAGAGAGTGTGGGAGTGAGGAAGAGCACAACTGGTAAACAGAAATGAACAGCGTTATGGCTAAAAAAATATGACACTGTGGGCTGTTTTGAGGCCTGAAAGTCCTTTGACTCAAGTTAAACTGCAGGCAAACTGTCAGACAGAACACTTCCTGCTGTTGAAGTTGGGCTTTAATGGCCGTGGCCAAACTCTTTAAAAAAATGTCATGTCCCCTATCGTCCGCCATCTCGCAAAAACAGCCCTGGAGTCATACTTTACGTCAGTGTGATGCACAAAGTGTGCACCAACTGAACAGACATATGCAGCCATAACACTGTTCACGAACCTGCGGGCCTTGTCTATGTTACCAGGACTGGCAACACCCCTCCACCTGCACCTCTGAGTGAGCCCAGAGAAGATGATTTTCATAGCTGGATGCTGCAGGTGGAGGTGGTGCAGGTCCTCCTTCATCGCTGCGACAAGCCTGACACTTGAGACCCGCCACAGTGGATGAGGAGGACGTCTGGAACTGCTCTTCCTCGTAGGGACCTGGAGAAGAAGGAGAGGAAATCACTCCACCTGAGACCACCACACCCAAGCCAGTAGATGGTGGTCCTGTTGACCCCAAGGGCGTTTCCCACTGTGGCTGCAGCTCTCTCGCCACCACGTCGGATGTAGCTGTCCCCCATTATCCAGACAGTCGCTGCACAGAAGGAACATTTGAATAAGAGAAAAATGTCTTGTTGGTTGAGATCGACATGTTGACATGAAATTATAATAGTCCTATAATATTTACAAGAGTTTAGAATTGAGGCAACTGGACTTAAGGATGGTGTTTTGAAGACCGCCAAGAATGATAGCATCCACACGTACAGTATAACCTATAACACTTACTGGTGTGACTTGGTGTGGCAGCCTCTGAGGCGCATGCCATCGTCCTCATAACCTCAGTTGATTTCTGAAAGAAGGGAAAAGATTCATTTAATATATATTTTAAACAGATGGAATAATAATACTGGAACAAACTTATTTAAATATGGGAGATTTAAGCTGAACAGTGTGATGGGTGCGCCCAAAACGGTTTGGTGGGTGGAGGTGTTTCAAGCATCTGATAGCAAATAAGTCACATGTAACTTTAACTCCTGTCGTGCATATTGTGTACATGTAAATAACCAAAACCATGACAGAATGTCTGTCAAGATGGACTGACACTGGTCTACGGACTATCCGGACCAGAACTCAATGAGCTGTAAGAGAAAAACAAGGTGAGAGGTGAACTGGTTATAGGAGGGACCACTGTAATGCAAACATGTGATTTGCTGATTCTGGTGTTTTTAGGTTTTAATTTAAATTTCACAAAATCATTTATTTGCATTCAATTATTTTTGATTGTAACCATATATAATTCATACTTCTGTCTGTGTTCTAAGAGTCTTAAAAATATGTGGTTTCCTTTTTATTTACAGTGTGCATGTCATGTGACTTATGAACGTACAGTTTGTGCATATATATAAACAGTTTGATTTCCAGGTTGATGCAGCAACAGCTGCTGCTCTGACACCATTGTTCATGTCTTCCTCTCTCTGCACTGTGTTAACACACCTGAATGCTGCAGAGCATCTTCTTCTTTCCTGCTAAATAAATAATGGCCCTGTGGTCTGGTGGTGTCGGTTCACCTTGGACAGCGATGGACAGGAGGACAGGAAGGTCCGGCTGCTCTCAGCTGGGACCTGTGTGTGTCTGGGTGCACACACACCTGCAGTCTGCCCACAGTTACTGACGTAGCCACTCCGTCACACCCCAGCTGACACATGACCGCACCAGGTGGCTGCTGCTATGACAGATGGTGGTTGTCAGCATTCCTCGTTAGTATAGTGGATAGTATCTCCGCCTGACGCGGAAGACCGGGGTTCGATTCCCCGACGGGGAGAAAGACTTTTACCAGCAGATAGGATGATACTGACCCTGTACATTGCTGCTGCAATAGAAAACATACAAACAAACACAAAACACAAACACACGCCCTCTGCTGGTGAGCCGCGTCATTACACACAACCTCTGCTGCTGTCAGACTGTATAATAACCACTTCTGATAGGTGCAATATTCACACACCACAGTGTACAACACATTATTTATTTAGTTTCTGATGCACTATGTACAGTTTTCTTACAGACCACTTCTCCCTCCACTCACCTGTGCAATAACTGTTCATATGTAAACTGCTGATGATTCTATTCTATATTTTATTGGTAGTTTATTTTATCATATATATCTTTTCCTAACTTATCCTTTGCTGTCTGTACCTGCTGTTGCAAAAATGCAATTTCGCCATTGTGGGACTAATAAAGGTTTCTTAATCTTAATCTTGAGACTGTCTGGAGGACACACAGAGTGGACATGGGTCACAGAGTGCTGCTGCTGTTTGTGTCTCTGCAGCATGGGCAGCTGCTCCTGCTCCACTCGTCACCGGCTGATTGTTCACACCTGTGATCAGTCATCAGCCAATCCTGCTGCAGCTTCCATCTAGTATATGTGTCCAATGGAAGCTGAGCAACATGTCAGCTACACACATAGAAACACTACACATAGTTTGTCATATAAATAACATGGATTGAATCATGTTGTACAGTCAATGGAAACAAAAAGCACTGAGAGTGGTGCTGGTAGTGCAGCAGTGGGTGGAGGCTGAAGTGCTGCCACCTAGTGTCAATATTTGGTATTACTCTGACTACATATTCCACCTTTAACTCTCTGCCATATATACTGTGCCATGTGTGAAGTGATAATAACATGTGAATGTGAATTTATTGTAAAGAACTTTACTTATTATCCCTGTTATAAGTGAGCAGTGTGTGTGTGTGTTTGATGGAGTGTGTAATGTCTGCTCAGTGTTACTGATGCTGCTGTGTGTGATCTGAAAACTGATCAAACTGTGATGTGTCTGATGCTGACAGAAGAATCAGAGGTCAGACAGTCGGATCCTCCTCTGTGACACCTTTAACATCATATCAGAAATCTCTGTCTGCTTCTGGTACATGCAGCTGATCACCAGCAGGGGGCTCACTGCTTTGCTGTCACTCAGTGTAACAATAGAACTGTTAGAATGATGGTGCGGCTCACACAGGTGTGTGTGGTTGAGGTTAATCAGTGCAACAATGTCAGCTTCTCTCTACAGACTGTGAGAGAAACAGTCTGACTGAAGACAGGAGGAGGCAGAAATGTCACTGTGTGGATGTCAGCTGCCAGAAAACACCACAGAAGAAGAAGAAGAGGCAGAGGAAGAAGAAGAACAGAGAGGGGAAAGTGTTTGTGGTGACAGTGGATTGGAGTAAAGCTCAGCTGCTACAACAGAACAGTTTCTGAACACATGTGTAGCCACCAAAACTACACCTGGTACAACAAAGGATCACAGTGAGTGGAGGACCAAGGCTGGAACCAGAGGACCAGAGCTGAGCTCTGGAGGCCAGAGAAGTCCTCCTGATTGAAGCTGAAATGAAACAGTCAAGATGTGAGTGAAGTCCAGACTTTCTGCTTTAATTCAAGTGTTTGGACAAAAGTGTGGCATTAACCATTCGGGAGCTGTAGACATTTTCATACACACACATTTCTGCTGGCTCATATATAATGGAACAAAGGGCTGACAAGCAGCTGCATGTCCAGGTGAGTCCTGTTCCTGGTTCCTCCATGACTAATCCAGCAGATCAAAGTCCTGGAGGTGGTTCTGAGTGCTACATTTACATTTGGTAGCTGTTCACTGGAGCTCTGAACCCTTCATCAGGTGTGCCGTGTGGAATGATCCCCTCACACTTCATCGGTATGAAGCGTGTTATTGAGTTATGGTAAATACTTACATCTATGCCAGCCACTTGTGTGGCAAAATGTCGTCCCAATCTTATATTCATGCAGCCATATTGTGTTCTATATACAGCTATACCCCATATATATATATATATATATATATATATATATATATATATATATATATATATATATATATATATATACCTTCTTACACTGCAAAAAAGGAATTTCAGGAAAGTAAAAAAAAGCCTTGTATCAAGGAAATGAGTCCAGAATGTTTGTCCAGAAAGAATATTAATCTCATCAAGCTTGTTTTACATTAGATTTTATATCTCATTTTAGGAAGGTATGGTAAGTTTTTCTTGATATTTCAGCTAATTTTGAGGTAAAAAGAACCAGAAACAGATGAAAACATGTTTTATAATAAATCCCAGTGGAGCAACAAGACTTATTATAAGAGTAAGAGCATTCACACAACTCCTCAATTTAAGAAAAACTAAACAAGAACAATGAACACTTTTTATTATTATTATTTCATTGCAGGCCATCTGTACCTGACAGAATTGGTTCATATCCAGCATCTTGTTAAAATGACAGCAGACTGGTCTATAGAACATACAAATAATACAAATAACATGATGTAAATGTGCATTGTCCACAAACAGAACAAAATGACCCAAAATGGTAAAAAATGAAATGACCCTTGCTTCACCTGCACCCTGAATCACAATGTAGCAAAGAACATGCTTGTTCAGTATACTGCAGCATCAGCATTTGACTGACTGTTGATCTGCTGTTTCAGATTAGTGTTACTGTTATTTTCATACAGAAAGAACAATCACGAAACAACGAAAACCACCGAGGCAAACCGATTAAAAACTGCACCTGTTACAACCTCTCAGATGAGGCTCTGTGTAGCCCAAGCACAGCTGCCAGGTAATATTTTGTGGGGACATGTCACATCCTTGTGAGTAGAACTATAACAGGGAGTGGAATCTAACAGATCCTCAGATGTTATGAGTTCAGTTGCTTGTGCCATGTTTGGCCTCTCTATTGAATATGCCATGTAATTTCTATCATAGCAGACAGTATTATGCTGCTGCAGCTCAAAACAATATAACGACCAGTTAATTACATAGATGTTGCTCACAAGTCCAAACTCAGGTAAATCACTGGAATTAACAGCAGTTACAAGTAATGTCTTCTCCGTACATATTTATTACCATTTAGATGAATCCATTCAACAGACACTGCATTGTTTGTGTCATCATTTCTGAGGAAAGCCCTTGTTTTTCTTTCAAATATGACATGCTGCGTATTTCTGAAGTTGGTCCCGATGCACACTCATTGAAAAACATTGGGTGTTCAGGATGACTTACATTTTGACAACACTCATACATTTGATTATGCCTTACTAAAGACCTTTGCAGCCCACTGTTTGAAAAAAACAATGTATTGATTCAAACCTCATGCACATGTGACGGACCATCGGTCCCAGGAGTTCTATCTGCGATGGAGCATGAATCAGATATAAATATTGTTATCAGGGAAAAGACATTTCAGATGTTTTAAATGCTGTTCAGTCTCTTTAACCTGCTAATTGTCTGTAGACCAATGACAGGAGCAAACAACATCTGAACACTTTCTATGAGTTCAAGGATGAATTTGTAGTACTCAGTATCTGTAGCTGTATCAATAATAAATGAACAGTCATTGGGCCTGAGGATTGCTTCAGTTTACTGTCACTTGAAGCTAATGTGCTGTAAGCTATAGGGCTTGGTTTGTCTCTGACATCAAGCGGAGAGTAGGGAAATCCAGTTAATGCAGTATTGAGGGCATCCACGTCTAGTTGACCTAAAAGAACTGAATGTTTAACACACACTTTATTTCTAATGGAGCATTTCCTTCAAGAATTACATGCATCATATCCTGAGGTGTTTGTTCAATCAAGTTAAAGGCTGGAAATTCTACCAGCTTGCTCTTCCTGTTGATGCCAAATGTAGTCTTTAAACTGTTCCTAAGATACTCTGTATTTGCTTCTCAATGTCACTGCACTGCCGAACATGTCTTTCTAGTGTCCTTAGTTCAAAGTTGTCTTGGTCAAAATACATTTGCGTGTCCTTAAATGAACATTCACACTGCCGGCACTTACTCTAGGCTGAACCAACAGCCTCTTTAAATCCACAAAGCTCATGTTGTGCTAAGGTGTCTCCACATATCGACACTAATGCTCCAGATATTTCACGTTCACCAGCTGCAGTCTGAATATTAACACCATCATATAGCATTTTCAAGTCCTCATACAACCTGCCCAAAATTCCATCCACTCCACAATCAGACAACTCACTCTTCTTTGCAACAGCCAGTAGACGGATTGCAGCAGGGTTTGATCTATATTTTGGATGAATGTTTCCTAATGTATAATAAAACATCAGCAACTTATTCTGGGAAGCATGAGATCCAAGTGCATTGCAGATTTCAAATAATGATCTGTAAAGCAGAAGGTGGGGCTGAAAATAAAGGCTGTGATTTCATGAGCTCTCCATCTATGATGTCATAGAGAGAGCCACTTCTGTATTTTTGTGGCTCATCTATCAGTTCTAACACTTTTGGATGGGACAATAACTGTTCTGAACTTGTAATCAGAGGTATGTAATGAAAACATTCAGGAACTGTGGCAATAACCCTTTTTGTCCCTTTTTTCTGCAGCAGGCGGTATAGCCAACAGAAAGCTCTGACTCCACACACTTGACATTGTTCTTAATCACATTGTCCTGCCTGTATGCTGTCCAAACAGATGTGAATGGATCCTCAATCCGGTCCAATACTGCCAACGCTTCCTTTTCAAGTTCACTTCCCTGATGTTGAAATACAGTTTGTAGCTGACTCCTCAGACTAGTCACCAACAGAGCTTGATATTGCTGCATTGCTGCCAAGACATCATTCACACCTCTGCAGAACAGACAAGAAATAAGAGCAAATTAAATACAAGCAGTCACAAGTTTTTAATTTATTAGCATGCAATCTCTATTACAAAGTGTATTATATTAACATCCACACAATGATGCTATTTAACTCATTATTAAGGCATTCAAAGTACATTCAAATCCTAATTAGATAGCAGAGAGCAAATACAAGGAATTATTAAACATCACATCTCATAGAGAAATATGCTGCAGCTCATTGACTAATAGGGTCACTGTAAATGTATTTTTTATTTTCAATATATATACACAATATTTGAAACACAATGTGTTCAACATTCAGTGAGAGTTAGGCTTGTCCTTGACATGCAGATAATCAACAGAGCCACAAATCAAAACAGATGTAATAATGTTGTATGTAGACAGACCTGTGAAAGATGGTGCTTTCTCTTGCAGTCAACATAACAGCAGTAGCTTGTCTGGTCAGACGGTTACACCTGATGTCCTCCTTAAAAAGAAAATCACTGTTCCTCCACACAAAACATGATGCTGTTATTAAACTGGACAGGACTCACCTCTGACTGACTTGATGCAGAGAGTCTACAGGAAGACATGACCCCCTGTTTCCAGCCCTGCTTCATCCGTTCGCTCACTGGTTTCCCCCGTCGCTCAGCTGGACTGTATGCCCACACGGTTCTGTTCACCTGATGAAGCTGCTGTTGTCTTCTCTCCCTGTGAATGGTTGCTGCCATGTTCAAGGTGTTCGCGGTGGTTTCTTCCAATGTGACCATAGTGAGTTGTAGACTCCATATTCTTTGGTGCATCCATCAATTCCACAAACAAAGTCCGGACTACGACTATGAGCAGTATTTATATGACAATAAAGACTTGAGAGTGAGAGCTACAAACACAAAGCAGATAACACAGCGCCAAATCATTCCCTGTTTTTAGCCTTAGCTAGCAGCTAGCTGCCTGCTCTGCATGAAGCCGACCTGCTGACACGTCATGATGAAGGTACGTACCACAATTCCATGTCTTATAACAACAGAAACCACTTACTATTTATCAATTATCCAGATATGCCGATATATTATGAAGCAATATGACCTTATTTACGTAAATATAGTTTGTAAAAATGCAAATTAAAGGTATTTAGGCTTAGTGCCCCTCCCCGCTCCCTCTTGGAATATGGTACATTCCACCTGTCGTTTTTTTTTCCACTTGGAGTCCGTGAAGCTAAACTTTAAGCTAGAGGTTACCTGCTGCTGCTGTGAAATCATAATTCTCAACAAACTGTGGATGTCAGACTCATAAAATGGACAAACTGGACGAGGTTACACTTGCCACAGTCAGAGGTATGCTACAAGGGTTACTTTGATGTTGTGCTGGTGTTAATGGTGAGTTAATGTAGTTAGCCTAGCTTAACAAGTTGTGGATTCGCGGCTAAAGTTTAGCAGCTAAAACACATAAAACGGGCTAATCTAGTAATAGCTTATGTCTCATTGAGCTGTGGGGCCATTCTCTCAATGTCAAGGACTGTAAACACTGAAAATACAGCAACAACTGGTCATTTGTAAGACATGAATACATGATGTTAAGTTCACATACTACTCTTGAAGTAGAAGTAGCAAGAAATAAAAAATGTGGAAACAGGTGCTGACAAAATATCCTCAACTACTATGTAAAAATCTGAAGGAATTTAATGATAACCTCTGTTTCTTGGCCCTGACTAACTTTTCTGTTTTACAGCTGCTAATATTGGAGAAGACTTGATCCCATCGCTTTCCCGAGATGACGTTAAAGACCTCTTTCCTGGTCCTGAACATTTCTGGAGGCGCCGGGCTATATGGCTTGTAGTGAATCAAAATGAAAAGGTCAGATCTGTCTGTCACAGTATAACAGGACTGATAAACAGCACATGGTTCAATATCACTATCTGTTTCAAATACATTTTTTAAAAAGTTATAAGTGTTTTTTTCATTCCCCAAAATGATAATGTGACTATGACAAAAATGCTCAATAAATGGTGTGTAAATGTGTTTTAGGTGGATACTGCTCTGGAAATTCATCAATCTCCCCCCACTGGAGGCAGTGACCTTTCAAAAGAGGAGGCAAATACTTCTAAATTTGTGACTATGTCCAACCCAGAATACATGGTGTTCACGGACAGTGAGCTTGAACAGGTGCGACGCTCCTACTTCGAGCAGAAACGACTGGGAACTGAGCACAATGTGACCTTATCCAAGGAGCTCTTTTGCCAACTCATAAGAAACACTATGACTGATACGATCTCCATCGCAAGAGCCACAGAGGACTCCAGATACCCTGCCAAACATGAGGTGCAACCAAAGTTCCACCTTCCAAGAAACCACGGCAAGAAGTCAGTTCTGGAGATTCCAGTGCATCCACCATTATTCTGGAACATTCACCTGTTAGTTCCATGGGCATCCCAGTGTCACCTAGAGCCAGCACCCCAGTGCAGAACGGGACAGCAGTGATGGAGAATGTATGTATTGTATTAAATATAATTTTGGCTGAGTTCATTCATATGGCACATTCTGGACATTCAGCAGCTTTGGAATGTTTCACTACGTGTCCAAGAGTGTCTGTACTCTGGTCCAATATTTTACTTTTTTATCAAGTAACACAAACATTAATGAATTAATGCTACCACTTACTCAGTTTATTATACTGACAACTTGCTTGTTTGGATATCTCATGTCCTCTTTCCATCATAATGTCCCTGTAATGTCTTCAGCTTGTTCAGTTGATGTCTGGACAGCCAGAAAATCCAAGCAAGACACTACAAGACCCTCCAAGAAATGTACAAGTCCAAAAAGCCAAACAAAGCTGCAGTAACTCAATTGCTGAACCTTGAATCCGAGTCTCGAAGACGCTTCATCACCTCTGACGTCTTAAAGGATTCTAGAGGCTTACCCTTGTTTCAGGGAACTGGATCACGTAAGTAATGTTGGTCCCACTTAGTTCACATGACTCAGTTTGTAGCCTGACATAAATAGCATAATGTCCACACATTATAGATTTGTTTGGCCTGATGGTGAATCATTTTAGATAGAATGTTAGACTTTTTTTTAATTCTTCACTGAATCTGTTTTTCAGGTGCTTGACGAGCTGCAGCCAATTATCCAACCAACCAACTTCCAGCACATATCAGAGATGCAGAACAGATGGAAAAGCTTCTACTCAAAGGTCCAGTTTTATGGTGTGATGAAGAAGGCCATGAAGCCTCCAAAAACTTTGAATGGAGGTGAAGTCATGATACATTTAGATCTTTTTACATAATAATGTCTCAGTTATTTATGTTACAGTTACTTATAGTACCACGTTGTATTGTGCCTTTTCCATTCAACCAGTGGAGCATATCACAGCTGTCTCCAGAGCCCTGCCACTGCTCTGTCCGTCCAGCACTATGCCACCAAAGAAACTGGGCTCAAGCAGCGAGGCTCTTTTCCATGTCCTTTCGGTAAGATTGTTCATAATATATTCCTGTTTTTCATACATTTTATATTTAGTTTAGTTACTTTGAGATAAACTTTGATCATTTCCAAAGTTCCAGGGGAAGGGGAAGTGTTTTCTACAGTGTGCTTAATGTAGTACTGACTTCATTGGCTCTAGCTGTGCTGCATTCAGCATTTGCAGTGCTGAATGCTAAGGGGATTTATTGTGACCATAGAATTTCCCTAATGTCCTCATCCAGGTCAAAGTTCTGTTTTTCTAATCTTCTTCATTTATTTGTGTCATCCAGACTTCTGAGGATCCTGATGGGTTCATGCGGCAGCGGGGCCTGTCTTCTCCTGTTCTGCTTGTTTCTGAGGACAACTGCATGATCGCCGTTGGAAACACTCCAGTGAGCAGCTTCACCATGGACAGACTTAATGAGGGACTTCTCTACCTCATGGCATATTACTATGCCCTGCACATACCCAAAGTGCATTTCTACACTCCTGTCAGTACTGCAAACAGAGGTACACAACCATTCAGTCCACGAGCAGGATTTGACCCCCCACTACAAAGAAGCGATTGGTGAGTGGAAGTCCTTCCCTGAGTGAGTGAGCCCCTTTGTTTGTAGAAGCTTGTGTTTGATTTTCAAAGAAAAGTTCATCACATTCGTCACATTTGTTGTTGATGTTTTTTGGAATGTGGAAGGTGGTGTTTTGAATTAAATACAATATATTGAATGAAACACTTTTGGTGTCTTGATTTAAGACAACTTCACTTATATTTGTTATACTGTTTTAAGGAATGATGTCTTATTTTAACTACATTTGTGCAGATTAAGGTGTCATTTCCTAAAGGTAATTTAATAGATAGACTTAAATTCTAATTTTAAGTTACTTAATCTTAAATTAGTGGTTTTTCATTTCTGGTTTTAGAACAAAATGGATTAATTTAATGTTTTAAGTTGCATTTTAGTCTTACAGAGCCAAGACCTATTTTAAGAATTCTTGTCAATGTCTGGAGTACATCTTCCAAATCACAGCGGTGTTACAGCACCTCTGATTGACCCCACACCCCTGTGAATCACCCAGGAAGGGGAAGCCTTAACACACATGGAGGAGGCACATGTTAGCCCCAGTGGCCTAATGGATAAGGCACTGGCCTCCTAAGTGCAGAGGACAGTGAATCAAACCAACCTGTGTGAAAATGCATCTCAATGTTTTCCCTAAAGAAGCAAAGTCCACATGTCGGTGTGTCTCAGCAGCTCACTGTTCATGAGCACTATGCTGCACGGTGAACTGATATACACTCTAAAAACTGTAAGCAGGCTCTACTCAATGTGGTGAAACATTTTTACACTTAAAATATTAAGTAAACATGAAACTAATTATTTAAATATACTAACGAAACTGAGTAAATGTAAGTAGAAAAGTATATCTGTGGATGCTCTCATTCATCAGGTCAGAGTCATTTCCAAGAGTTTAAATCGAGGCAGCTGGACTCCAGGACTGTTTTTGAAGATGTTTCCCACTCCCCCGAGTGGCTTCTTCAGTTCTGCTACTGTTCTGGTTGGAATCTGAGTTTTATGTGTTCAGGACCTCTGTGGGTGGATCTTGCAGGAGCTACCATGACTAAGATCCCTATAGTTGGTTAATGGTCAGTTAACAACCAGAAAGTGTGTCTGGGCCATGTGCAGGACTAGTTGACGGCCCATAGTTAGAGATTGAATGTGAGTGAAGTCTGCTAGGAAGGGATGAAGGGACAGAGCTGTAAACAGGTGAGAGCTGATGCAGCATCACTTATTACCTGAGTTTCCCCTCAGGGAAGCTGCTGTTTACAAGCTGTTTAAAGAGAGAAGCAAGAAACCAACAGCCAACAGAGTGAAGGAGCTCCATCCGTCTGATGCACGTGCAAGGTAACCTCACCTTCTTGTTCTGGTGTCTCAAGGTGTTGGTTCAGGTATGTCAGCGCTGAAGTTACAACATAATAACTAAAGTCAATGCAATTATCTTTAAATCTTTAAATTGTGATTATGTGACTTAAAAGCGGACTATTATACAACAAGCCAAATGTGTTTTATTTACTTCATTTTGAAATAAAAAATATAAATGATTAATAATGGGTAGCAGGGTAGTAGGCTGCGTCATCCAGAGGATTCCAATTCCCTGAATGGGAAACAGCTGGTTTGGGACTTCCACATGCTTTCCTAATGGAACACATGATGTGTTTGTGTAACACTGGAGATGTTAGCTGTACATGTGCAGAACAAAGACATGACCCACAGCAGACCATCATGTTTAAGGAGCAGCAGGAAGTCCTCTTCTTAGTAACATTTAGGTGAATGGGACAGCACATTTGATGTTTGACTTCATCTATGAACGCATGTCTGCAGCATGTTTACTGCATTTGAACTGTTACTAATGTCATGATGCCAGCTGTGTCAGCTTTGTTTCCCTTTAAGTCCTCCATCTTCCTGCTGCATGTACTTTGTTTTGTTCTTTGTTGCTGCCCCAGCAGTCTGAATGTGGCTCCTTCCTTCCTGAACTCTAACTTAACCACTAATAGAATTCCACCTGCTGTTTCTGTCACTTCTTTCATTATGAGTTAAGACTCCAATAAGTTCCAATAAACTCACAGTGATGTATGCAGACTTCATAGTAAAGCCTTTCTTCTTCATGCCTCCTCCCACCTTACCCATTAAGCACATGTGTTTGTTACCAGCAGCAACATGATTGTAGTAAAAAGCTCTTTGAACACTGTGCTCAGGGCTCTTGGTAGTTGCTGCTTCTTCTCCTGTGCTCCTGCAGACACTCCCAGTCCTCCCCTCTGACTGAGCTCACCTGCTTCCACTCCATGTTGATCGGCTGCCCTGATGGTTCTCACCTGTGTCCTTGTGTATATAATCCCCGAGTTTCTCCTGGTCCTTGGTCAGTGTGTGTTCCACTCTGTGTGTCCTCTTTGTTCCGGTCTCACTCTGTGTGTCTGCAGTTGTTCTCCTGGACTCACAGTTTTTTCCATGTTGTTTGGATTTGCAGTTTTTTTGTCAGCATAATTAAAGACTGTTGTTATTTTTTAAGCGCTCTGTGCCTGAGCATTTGTGTCGCATCCACGACAACCCCCTGACAGAAACTGATTCTCAATCAGTGTGGCTGACTTTTTGGGGCAATATTATAACAAATACTTATGAGACATTATATAAGAAAGACCCGTGCATCATGACTTCAGCTCCATTCAAAGCTTTAGGAGGCTTCATGGCCTCCATCACTCCATAAGACTGTTCCATCTGTTCTGCATCTCTGATATGTGCTGGGACATGGTGGCTTGGATGTTTCACTGCAGCTCATCTAGTAATAATGAGTAACACATATATGAACATCAAGCTGATCATGTCATGCTAAACTGAGTCCTTGGAAGAGAAAACTGACATCCATGCTGGACAATGAGTCCCACCCCCCGCAAGACACCCTGTCAGCACTGCAGAGCATCTCCCAGCTGTAGACTGTGTCCTCCTCGTCTTTACGCTGGTTGGATGGACTGTAGTTGTACTTGATTATGTCTCAGAATGCTGCCTTTGAAGTAGGTGCATGCATGTTGGTGAAGACGGGCATCCAGTTCGTCTTCACCACATGCCACAGCCTTCCAAAGGCATTCAGTCCATCAGTAAACTGGCTAATAGGCTTGGTGGTCCTATTATAAAAACAGATTTATATTACTGTTAAGTAGTGTGGCACCATCGATATCTTTGAAACAGGGATGCAGTAGCTGACTCCATGAGAACATACAATAACTAATTAGCTAACCAGCTCTAAATGCATTCACTAGTTAACTAGTGCAACGTTTTGCCTTACTAGTGCAAGAAATAACATTTAATATCAAGAAATGAACTGAACTGATCCAGAGTCTGAGAGTGTATGACTGGCAACAAATAACAATTTCACTTTGTAGATTAAAGCAACATGTGCTTACACCAGAATCAGTCCTGTCAGCTGATATGAACAGGACCCCCCCCCCCTCCTCCTCCTCCTCAGGTTCGGACAATATGTAGAAGTCCTCTATAAAAACACAGAAATTCATTAAGTATGTGTTCTTTATGTGTATAGGACCACTGTCCTCTGTGTACTCACTCACAACAAGGTCAGTGTGCAAATGGCTCTCTTCCTCTCTAACATACACACACAGTGTGTAGACACACAGTTATGTGCTAAAATACTCCCTATAACTCCATATACAAGCCAGAAACTACACGAGCCACTAGTCCAACTCAATACTTCCAGATTTGTAGAGATCATATACATGCTACACAACTCAATGTGTGAGTAATCCAAGTATTCGGCATTACATTTTAGGGCCTGTAATCTGTATTCAGTAACTGAATACTTTTTAAAAGTATTCTTCCCAACACTGTTAGTAACATACGACACCAAGAGATGGACAAAACAGGCATTCACCTGGCAGTCCCCAAACACAGTGGAAATGAAATAAGGAGACAGACAAAATAATACACTGCAATGGAACTGAGAGGAGGAACTACAGCTGAGTGAGCATACGATATAGAAGCTAGGGTACCGTTTCATCACAAACCAATGTATATGTTCTGGGCAACAGCATTTATAAAATATGCCTATTGTATTATAACATACAGACGGATTCTTGGAAATGTGTGTGTGTAAGATGATGTCACATTTTTGCGTCATTCCTTTTATTACAGCAGTAGCCCCTACAGGTGCATTATGAGGCACTTGTCTGTTGATGTTGGGAGGACTGTGAACATGAGAAATCAATCCATCTCTCATACTATCCAGTATAATTTATGATGTTGAGTGACTGAACAAAGCAGCATCTGCAGGGATTAATGAGGTTTTTCTGATTCTGCACAATATGCACTTTAGGACAGATTTAAAATGGTGGTCAGCCTCCACTCTATGAACCAGCTATTCACATTTTTTATATACATTTCTTGTTTACAATCTTCCAGTTTTTTTCATTTGACTCCCACAGGCTGCATGCACTCCCACCAGTCTCCTGGGCTTGAAATCTGCCATTTACAAACAGTAAGCGCCAGAGAGGAGGAAGGAGACGGCAATACCTCAGAAACAGCTCAGTCATTTCAGGGTAGGAGACTTTTCACAATTCCAATTAAGTCATTCAAATGGAAATATAATGAAATATAAAGAAAACAGAAACCTAGTCTGAAGGAAATATTGGCATTTGTAAGTCATACAAAATGTATGGTTTGTAAAAAAACTATAAAGCAAGGAGCAAAAACAAGTAAACACAGCGCTCAGAACATGTGGCTGCGCCTGGCGTGTGGAAACGATTCGGAATTAGAAAATTCTGAATACAAGTTTGATAGAGCAGCATCTAATGAGCATTTTAAGACTAAAATGGAGTCTGCAGCTTGAAATTTCTAGGAGGAGAAACATTTGGCAGATGACACCGAAATTGCTTAATATTTGAAAAACTATAATTTTTGGAAAAAAACGTGAAGTTGACCCGGAATGTCCTCTGTGAGATGAACAACAGATGAGCAACGGCAATCAAACAAAGAAGAAGAAGAAAGAGGGTGAATAACAAGAGTTGATTGCCTAGCAACAGCAAGTTGCCTAGCAACGGAAATCAAACAAAAAAGATGAAAGAGGGTGAATAACAAGTGTTTTATTGCCTAGCAACGGCAATCAAACAAATGAACTGAACAAGGAGGAGGAGGGGGAAGAGGAACTAGAAAGACGAGCACAGCGACAGCAGAAGTTCAACAGAAGTTTTCCGCTGTAAGTGTTTTATTACATCTGAATGGCTGCTGCGGAGTCTCTGAGAGCTTTTATCAGCGAGCGGCTAACTGCTGCTGCTGCTGAAATATTGGGAGTGTTTGAACAAACTATCGTCCAGTACGAGGGAGAGCTGGACCGTCAGCGCAAACTGCTGGATCTGCTCCTGAAGCCTGAGATCAAGCTACACAGAACAGGTATGTAAACATGACAATGTCACGGAACAACAACGGCTCTGTGTGAAAAGAGTGACATTCAGCACATAGTGTTTCTGACAGGAGGACACTGACTTCATGACTTGGAGCTACAAATGTGTCCCTCCAGCTGTTCTCTCTCTGCTTTAGCTCCTCAGAGCTCTGTGCTTTGTTTATTTACCGTTGAAGTTACCGTCAGTTAGCATAAATAACATAAGGCTGTTTGTTTAATTAGTTAGCAGCTGTGGAATTATATAAGGGTACCTACGCACTGACATGATATAGAGCACATATGTACTCGATTGTATATGCTTACACTCAGAGAAAAAGGGAGTTTTTACATACACATACACCCTTACAGAGAGTTAGGGAGGATGTTTACATTACTGGAGCCCTTTTGTTATGGTGAAGGTGGACGTAAGATAAAGCATCCAACAGAGGGGGGATAGAGAGTGTTTCACAGTCATAAATAACAGTTAGACCAAGTATTATAATTGGTAGGTGGGAATAACAGGGCAACATGTCCCAATATGGGAATACCAACGAAGGTCTTGAAAAACTGTTTATCTATTATGCAAATGTACCTCCACTTTTCAATAAAACTAGCCTGTGTCCAGGGAGGGGCAGAACACTTATGGACGGGAGTGAAGCAGACTGAGAGGCCTGTGGTCACTGAGTGTTCTCCCTTTTGCAAAAGGTGAAACTACAAAACCCAGGGTATTTTCTTTCACTCAATGTTCTGATTACAGAAGATGGAGTCTGACAATCCGGGGTGACCAGGGAAGGTCACGACATTTTGGACCCGTCCAGGATAGAAGGTAATTATATTCTTCTCAGATCCGTCAATTGAACACAGGGGTTGATTACGAACAGACAGAGGACATGTGGCGCGCCAACAATATCTGCATTGACTACTCTAAAGTGTAACATGTCCCGAGTCTTAGTAGTAATCTGCCTGTAAATTATACGAACATTGACTGAAACAAAAAAAAAAAAAAGAGGTTAAAGAATTCTTGTAAGAGTAAAGATAAAGAATAAGAGAAAGGAAAAGGAAAAAGGGGTTGCAAAATCCTGAGTGTGGCGACTCCACCGGTGCTCTGACGAGAGGCTGGAAAAGCTGGGTTTGAGTCCCGGGGCTTGAGGAACCCTAAATCACTAAAAAAGAGAGAGGAAAAGAACAACAGGCAAACACATGGTATGAATGTTGGAACGACTGGAAACTGAAACAACGACCACACTAGTTAGGCGGAAGTTGTAGTAAGTCAACAGGCTTCCAAATTACA
The DNA here is from genome assembly GCF_900634625.1 of Parambassis ranga. Taxonomy (NCBI): domain Eukaryota; kingdom Metazoa; phylum Chordata; class Actinopteri; family Ambassidae; genus Parambassis; species Parambassis ranga. The sequence continues at coordinate 3,473,176 of NW_021144778.1, forward strand.
GACATATAAGATTCTGGTGTCGTGGAAGAGAGGCTAGTCTCAAATCCACTGGACTGAGTACTAGGGACATAGCATGCCATATTTCTCAGTCGGCCTGAATCTAGACAGTGAAGAACACTGTTATAACTGTGAGCCGTCTAAAAGAGAGACGGCAAGAACAGATGAACTGTGAGTAGTCGGACCGGCTACAAGAACAGAGGAAAGTCCTGTGAGTTCAAAAGCACCCCTTACTGAGACACACAGCTGAGAGTGAAGCTGTAACACACACACATACTGAGCGCTCATATTATGGGTGAATGTAGCACCCATAGGAAAAATATGTATTGCAGCTTTTGACGGTTCTTTTAGGTTGGTGCCGTGTAGTTATTTCACCACTAGGGGGCAGATCAATTGTATCACAAAAATGCACTTGATGGAGAAGAAGGAGTTTTTTTTATGGTGGTGCAAGTGATGTTGGTGCGGTCTTGTGGTGCAGTACCGGTAGATATATTTTTTTATTGTCAGTGACTTTGTTAATCTCTCCTGCGTTCTCCTGAGCGGGGCAAATAAAGTTTTTTTGTTCTATTACACCCGTTGTGGAATGAGTGGTGTAACATAATGCATGAATGAGAAATGTGGATGAGTGCCAGGGACGTGTGAGCTGAAGCAGCAGCACTGCTGGAAACCTAACTGGTGCTAACGTAAAGCAGTGGTCTGTTGAAGTAGGTTCACTCACGAACTGGATTAGTTTTTTCTTCTGATGTGTACATAGTTTGGTAGAGGACATAGAAACATTGTAACTGCAGTTTTGTAAATTTGAACTTAAACTATAGTTTTGTAATTCCTACGTGAGCACATGGCATGACATTGACTTAAGTGTGCACAGAGACATGACTGACGACGGGTGGGGTCCGCACAGCCCACTAAAGACGGTAGAAGAACAGCTGACGGTCTTAGGCGGAATACTGAACCAGACTTATGACTCTAAGACTGCAGCGGCAGAAGTGATTCTTATGAAGGATGCTGTAGATAAGTTGTTGGCAGAAAGATGTTGTGAAAGTTGATGGTGAAAGATAGAGGAAGTTTGCAGAAGGAGTTCCAGAGAAAAGGGGGAGAGAGAGTAATACTGATGTACATCAGTGTCCTCTTAGACAACATGGAAAAAAGACACCCGCAGTGCACACAACATGCAGGAATAGCTAAGCTAATTCAGAAAACTGAACACATGGTCATGGGACACCAGCTGTATGTACTCACAACACATAGTGTAGTCGCATATGTAAACTCAGAGACATTCACACTCACCCCACTGACACAGGAGGCGTATGGAGGGGACCGGATGGACGACCCATACTGCCACCTGGATTGAGACAAACTGCCATGGAAGAAGCACATGGGCTAGGCCATGTGGGGGTAGCTCAGATGTTAAGAAATCTGGAGCACTGGTGGCACCCCTACATGAAAGACATGGCTCAGTATGTAATTTGAACATGTGATCAGTGTAATAAATACAATCCGAGACCAACCATCAAACCAGAAGCAGGACACTACCCACTAGAGGCCAAGACGGGCAAAGAAATCATCATTGACTACACTGACATGATTAACTCTGTGAGGGGATTCAGATACATTTTGATGTGTGTTGATGCATACTCAGGATGGCCAGAAGCCTGTCCTGCGAAAAGGGAGGACAGCAAAACTGTCATTAAATTTCTGATTAATACCTACATCCCTAGACATGGTTTTCCTGAAAAAATCAGATCTGACAATGGAACACATTTCAAAAACAAAGACCTCCAGCAGGTGGAGGCTATGTTGGGACTGAAGCATGCTTTTGGTACTGTTTATCATTCACAGCCTCAAGGAAAGGTGGAAAGGATGAATCAAACCTAAAACAAAAATTGGCTAAAATCTGTGCACAGACCAAATTTATATGGGTTCAAGTATTATCTATTGTATTGATGTTCTGGTAATAACGCCATATAATCTACACCTTATGAGCTTCTTACAGGTCGACAGTTTCCTGGACCAGCTGGCCGGCTGAGACTGAAAGAGTATGTAGTATGATATTAATATAAACCATAATGAATTTAAAGCTTTGGTGTTAGTATTTAGCCGAGTGGGTACTCCTGAGGGTCATCAAAAGGAAGTCGGAGCCAAGGTGGACAGGTCCCTATCAGGTAACGGAACGCACCTCACACGCAGTTCGGCTGAGAGGAAAGGGGGACACCTGGTTCCACTGGAGCCAGTGCACAGCTGCAGAGGAGCCTCAATGATCTCTACAGGACGTCCACGCTGATCTGAGGGCGCAGAAGTCTGAATCGGCTGATTCAGATACGGATCCTGTCACAAAAGGGGCAGAATAATCCCCTGACAGGAATCCAGGATCCCGGGTAGTCTAACCCCAGGGATCCGAAGAAAGAAAACACATCCTGAGGACGAGAGGACCAGAGAATCAGGCGGGGCGCTGGACGATGAGGCAGACGGACAGGAACACATACATGAACTGATAAAAACACAATTTTGAACATTTTTACTGTAGAACAATTTTCATTATATTTGAGTTGTTAGGAGTATCTGGGGGCGGGAACGGTGAAAGACCGACCGATTAAAATACCCCCACATACTATGATGTATAACATGTTTACTGTTTGACTGCTCACAAACTTTTACTTATATTTTTGACACATATAACCTTTGTCACGGTTTTCTTTGGGTGTTGGACTCTAGTAGAGTCCAAAAGGGGGAGTTGTGGGATTATATAAGGTTAACTACACACTGACATGATACAGAGATCTTTTACTTTTTATGTACTCTTATGTATGCTTTCACTCAGAGAAAAAGGGAGACTCTCTGCACACACACACATACTCCCTTACAGAGAGTTAGGGAGGATATTGACATTCCGGGAGCCCTTTTGATGCGATGAAGACCGAAGCACTGGAAGGCATCGGACGTAAGATAAATCGTCAGACACAGGAGTGATACAGAGTGTTCCACAGAAATGTGTTAGACCAATTATAATCATTGGTAGGTGGGGATAAAAGGGTAACATTTCCCAATATGGTAAAACTGTTTATCTATTATGCAAATGTACCTCTACTTTTGAATAAACAAGCCTGTATCCAGGGAGGGGCAGAGCACTTATGGAGGGGAGTGAAGCAGACTGAAAGGCCTGTGTTCACTGAGTGTTCTCCCTTTTGCAAAAGGCGAAACTATAAACCAAGTGTATTGTCTTTCACTCAATGTTCTGATTACAGAAGACGGAGTCTGACAATCCGGGGTGACCAGGGGAGGTCACAACACACCATAATCACATCTTTCACACAGTGCAGCCAAACAGACCAACAAGTACAGCTCCCACTGTGCTAACATGTTAACACACACAGGGCTCTAGACTAACTTGTTGCACTGGTGCGCCTAACTTTTTTTCTTAGGTGCACCAGCACCTAAGAAATTAAAAGAATTTCTTAGGTGCTGATGTATTTCTTTTCTTTTATTAAAAGAAATACATCAGTCTGTGCGGAATGCAAACATTCATTCCACACAGACTGATGTATTTCTTTTAATTCTGATGATTATCAGAGAGGTTGAGGCTGGCTGTTCACAGAGCTCTGTCCAAGCACATTAACAGAGAGGGAAGGGGAGTACAAGCAAGAGGGAGTACAAAGTGTTGAACAGGGACTCAAACCCTGGACCCTCAGATTAAAAGTCTGATGCTTCCAATACTTCACTAGTACACTTCATGTAGTGCAGTGAGTCCTGATTGACTTGCGATTGACCCTTTATACAATTTAGGAGGGAGGGTGTAGCTGGATGGGTGAGGATGGATGGATAATGTAGTGGACTCCACCCAGCAGATCAAGTCCCAGAGGTTACAGCATCACTTATTAGCTGAGTTTCCCTCAGGGAAGCTGCTGTTTACAAGCTGTTTACAGAGAGAAGCAAGAAAACAACAGTCAGCATCATCTTCCATAAAAACACACAATGACAATAACATGTGAGACAGAGAGTTTATGATCAGTGCTCACCCTGCTGGTTAGGACATATGATGACATTTTAAATGTACCAGTCAAAAGTCACTCAGTGGTTTGTCTTTGTTTTTATGACTTTCTACATTGTAGCTTCATCCTGAAGACATCAGAGCTATGAAGGAACACATGTGGAATGATGCAGTGAACAAACAGTGTTAAACCAAGCAGAATATGTTTGATGTTTGACATTCTTCCAAGCAGCCAGCTTTTGCTTTGATGACAGCTTTGCACACTCTTTGCATTCTCTCAATCTGAACTGAACCACCAATGCTGTGCAATGCTGACATCTAGTGGTGGAATCCCAGGCTGCAGCCTCCTCATTCCAAAATCAATCCCTCCTCCACATAAAGTCAGAAGTTCTAAATGTGAGTCATTAAATGAGAGGTTCCAGCAGAAACGTCCAAACATCTGAAGAGAAGCTGAGAAGCCTGAGATACAGGGGCTGCAAGCTGTGCTTCAACTGTTCCTGTTTAGACAATAAGAACAGATCATCACTGTCTTTTAAAATGTTCTGATCAAATCACATTAGTTTGTATATTTATATTACACACAGAGCTGTTGTTTCAGTCACATTCATTTGTTATGTGTACAGTGGGTGCAGGAAGTATTCAGACCCCCTTAAATGTTTCACTTTGTTATATTGCAGCCATTTGCTAAAATCATTGAAGTTCATTTTCATCATTAATGTCCACACAGCTCCCCATACTGACAGAAACACACAGAGTTGTTGACATGTTTGCAGATGTATTAAAAAGACAAAGTGAAATATGACATGGTCCTAAGTATCAGAGCCTTTGCTGTGACTCTCATATATTGAACTCAGGTGCGTCCATTTCTTCTGATCGTCCTTCAGATGGTTCTACACCTTCATCTGAGTCCAGCTGTCTTTCATGATACTGATTGGACTTGATGAGGACAGACACACACCTGTCTGTATAAGACCTTACAGCTCACAGTGCAGGTCACATACTGGGTGATGACGTCCTCCTGCAGGTGTTACTGTAGCTGTGTCTCATTTCAGGGTCTGCATCCTTCAGAGTGCGCATTTTAAGGCCGCTTACGTCACAAAGCTGCGCGAAGGCTGTCCCAATTCGCCAAAAGTCGAAGGGTCCTTCAAATGCGTCCTCCTTTTGCCTGAATTTGGAGGACGCATCGCTACCATCCTTCGTGGCCTTAAATATCCCACAATGCTTTGCGGGCCTACTTTTTGTCCAATAGTACAATGACGGACCAAGCGAGCAGCACCGGCAGGAGTGCCGAATTCACATTTAAATGTAAGTAAAGAGCAGTAGTTGGAGAGTTTTAAAATGCTAGTAGTGACAGCGGCATTAAAAAAATGAGTTTTGTATTTACAAACATGACGTCCTGTTGATACGAGGCGCTGTAAACTAAACGCTTTGATTGAATGTTGTTTCTGGACTGTTTACTGTAGTATAGTATAAAGTATAGTTCACGTGAGGAGCAATATTATCGTTATTATATCAAACGGTCATTCTGCCTGTTGGCATTTTGTTGTAGGAGGAGCAGAGGGAAACCGAAGAAACCTGACAATTGATAACGGAGGAGATGAGACTGGAGAGGGAGGGAGAGAGAGAGAGAGAGAGAGAGAGGGGGAGCAGAGAAAGAGCGGACAGACCTCAGCTCATACAGAGGATGTTGGACAGCAGTGATTTTTATGTTCTGTGTTATTTAAATGTTACTTATTAAATTGTGTATTAAATCGTTCTTGTCTCTGTGTTCTTAAACTCTTCTAACCTTGTTACATTATGTGTTTCATCACCTATTTATAATTTAAGTAAACTTTTGAACAACTTCTCAGTGACCACAGTAAATCATTATTGTTCTGTTATGTACAATATTTACAAAGACACAGTTTGAACATTTCTAACTATTTACCAGTGGGCATTATGAAAATGTACAGTTTATTATTTATAAAGATCAGCAGAAATACTATTCACAAAGAACATATATATAAATGTTTGGCTGAGCAGGAGTCCTTGGTGCTGCTGGACTGGATGATGCCACGGTGAAGACCTTGGAGTCCTCTGGCTGTGAGTGGGACATCATCTGGGGGAGGGGGGTGTCTGTCTCCTCTGTCCACCACATCGTCCATCAGGGTTTGCAGAGCTGACGATCGGCGGCTGCCATGTTACTAAAGATGTTTTTAAAAAGGGCAACAATAAAAATAATAACTTCCACAGAGCGGCTTCCAAAGCAGCTTAAAATATGAAAAGCTATAAAATATGTATCCTCACCCTCCAGAGGTGATGATGGTCAGTACACCTCCTCCAGGACAGACAGCTGGTCCTGCAGGGAGCCCCACTCTCCTCCACCCAGCAGTAATTCTCTGGTGCAGTGACAGACCTGATGCTTAATGACACATTAAAGCAGTGCTTTCAGGGTTATTTGCAGGGTTCTTACACATTTAGCTATTTAATTTAAAGTATTAAAATTACAAACAGACCCTGTATCAAGTCTTACAATTGAATAAAATATAAATTACATTTAATCATATTTGTCTATCTACTGGTTATATGTCTAGCGTTTGCTCAGTAACTGGTATATTAATTATGATCAATAATATGGTTAAACAGCAGCTTACCGTCACCTCCCCACTGCGCTCTCCCAGCCTGAAGAAAATGAGCCGTCACCGGTTTTGCTGCCGCTGGAGCCGCTTCTCCTCTTCCTCCAACAACAAATAAATATATTAAAAAATTCCAAATTTCTAAATCCACACTGTTGTCCTACGACGGCGTATTAGGGCCAATGTAAGAAAAAAAAATACTGACCCGGAAGAGGAGGGGGGGGCAATATTCTGAGATTTAAAGTCGTAAATTTACGAGATTTAAAGTCGTAGATTTACGAGAAACAAAGTCGTAAATTTACGAGATTTAAAGTCGTAGATTTACGAGAAACAAAGTCGTAAATTTACGAGATTTAAAGTCGTAGATTTACGAGAAAAAAGTCGTAGATTTACGAGAAACAAAGTCGTAAATTTACGAGATTTAAAGTCGTAGATTTACGAGAAACAAAGTCGTAAATTTACGAGAAAAAAAGTCGCAGATTTGCTAGAAAACAATTTAGGAATGTACGAGAAATCCTCATATAGGCTAGACGTTATTGCAGTCATGGTCGATGTGGAAAACCTCATCAAGTTTTATTTTAAAGCTGGGTTCAGCAATGAGGAGATACTTATAAGCTTAGCCCAGATTCATCATGTCATCCTCAGCATCCGGACTTTAAAAAGACACTGCAAGAAACTGGGATTGTTCAGGAGAAAAAATCATACCAGTTTGGATGAAGTCATAGCATTTGTTCACCAGGAGCTGCAACAGACGGACAGATGCAGGGCTATCGATGGCTACATCAGCGGGCAATACAGATGGGCTACGTGGGCAGCAAGACACCATACGACAAATTATAAAATTAATTGATCCGCAAGGGGTGAACCTTCGGAAAGCACAGCGGCTCAGGCGCCGGCAGTACAACACCAAAGGACCAAATGCTCTTGGCACATGGACTCATACGACAAATTAAAACCCTACGGTATAGGGATTAATGGATGCATTGATGGCTTCAGCCGTTTCGTTTTATGGATGGAAGCTTACACTACAAATAGCGACCCCAAGGTTGTGGCAGACTACTACATCCGATGCGTAATGCGTTTGGGAGGGTGTCCGGAAAGGATGCGTGCGGACAAAGGCACTGAAAATGGACATGTTGCCAACATGCAGGTGTTTTTAAGGAGAAACGACACCGACACTTTTGCCAGAGAGAACAGTTTTATTTATGGACGCAGTACGGGGAATCAACGCATTGAATCCTGGTGGGGAATACTAAGAAAACAAAGCATTCAATTCTGGATGAACCTGTTCAAAACCCTCCAAGACAATGGTCACTTCTCTGGAGACTTTTTGGACAAGACCTTAATGCAGTTCTGCTTCCTTGATCTCGTTCAGGTAACACAGCGCTATCATATCAAGCCTTTAATAATAATAGTTTAAAACCTACTCAATACCTAGCAATAAAATAGGTAGAATTTATGCATTGTAATTTGTTTTTTTTTTAGTTCTATATGCCACATTTAATCATAGCAATTTATCTCCACCTGCCTCGAGGTTACAGGAACAGTGTACCTATTAAACAACAAAAACAATATAAACAACAACTATCCAACACAACACGTCCATCGTGAGAAAGAACATAATAATTATTATTAATTCACATTGTGTAACCTGCATATAACCCTTTACCGCTAGGTGGTGCTACAGCACCTTCAGCATCCATACTTGAGTCACTGTAATACAACACCCAATACTTCATACCATCTCACATATAATAATGGTTCTGATTTGTATTTTCTGTTGCAGAAAGAACTGGATGAAGTGGTGCAAACATGGAATATTCACAAGATCCGACCCAGGCCAGGCCAAGATGTGCATGGAGGTCGTCCAGCTCTCATGTACACAGTCCCACAGCTGTATGGTGCCGATGACAAACTAAAAACTGTGGACTCTGAGGAAGTGGCCGTATGCAAGGATGAGTGCACACCCAAGGGTCCCTTCCCATGTGATGAGACTGTGTTTGAGCTCTGTGTACTACTTATGCAGGAGAACGGATGGGATGCTCCTACCGATGCTTTTGAAGCTGCAGAACTATACACTTCACTCAGAACAGAGATACTTCAAAATATCTAAAATAGCTTATTACTCCCTCAGTTTTAAGCTACTTTGTACATGTCTTGTCATGTTGCTGATTTACTATTGTATTATTACTGTATTATTATTGTATTATTTGTTCTAAGTCTAAATATATTCAAAGGGGCAATTCAATAACAAGGACATTAACTCCTCAAAATGTTATAGTTGTATATAGCAGAGACATTGGGACATTAGTTTTGGAGTACATAACTGATAATTAATGAAAGTGTGTGCTGTGGTTATGTATGTAACAAGGTCACACCAAGCTGTGAGTAGCTATACAATACTATATAAACTATGTAGGTTAGTTATCAATAGCTAATACTTGTTTCCCTTTCCCCCTCCTGACTCCACCTCCACCACTACAACCTATTTTTTTCTTGAAAAGTTAGATATCGCTTACTAATTTTACACAATGTCATTAAGATGTGGATAAACTACTTTTTCAAAATTTTTGGTTGATAGAATACAATTTTCAACACAGTCTCTGCAAAGATTTATTAAACATAACGTGTAAACAAAACTTGTGTGTTGCACATTCATTTTATAATAATGGAATAAGAGTAAATATTTTGAACATGGATAGAAACATGGTAATATAGCTACACGTCTAACTGTGCATTCTACCATCACCCTTGGCCTCATGAAAAAAATATATAAAATATAAATAGCACAGCTTGAAAAGCGTGTGCCCACAGAATTACATCAGGGCCAGCTTATGTATGTACCAATGTCAGAACTGTTAATAAAAACATTCTTAATTTCTGAATACAGTATTTGCAATGCAAATTTTACATCTTTAAACATTAAAGAACATAACTCACAAACACTTGCATTTGCCATCAATACATCCAAACACTGGACCTCAAAAGCTCCAACTGCTTTTTTTAGTTGACTAAATATCTCTAACTTGATGGGGATGGAACTCTGGTAAAAGGTTTTTGTTACATGTATGTTACAGCACATAACTTATAGCATACAATATTTCAGAGGGTAACTCCTTGGAAATAACAGCTCTGCCAAATGTTTCCATAGTAAAACCAACTTCATTTTGTGAAACATTAACTTTTTGTTTGGCTGAAAGAAAAATTGTCAACTCTTCCACAGCCTTGTAGCACTGTGGTACATGACAGAAGACAACATAGTTAAGCAAGGGCTACACTATGTCCATAATCCAGATGTTGCTGTCAAACACTGCATTGAACTCAGAACGGAAGTCTGGGAAGTTGTCATAAGAGTCAGCCAGCTCTAGGGACGCATCCACATGTGTGTGCAACAGGCCTTCTTGTGAATTTTGACATTGCTGAAAACATAATCTCAATTCTGTCACAGTCATCACATCACTTCCTGTGGCAAAGCGTAGAAACTTGCCAAGTTTGTCTTCATAAACTCTCTGAGATACCTTTTAAGGTGGTTCTGTACCTCCCTTTGCCGTGGCGTCATCATCGCAGGGAACTGCAGGAGTCCCTGGACTTTCTTTGGAGTTGGTTTAAGGCTGCTACACATCTCGGCAAGCTCATGATGGTTAAGGGTGATATTTGGCTGTATCACCTCCTCCAGCAATCAATAACATACATTGGCTTTTGCACAAGCTCTTTGTGTGCAATCTCCATAAGGAATGTCTTTAGTCTGTCAGGTGTGACTCTTGTTCGACATTCATAATTCTCAAGGACATCCAGCAGCATCCATATCCACAGAAGAAAAATCATCAAGAGCTTTCTTGAGGATGTCATGATCTTGGCAACTCACAAAATGCAAGAAAGTTTCAAGTAGGTTACTCCACACAGCTCCATACAAAATCTCCTCCAAAAGAGGAAGAGCCAGCTTAACTGGCAGGTACTGGCATGTTTGATAACCTACAACCAGAACTCTGCCAATGGCCTTCCAAGTTTCACAGTTGAAGTCATGCCTGATGAAAAGGGACTTTTACAGATGTTCCTACTGTACAACGCTCATAAATTTCCTGCCAGAAAGAACAATACACATCTCTAACAACCCCTGAGCCAACACCACGTTCCTCTGTATTATCAGGGAGTAGCCGTTTTATAATCAAAGGTTGTCCCAGCACTGCTGGATCCATGAATCCACAGATCATTTCATCAAGGCATTTGCCATGGTGTATGTTTATTACCTTTGGAGCTGTGGTTCTTGATGTGGTATGTGGTAGTTGTAGCGGCGCATCACTGGATTCAAGTGATACTGAAAGCTGTTCTGGAGGAGCATCATGTGCCAGTGATGGTGGCTGTTGCAGGAGACTATCACTGGAAACATCTGATGTGCTGGGTGGCTGTTGAAGCATGACCTCAAAGTTAAATGGTTCAGTGTCATCATGGTAACTTGGATGCTCACTGCCACCTGGACCAAATGTAACTTCATCATCAAGAACATTGAGTATGAGGTTATTTTCTGAATTATTTTGCAGTATTAAATTTGCCACAGTATAGTGATCAGTGATGAGTTGAGAACCTAGTAGTATTATAGGTGTCAATGACAGGCAATTGACACATACAGTTTGCCCTCTTCTATGGCACTATTAAAAGTGTCATCTTCATTACATAAATCATCCTCTCTCTCTTGCTCTGTGACATCAGCATCCAGCAGTAGACTGTCTGGATATTCATCATCATCATTATCATTTATCACTACTACCTCATCACCTTCTGTTGATTCTGTGACACTTGTGGCACTCTTATTCTGGAATTCCTCCTTGGGAAAGTAGCAACATAGAAGCGTAACCTGGGCATGCAGAGAGCATCGTAGATAAAGCCGATGGTCACATTCTCACGGATTGGATTGTGTTTGTAATCCCACAATTCAAAGTTGAAATGTGTTGCATGGCCTTTTGTTGATGTTCCTTTTGGAAAGAAGAAATTCTTTCCTTTTTCTAGGACAGTATCCATACTACATTCCACATCAAGAAGTACTGTCCTTGTGCCCCCTCCTTGTTTTTGCTCTCACTTGCTTTACTTGTTCATTCTCACCATGCAACCACCCTATTCTCTCTCTCTCGCTCTCTTTTTTGACATAAGTAGGGATGTAATGTCTGTCTCATCTTCAGGTTTACGCTTTTCTGCTTCTTTTTCTCAACTGAGCTTTGCCCGGAGCTTTTCAAAAAAGGCCCATCTTCTGTTTATGGAGTGGGTGTTTGGTTTTTGCAGAAATTCATCATGCCAGCCGATCCCATATGAGGAAATGTATTTGGCCAGAATCCCCATCCTCCATAAGAGTGATGACATCTTTGTCAATCTGTTAATAAACAAATATTAGTTACTTATTATGAAGACAAATATTAATCAAATATGTTGACATAAAATGATGACAGCCCTTAATGGCTTTTCATTGTTAGGTTATAATATACACACCAATTTTCTGATGTTGCATTTTTACTGTAATGACCTTAGGTTGTAGAAGTCACAAGTGAATGCAGCTTTTATCTTAGCCATAGTAGTACCTTATCCTCCTCCAGGCGGCTTATTACGTCTTCAGCAACTCTGCGTTGTCGTAAGAAATCTGACACTGTGATGACTTGTGGCAATGCTGTGAAGAAGATAACACCGTGATAAAAACATAAGCCCTGAAACAGTTGCATTTTATCCAGTTTACATTTCATATAACTTTGTCTGGTATGATGTTGAGAGGCCCAGCTGGATCCAGCTGATTTGGGAGAATAGACTAAAGGAATACTACACAATATTCTTATTATCTGCATTGGCAATGATTTTATGCGTTTTCATTTCTGGTTTGCTTTAATAGCCTACTTTGGCCCAGCACCTTTACATTTCTTTAACATTCTGCAGAGGCTAGCAAAGTTCACTCGTGACTCACAGCTATGTAAATCGCTAACTCGGCTGCACAAACTATAGTATTAAAACCTGATTCAATGGCACATTGTGCATAATGTAGCGTTCGTCTTGGCCGAGAGTCAACAGAAATGTTAGCATTTACTAAGATTTTGCTAAAACAAACTAACCTAAAGAAATGACAGGAGGCTAGCAACTTAGGCTACGCTTTTTCCGAGTAGTTATTTGACTGTGCAAAGTTGAATATCTAGCGAGCAAGATATGACAGCAGGTTATCTAAGACTAGTAATTTCATTTGGCTGTAAATGAAATTAGTAGGTCAGCCTGTAGCCAAACTCACCTGGCGCCATGGTCCATGGGTCCTCTGCACCTTCTCTCTACGTTCTAGTCATAAAATGTATTCGTGTGACCAAGATGACGGTCATCGAAACGCGCCGTGAGCCGTTGACCAAGAACACCGATGCAAATTTACGACTTTTTTTTCTCGTAAATTTACGACTTTGTTTCTCGTAAATCTACGACTTTAAATCTCGTAAATTTACGACTTTGTTTCTCGTAAATCTACGACTTTATAATCTCGTAAATTACGACTTTAAATCTCAGAATATTGCCCCCCCCTCCTCTTCCAGGTCAGTTTTTTTTTTCTTACATTGGCCCTAATACGCCGTCGTAGTTGTCCGCTTGTTGTGTAGTCCGTGTTGTTTTCCCGGGGCAAATTTATGACGTGGCGCCACAATCAGGAAGTGCTTTGAAGGCCCAGACCGATGGACCCATGTCCACTCTGTGTGTCCTACAGACAGTCTTAAGATAAGATTAAGAAACCTTTATTAGTCCCACAATGGGAAATTGCATTTTGCAACAGCAGGTACAGACAGCAAAGGATAAGTTAAGAAAAGATATATATGATAAAATAAAACTACCAATAAAATATAGAATAGAATCATCAACAGTTACATATGAACAGTTATTGCACAGGTGAGTGGAGGGAGAAGTGGTCTGTAAGAAAACTGTACATAGTGCATCAGAAACTAAATAAATAATGTGTTGTACACTGTGGTGTGTGAATATTGCTCCTATCAGAAGTGGTTATTATACAGTCTGACAGCAAGCAGCGGTTGTGTGTAATGACGCGGCTCACCAGCAGAGGGCGTGTGACGGAGCAACAAGCAGAAACTACAATTCAATTCAATTCAATTCAGTTTTATTTATATAGCGCATATTACAATCAGACATTGTCTCAAAGCGCTTCACAGGAACCCCCCCTAAGAGCACTGTGGCAAGGAAAAACTCCCTTTAAGAGGAAGAAACCTTGAGCAGGACCCGTCAACTTAAGGGGGAACCAGTCCTGCTGCTAGTCAGAGAGGATGAGGGAGAGAGCGAGAGAGAGAGAGAGGATGAAGGAGAGAGAGAGAGAGAGAGAGAGAGAGAGGAGCAAACATGATACAAACATGATACAGTACAGAGCAAACATGACAGCAAGATGAAACAGTGATTATATTGCAATAGATATCTATATATATCGTCGGTCCATAAGTAGGAATAGTAATTTGATAGCAAGGATGAGCAGCAGGGGCTAGTGAGTCGATGAGCACAGGAGAGATCAGGACCAGACTGCAGGTCAGCATGCAGGTCTTGAGACCTGCAAAGAGAGAGAGCGAGAGCGAGGCACAGAACTACAAGGAAGACAGTTAACACAGATTATGAGACGATATTACCCAGTATGATCCAGACTAAGGAGAGTGGAGGAAAGGTCAGAGGGTGCTCAGAGGATCGTGTTTGTGCCCCCCCGACAACGTAGAGCAAGAGAGACTTCACGGGCTGGACTGCAGGTCATCATCCAGGTCTTGAGACCAGTGTGAGCCAGACTAAGGAGAGAAAAGGAGAGGTTAGAGGGTGAGAGGGAAACTGCTCAGTGGATCATGTTTGTGCCCCCCGACAACGTAGGCCTAGAGCAGCATAGCTGTGCTACACACTAGGTCTAAGGCTAACTGTACGCCTTACTAACAGAAAAGTTTTAAGTCTAGTCTTAAAGGGTGGCGGCAGTGTCTGCCTCTCGGACCCAGATTGGTAACTGGTTCCATAATAGCGGTGCCTGATAGCTGAAAGCTCGTCCTCCCATTCTGCTTCTATGAATCCTAGGAACTACAAGTAAACCTGCACTCAGAGATCTGAGTGTCCTATTAGGAACATATGGTACAATCAGGTCCTGCAGATACAATGGAGCAAGTCCATGAAGAGCCTTGTAGGTTAGAAGAAGGATCTTGAAGTGTATTCTTGAGTCCACTGGGAGCCAGTGAAGAGACGCTAGAACAGGAGAGATATGATCCCTTTGGCTGCTTCCTGTCAGAACTCTAGCTGCTGCGTTCTGGATCAGCTGCAGACTGTTGATGGAGTAATGTGGACATCCTGACAATAAAGAGTTGCAGTAGTCCAGTCTTGAAGTGACAAAAGCATGGATGAGCTTTCAGCATCACTCTGAGAGAGGATGCTCCTGATCTTAGTAATATTACGCAGGTGAAAGAAAGCGGTCTTGGAGACCTGCTTAATATGAGAGACAAACGACATGTCCTTGATCAAGATAACTCCAAGGTTCCTCACAGTCGTACTGGAGGCCAGAGTAATTCCATCCAGGGAGAAAGTATTATCTGATAAACTAGTTCTGAGATGTTTCGGTCCAAAAACAATGACCTCAGTCTTGTCCGAGTTTAATAGTAAAAGTTGAGGACATCCAGTCCTTTATGTCCTTTAGACACGCCTGTAGTCTGACTAGCGGCTCCGTTTCTTCAGGCTTCATGGATAAATAAAGCTGGTATCATCAGCATAACAATGAAAGTTTATGCCGTGCTTCTGGATGATGTTTCCTAGAGGGAGCATGTAGAGGGTGAACAGGATCGGTCCGAGCACAGAACCCTGTGGAACACCGTGGTTAACCCTTGTACCTGTGGAAGACACATCGTTAGTGTGAACAAAATGAAATCTGTCAGATAAATATGATTTAAACCAGCGCAGTGCTGTTCCTGTAATCCTGATCTCGTGTTCCAATCTGTGTAGCAGGATGCGATGGTCTACGGTGTCGAAGGCAGCACTGAGATCCAGTAGAACGAGTACAGAGACGAGACCCCGGTCCGATGCCATGAGGAGGTCATTGGTGACTTTAAGCAGTGCTGTTTCTGTGCTGTGATGGGCTCTGAAACCAGACTGGAAAGCATCGAACAGACTGTTCCTACGCAGGTGGTCGTTTAGCTGACTTACAACAGCTCTTTCAAGTAGTTTGGAGATAAAGGTGAGGTTGGAGATCGGTCTGTAGTTTCCTAGGACGTCCGGGTCCAGTGAAGGTTTTTTAAGTATCGGAATGATCACAGCAGTTTTAAAAGCTGTGGTACATATGCTGTTTCCAGAGACAAGTTGATCTGTCCTAATATAGAGTCTCCGATCAGAGATTAGCATCTTTGAGGAGCTGTGAAGGGATCGGATCCAGAAGACAGGTAGTAGGTTTAGACTTGCTGATGCTGGTGGTCAGCTCAGGGAGGCCGATGGGCGCGAAGCAGTCCAGAGTTAGATCAGGATCCGTTTCCAGAAGTGGCGGTGTATCCTCAGCGGTCACAGAGAGATTGTGGTTGATTGTCCTCTAATAGTGGTGATTTTATCGGTGAAGCTGCTCATGAAGTCTTCACTACTAAGAGCTGCAGGAATGCGAGGCTCCACAGAGCTGTGGCTCTTTGTCAGCCTGGCCACGGCGTTAAAGAGAAAGCGCGGGTTGTTCTTGTTTTCTTCTATTAGTGATGAATAGTAGGCTGTCCTAGCTTTGCGAAGGGCCTTCTTATACGTCAGCAGACTGTCTCTCCAGATCCTCCGGGAGTCATCTGATTTAGAGGACTGCCACATCCTCTCCATCCTACGTGTAATCCGTTTCAGTGCTCGGATGTTTGAGTTGTACCACGGAGCTAGCCTCTTCTGGTTTGTAGTTTTCTTCTTCTTCAGTGGAGCAATCCTGTTTAAGACTGAGTGTAGTGTGTCTGCAGTGTTGTTGACAAAGGGGGGTCCAGCTCTGCAGGAGTAACATTTAAGTTGGTACCCCCATCAGTACTTGGGACTGTGGGGAGTACTGGTAGGATTGCTGTCCTAAACTGCTTTACGGCGTCTTCAGACAGACATCTGCTGTAGTAGACCTTTTCCTTAGGTGCTGGTAGGTCTGAAAGAGAGAAGTCAAAGTTATTAATGAGTGATCTGAAAGAACAGGATTTTGAGACCACACTAGCAGGTTCTCAGCTTCCAGGCCGTAGTGAGAAACCAGGTCGAGGGGTGTGACTGTGGCAGTGTGTGGGTTCATTTACTAACTGAGAGAACCCAACTGAATCCAAGAGTGAGTTGAAGGCAATCTTCAGACTGTCGGAGTCGACGTCCATATGAATGTTAAAGTCACCCACTATAATGACTTTATCTGTGCTAAGCACTAAACTTGATAAGAAGTCTGAAAACTCCAGCAGGAACTCTGAATAAGCAGCAGCAGGTGGACGATACACTACGACGAGTAAAAGAAATTCTGACTTCTTCCAACTTCCGTGAGACAGGCTGAGAGTGAGACTCTTAAAAGAAGTAGGAGTAGACTTAGGTTTAGGATTCATCTGAAGACTGGAGCGGTAGATTGCTGCCACTCCTCCTCCGCGACCCGTAACTCTAGGAACATGACAGTTAATATAACAGGACGGAGTTGATTCATTTAAAGCAACATATTCTTCACCCTGTAACCAAGTCTCAGTGAGACAAAGTATATCAGTGTGATGATCAATAATTAGATCATTAACTAAGAGCGACTTAGAGTGTAGGGATCGTATGTTAAACAATCCACACCTGAGTGTTCTGTTACCTTGTTCTATGTGTTTGTGTGTGTTAGTGTGTATTTTTATGAGGTTATTATGATTAATATATCTTAACTTGTGTGCTTGATGAACTGTGGGAGGACGTGTGACCGTCACCACTTCAATAACATTATTAAGCTCAGTGTTTCTATGTGTAGTTGTATTTAATGTGTTTCTAACTGAGGGCGGCAGTCCTCCAGAAGCAGCAGAGAGGTGTGTAGGACAGCGACTCTGCCTCCTGGCCTCGACCCTGGGTTGTCAGGTTGGTCTAAGAAACTTGGCTATGTTGCTAGAAATTAGAGCTGCACCACCCTGGGTGGGATGGATGCCGTCTCTCCTAATAAGGCCAGGTTTCCCCCAGAAAGTTTCCCAGTTATCTATAAAGGCCACGTTGTTTTCTGGACACCACCATGACAGCCAGCGACGGAGCGAGGACATGCGACTAAACATGTCATCACTGGTCAGATTTGGGAGGGGACCAGAGAACACTACGGAGTCCGACATGGTTTTAGCTAAATTACACACCGACTCAATATTAACTTTAGTGACCTCTGACTGGCGAAGCCGGTGTCATTAACACCGACGTGAATTATAATCCTACTGTATTTATGCTTATCTCTCGCCAGCAGCTTCAGGCTACCCTCTATGTCGCCCGCTCTGGCCCCCGGGATGCACTTAACTGTAGCCACTGGTGTCGGCTTTACATGCCGGGGACAACAGTGGCGCAGTGGTATAGCAGGGTTGTAACCGGAAGGTTGGTGATTCGATCCCAACTCCTCCCTAGTCACTGTTGCGTGTTCTTGGGCAAGACACCCTAGCCTGTGGCGCGCCTTGCTAGTCATTGTATGACACTGCTTGGCAGTAAAGATTAATACAGTATCTAAAATAAAAAAAAAATAAATAAATAAAAAAAAAAACAGAGTCGCCAATAACCAGGGTCGGCTTCTCAGCGGGTGTGTCGCCGAGTGGGGAAAAACGGTTCGATATATCAAGCGGCTGGTGGTGAACCACGGGCCTTTGTTTCGGGCTACGCTTCCTTCGAACCGCCACCCAACCTCTCTGACTTTCCGGCTGCTCAGGGGCTGCCGGGGTGCGGATAACATCAGCTAAGGCAGGCTGGTCCGCACAGGCTAACTGCTGCTGGCTAGCTGCTGTGGCTACAGGTCTATTATCTAACATGCGGAGCCGACCCTCTAACTCGCTTAGCCTCGCCTCCAAGACTGTGAATAAGCTACACTTTGTGCACACCTCACGCTCACTAAGGAGGCAGAGGAGTAGCTAAACATGTCACACACCGTGCAGTGAGCAGGAGAGGGAGATGCAGAGAGAGTGGAAGAAGCCATGCTAAGCGCTAATGCTAACCGCTAAGTTACGGTAAGCTTCGCTACAGTGGTAAACGAGAAGGGAACCCAGAAACTGGTGCACTTAACTCTAACACTAAGGTGTGTGTGTTACCACAATAAAAGCAAACACAATATGTCTAATGCAGAAAGTCGGTAGCACCAACAGCGCACACCAAGTGAACAAACAGGACAGTGTCGAAACAGGAAGTGATGCAATACGTTACCCACAAAGAGGCTGGCTGTTCACAGAGCTCTGTCCAAGCACATTAACAGAGAGGGAAGGGGAGTACAAGCAAGAGGTACAAAGTGTTCTGCCCAAACAGGGACCTGAACCCTGGACCCTCAGATTAAAAGTCTGATGCTTCCAATTCGTCACTAGTACACTTCATGTAGTGTAGTGAGATCTGATTGACTTGCAATTAACCCTTTATACAAGGGTGATTAGCTCAAATGGTAGAGCGCTCGCTTAGCATGCGAGAGGTAGCGGGATCGATGCCCGCATCCTCCAGCATTTTAGGAGGGAGGGTGTAGCTGGATGGATGAGGATGGATGGATAATGTAGTGGACTCCCACCCAGCAGATCAAGTCCCAGAGGTTACAGCATCATTTATTAGCTGAGTTTCCCCTCAGGGAAGCTGCTGTTTACAAGCTGTTTACAGAGAGAAGCAAGAAAACAACAGTCAGCATCATCGTCCATAAAAACACATGATAATAACATGTGAGACAGAGTTTATGATCAGTGCTCCCCCTGCTGGTTAGGACATATGATGACATTA